>NW_020664446.1:13244800-13258521 GCF_002925995.2 Terrapene triunguis
TACAAATTCCCCCCGGACGCTATTTTTAGCTCAAAAATCCGGACATGTCCGGGGGAATCCGGACGAATGGTAACCCTAACATAGACTCATTAAGGCCTCCAGAATCCCCTAACAGATTCTGAAATGGGTCATAGCCTCCCTATGCCAGGAGGCAAACGTCCACTGAGCTCCCCAGCCTCACCTTTTCTTTAATCTTGCTTCCCCAATCACAGATCCACAGAAACTGTGCTACATCCCAGCTTTTAGACAGTCGCTTGGAGGACCCAAGGGGTCCTGCTCTGCCTTAAGCATAGGCCACATAGCCTCAAAGCCTCTGAGACTGAGCTGCTGGGCTCTAGCATTCCCATTTCACACTGAGCTCTGCCCAGCGAAGCCAACTGAGATAGACTCCTGCTCAGAGACTTTTACACTCTTCGAGGACCAAAGCACCTCAGCAAATATTTGCAGTGACCCCAGGCTGCCTTTTCAAAACAGAGTAGGGTTTATTAGTCAACTGGAACACACAGGGCCGGCTCCAGGGTTTTGGCCGCCCCAAGCAGCCAAAAAAAAAAAAAAAACCAAAAACCCCCGCCCGGGCGCTGCGGCGGCAATTCGGCGGAAGGTCCTTCACTCCGAGCGGGAGTGAGGGACCGTCCGCCGAATTGCCGCCAAATAGCTGGACCTGCTGCCCCTCTCCGGAGTGGGCGCCCCAAGCACCTGCTTGCCAAGCTGGTGCCTGGAGCCGGCCCTGGGAACACAGCATCGGGAAGTCCGCTCTGGCCAAGCAATGCAATCAACCAGGAAACCTGCTATGGATTCAATTCCTGGCTCTGGCTCTTTGTCAGTCCAAGGTGACGGCCCTGTGACTCTCCAAAGGGCAGCCCTCATTCCAGTCACCTGACACCCTTCCCCTTTTGTTCTCCAACTGCATTCATGTGTTCCACCTGCCGGAGTTTCCTACTGTTAGGTAGCAATTGTTTAGTCACTGGGGTTCTCGTTGTCTCTCCAAATCCTGTGTTGATATGGCTATGTTTTAATGACCCATTCATTCCACCGCACTTAATGTCCAAGAACAACATTAACCCTTTTGGACCAGTGGGTAGCAATGCAAAGTACAGAGGGAAACTGAGGCAATACAGGATTCATAAAAATATTACAGAAAATTTCTACTTCATCACATCCCCAAAGAGCAATTAGTTTCCATAGAATGAAATATGTTTATACCAAAAGCCATTGATATCAATGGGAGTCTTTCCATTGACTTCAGTGAGTTTTGGATAAAGTCCTTAATGTGCCACACAGCTTAGAAATTCTGTAGTTGCTCAAAGAACCAATAATCAGTTAAAATGGCCTAAATTATCTAGTGGTTCTAGATCAATAGGGTATTGTATTAAAATTTCATGTGCCTTCCATTTATAATTACATGACTAAAACAAAATCCTACCTAAAATTGCCTGAATTATTTCAAGTCAGCATCAGCTGTTCCCTAGATAAGATTAGTCTTAACATACAACATAATTATCAGCAAAATAATTCCTTGCATCTCTACAATGCTTTCTATCCTAAAAGATTCCAAGTAGTTCACACAATCTTTCTACAGTGACTACAGGACCAGGGTAACTTCCAGGCTGGAATGAGACAGCTTTTTGACTCACCAACACTATACAAAAAGTTTTAAGAGAGGAATTGAAGAATATCAAAGTACTGTACCAGGGCCTGATTCTCCTCTTGCTTACACCTATTTTACACCTGCATGACTACTGATTTCAGTGGTGTTACTCCTGATTTACATCAATGAAATTGTGAGGAAAATCAGGTCTCCATACTGCATGTAGGCAGAATGTAATTACTTGAATGGAATTGGCCCACACACTAGGATCACACCTATCGGTGCTTAAATATTGAACCCAAAGTGTTGAGAAATCCAAAGCAAAGGACAAAAGAAAATAATACAAGGACTTATAGCGTTGATTCAATATTTTCATGTGAAACCATTTTCTCTAATTTATATTTCATGATTTTGCATTTGTCATACTTATGTTTGTAATACTAATAATTTATAGTGACATGATTCCGATTTATGTCAGGAATGAAGGTAACATTAGGTCTAATATAAGGGAGAATCCGTCTAATGAAAGAAAGTAGAGGGGCAAGTTTTAGACTGACACCCTTATCTTGCTAAAACTGCGGCAAGATTTTTAAACACAAAAAATTGGTCAGCAGTTTTCCCGTGAGAGCTCAATTTTATGTGTCTTACAGCTGAACTACATTAATCATAATAATGTAATGAATATTGGCCTTTCCAAGGTCTGAAGGCCTAGATAGCTTGCTATAGGCACAGTTAGTACTTTTTGTGGAGGACTGCTGATGTGGATGAAGAGAGATTGTGATAGGCATTGAAGTGGAGAAGGAGGGCTAATTCACAGTTTTAAAAATACTCCCTTGAATTAAGCAATGATCATTAGAAAGCAATTAATGGGCCTGGAACAAGAAGACTTAAATTGTTCCATTTTTCAGCCTTGGAAGTTTTGTGTGAATGCTTTAGAAGCAAATGAAATAGGTCTTTTACCAATTGACTCTTCTCTCACTGCTAGATCGTTGACACTTAAAGCCCTTTGCTCCACAAGTAGTGGTGGTACAATTGAGCTAGTATATACTCTTTAATTGAATTGATTTTTTTTCTTCTTTACTTCCCCAGCTGCTTCGTGAATATGTAAGGCCTGGTCTACACAAGGACTTTAATTCGGATTTAGCTGCCTTAATCCGAATTAACCCTTCACCCGTCCACACTACAGAGCCAGTTAATTCGAATTAAAGGGCCCTTTAAATCGATTTCTGTACTCCACCTCGACGAACGGAGTAGAGCCTAAATCGATTTTGTTAATTCGAATTAGGGTTAGTGTGGACGCACACCACCGAATTACTGTGTTTAAGTTAATGGGGTAGTGTGGCCGCACACCACCGAATTAATGTGGTTTAAAACCGAATTAAGGTGCTTAGTGTGGCCGCGCACAATCGAATTTATACAACCTGTTTCCCAAATTCGAATTATCTAAATTCGGATTAATCCTGTAGTGTAGACATACCCTAAATTGCTACAACCTTCAGTTCCTGGAGTTTCTTACCCTTTGTTTTAAGAGTGTGTGGGGGGGGGGCGGGAACGGGGAGGAAGCATTAAAACTCAGACTTGTTTAAATGAAATCTGTTTTATATTTTGACTCTGACAGCATTGCAGTCAAATACTGTAACTGGGGTTCTTTGAAGGATTTAAGCAGTGAATCAGTTTTTCTGACTTTCTGGATTAATCATGGTGATAAAATGAATTTTCATAGACTCGAGATTTACCACTACTAATAGTATGTAATCAAATGTTATCAGCTCTTTTAACTGCAAAGTTGCTTATTTCACCTGAAAACAAACATAATTAAATTGAATGCTCTTGTAACTCCATAAGGTACATACTAAAATTATTGTAACAGGCAATTTAACTTCCTACAAGGTCTGAATGACATTTCATTATTAAATAGACATCACCTGAAGTTCCCAAAGTGATTATTTCATGAGATAAATATTACATTAGAGCAGCATATTTTTGTTTTCTCAAATACCATCAGATGTAGAGTGATACTACAGACAAATTGATATTTCTAGGTGAATTTGATTAGCTTTCTAGTAAAGCTGACTAGTACCATATCCCTTGCATTGTTATTAAAATAATATCTTCTTAACCAGATGTCATATCATGTAAGTTATAAATATTGGCTGAGACTTTCCAAGGTACCTAGGGTTTTGGATGCTCAGTTTCCATGAATGTTAATGAGAACTGGGCATCCAAATCCCTTAGATAATTTCAAAAATTGTAGCCATTATGTATTTTTTATTTATATTTGATATGCTTATAACTAAGTACAGAAAGAGGATGGAGTTGTTGAATATGATTAGTGGATTATAGAAGCCTAAATCTGCAGTTAAAACCTAATTCCTGAAAGAATTATGGATTTTTTTTTATGGGGTCAGACCTGCCCTTAGCGGTGTCTTCAGCCTGGCAGGGCACTGAAGCTGCAGGGGCTTCAGTGGATCTTGAGGGAGAAGGATTTCTTTCTAAAGTGGCCATGTAGCACATATTGTCCTTCTCAGGGAGGAATTACGGATGGCACCCAGCCCAATTGCTTTATATTGGGGATGACTGTAGTGGAGATGATGCTCCCTGTCTTCCTATGTGGAATGGGTTTCTCTTTGACTGGTAATTAAGGAAGTTGAATGGGCTGTTTAAGTTGAAGATGTTTTCCAGCTGTTAGTTGGGAAAGTGAGAATTGGCTTACTCTGTAATCAAGTACAAAGGAAGGAAGGAAGGAAGATTGCAGTGTCAGCAGGGCCGGTGCAAGGAAGTTTCACGCCCTAGGCGAAACTTCCACCTTGCGCCCCCCCCCAGCTAACCCCTCCCCTCCGCGGCAGCTAACCCCGCCCAGGGAGCCCCGCCCCCCTCTGCGGCAGCTAACCCCGCCTGGGGAGACTCCCCCTCGTGGCAGCTAACCCCGCCTGGGGAGCCCGCCCCAGCTCACCTCGGCTCCGCCTCCTCCACTGAGCACGCCAGCGCCTCTGTAATTCTCCTCTCCTCGCAGGCTTGCGGCGCCGATTGGAGGAGACTTAGAGCGGGGGCTGTGTGCTCAGCTGAGGAGGCAGAGTGGAGGTGATCTGGGGTGGGGAGCGGTTCCCCTGTGCGCCCCCCCCCGTTACTGCGGGCGACCCTCCCCCCTCCCCAGCTCACCTCCACTCCACCTCCTCGCCTGAGCGGACTTTTAGGCGCCCCCAACCACTAGGCGCCGTAGGCGGCCGCCTAGTTTGTCTAAATGGTTGCACTGGCCCTGAGTGTCGGAGCCAGCTGCAGCAGGGTCAGTCTCCTAACAACACCCTGAGTATAGCTGACTGTGACAGGTGCTGCCTGATTGACTGCACTTTCTGATTGGTGGAGGGTAGGCGCTAAGCTACTACTTGACCCAGCAGCAGCCAGAGCTTGCTGGCTGTCTAACGTGTTCCATGCTGCAGCTGCACTCGATCCTGTTTCCTGTGCCTGCTCCTGCCCAGCCTGCTCTTGTGTGATTGCTTCAGTTCCTGCCTTTCCCTCTCCTTGAAACCCCCGACTCTGACCTCCGCTTCCGGACCATGTCTCTAGCTCACCCATTGGCTGTGGCATTTAGCCTCAGATCCCTGGCTCTGATTCCTGACCATGCCTCTGGCTCATGTACTGGCTCTGGTATTCGGCTTCTGATCTCTGACTCTGATCCTCATCTCTACTCTCGAATACTCTCTTGGGTTTCCCATGGCCTTGATTCTTGATTCTGTCTCCACTCCACTCTGCTCTAACCTCCAGGCCTATCCACCCCCTTGGCTCTGACCATTGGGTATGACTGCCCATGTCTGGGTCACGATCCTGACACCAATTGAACACTCATCTCCAGAGCTGCAGCCCCAGTGGAAGGAAAGGAAACAGAATGAGGGATGTACGTGTAGAACTACTCATGGTGATACAGAAACATTTCTTCTTTGAGTGACTGTCCCTATGTGTTTTCCACTCCTGGGTACACATGTTGAGCCAGGCACCTGAATCCGAAGTGTTCCTTAGCAGAGTCTTTTGACCTGCATGTCCATAGTGCATCTCTAAGGGTTAAGAGAGAGTGCGGTCAACATCTCTCCAGTTCCCTCTTACCCCCACATGGCCTGAGTTGGTTGTATGTAGTTTTTCTTTGTGACCGTTAGATAAGTTTTAGTATCGTTAGTTTAGTTCTTCTCTTCCCTGTTTGGGGACTGCATCTCCCCAACCCCACCCCGGGGACTATGCCCCAGATTCTGGGCTTCAAAAACTGTGTTTCATGCCCTCGCTACTTCTCTGTGAGCAACAAGCACCAGCAGTGCCTCTACTCCATCTGCAAATCTTTCCTGCCATGAACCCAGGAACCCAGCGACCTCTGCCTTCATAAATATTTGAGGGAGGATGCGATGAGACCCAGGACCCACTAGAATCTGGGCCTGGGAGAACCCCCTCCACAGTGGCCATCATCAACGGTGAGCGACCCTCTGAGCACCACATGTGTCTCTGAACTACGGTACTGAAGGCTAAAGACAAGTCCTGACAAGAGAGAGGCGGGGGACAGGGAGGGGCCCCCACTTGCTCTGGCACAGTGACTCACAAACCCCTAATCTGCCTCTGCTTTCAATCTCTGGTGACCGGGGTAGTGATGCAAAGGGACTTGTGGCTACAATTGTCCAACTTGTCCATGGAGGTCCAAAATACGACCGAGGATCTCCCTTTTGATGAGAACAAGCTCTTTAATGAGAAGGTGGACAAATCCCTCCACTCGCTGAAGGACTCCAGATTGACTCTGGTCGCTTGGAATCTATACCTTAGCCCCAAGGTGAAGCCAGCATAAACAACGTGTCCGCCCATGCCAACACACTCCCTATCCAGACTACTACTAGTGCCCGTGGGAGCCCCATGTCTACAGCACAGATTGCAATGGCCTTGCTTCCCCGCCTCTGCCACAACCACCTCCTGAACCCTCTCCCAGCAGCAGACCAAACTTCAGTTTTGACACACAGGTCGAGACCCAGGAACCTCCACCGATGCCACCTGCAGAGCCCGATATAGTCTTTGGGGGCCATCTTGGCATATTTGCTCACAGTTGGGGAAAGATCACAGTGGACAGTTAGGTACTGGAGATCATCCACCATGGATACTCCATAGAGTTCCTGTTATTCCTGCCACATCGCACCACCTCCCCGACCTGCCCTCTGGGGACCCATCCCATTAACTGATCCTCCAATAAGAAGCAGACGCTCCGCTCCTCAAGGGGGCAGTAGAGCCTGTCCTGCCTCACTACAGGGAGTGAGACTTCTACTCACTCTACTTCCTCATCCTGAAGAAGGGCTGAAGGCACTTCCCCATTCTAGATCTTCATTTGCTGAACACTCTTATCAGGCATTCCAAATTCCATATGGCCACGCTGGTATCAATTATCCCCTCCCTACCCCAGGGAGCCTGGTTTGTGGCTGTCGACATGAACGACTCTTACTTCCATGTGGACATTCACCCATCCCTCCACAAGTTCCTCCATTTTCAGGTTGGAAACCAACATTAACAATTCCAGGTCCTCCCATTTGGCATAACAAGAGTGTTCACGAAAGTCTTTGCCATGTTAGTGGCCTAGATGTGCTGCCTCAGCCATTCCATATTCCACTATCTTGACGACTGGCTCCTGCTGGCACTATCCCAACAGGAAGCAGTCTCTGTGATCCACTGTTTTTGCAGTCTTCTGGCATTTCTAGGTATCTGTGTCAACAAGGAAAAGTCAGTGTTGATACCTACACAGACAATGCACTTCACTGGGGGCATGGCTCGACTCCCTTGTGGCAAGAGCTTTTCTCCCAACAGACCACTTTGCAGCACTGACAGCCCTCATCACACACCATGGTCCACTGCTGTTTCTCCCTCCTTGGACATATGGCAGCCTGCAGCTATCTGACATTGCACGCACGTCTCCATATGCATTGTCTTCAAGCTTGGCTCCTCCCCATCTACAGACCCAACAGGGACCATATAGATTCCAGAGTCACTGTTCCTGGAACTGTGCTGTCCCTCACATGATGGTCTGGTCCCTCAAAGGTCAAGATCAGTAACAACTGCACCCCTCCCACACTACAAGCCACCATCACAACAGACCTCATGGGATGGTGACCCCACTTACAGCTCGGGGAGTGTGGACACCATGAGAAGCCAGGATGCACATAAACATCCCAGAACTGTGGGCAGTCCGTGTAGCATGCCAGACCTTCCTCCCGCTCATTCAGTCCCTCCACGTTCAACTACTCTCTGACATATCACAGCAATGGTGTTCATCAACAGGCAGGGCGGTGCCAGGTCTCTCCCCCTCTGCTTTGGAACTGGTGCATCAGTAACCATGTGACTCTTTAGGCCACATACCTACTAGGCACCCAGAATTCCCTGGCTGACACATGCAGCAGAACTCTCTACCTCAATCACGAGTGGGAGCTACAAGACACTATGCTCCTTTACCGCTTTGCAAAATGGGGCGTCCTCCCGATGGGACCTCTTTGCTACTTGTGAGAAATGAAAGCCCCTCTATTGCTTGAGAGGAGCTCTAGGGGAGGGCTCTCAGGGTGATGCTCTCCTCCTCCGCTGGACAGGCGAACTATGATATGCCTTTCCCCTCATTCCCCTCCTGCCACAAGTGCTATGCAAGATTTGGTAAGACAGAGTCACCATCATACTCCTAGCCCTGTTCTGGCCCCATCAGTTCTGGTTCACAGCTCCTCAGACTCTCCGCCCACACACCACGATGTCTCTGCACACTCCCAGATCTGCTCATGCAAGATCGGGGGAGGTTCCATCATCCCAATCCAGGCCCTCTTTGTTACCCTGAGAACAGAATTTGGGTACCTCCTGAATAGCTAATCTGTTTACTTGTTATAATCAATTTGTTCTCATTAGGTATGGGTCTCCAGGGTGGCTAAGGAAATACTTGGAGGACACAGATACAGCCTCCAAAACAAGGCACCTTTTATTGATACAAATAACAATTTCTTGACACAATAACAATCTAAACACAAACCCCTTATAATAAGTTAAAGAGCACCTCAAACCACTTTCCCTTATAGTTTGAAATGATACTAAATGGCTGTTCCATGCTTCAGATGGCCAGTTTGTCACAGGTAGCTGACAACAATTTTTAGAGGTTTATTAGGTTTTATGTATATACATCTCTTTTACAATTAACACACACTCATACATCTTTATTACCCCCCCCCCACACACACACACACATACACACTAACACTATATGGGTACGTCTACACTTACCTCCGGGTCCGACGGCAGGCAATCGATGTTCTGGGATCAATTTATTGCGTCTTGTCTAGACGCGATAAATCGATCCCGGAAGTGCTCGCCGTCGACGCCGGTACTCCAGCTCGGCGAGAGGAGTACGCGGCATCGACGGGGGAACCTGCCTGCAGCGTCTGGACCCGCGGTAAGTTCGGACTAAGGTAGTAGCTGAATTTGCGTACCTTAGTCCGAAGTGGGGGGGTAGTGTGGACCAGGACTATTATACTATAACTATAGCTATAGTTATCTGACAGGCTTACTATGCTGCACTGTCTCCTGCGTGCTCTGTTCTCCCTCTGCTCCAGTGACAGCGCTCCCTCTGCTGCTGGTTTTCTCAGTCACTGCTGCTGTTCTTCTCCCGTCTCTCAACTATCAGCTGCTGCTGGCTTTTATACCCTAACGGTCACATGTCAATCATTCCACTCGACCGTTATTTATCTCACAGTGTTATGTTCTGTCAGTTATTGTTTACCATCTTATTTTTCGCACCAATTTGGTTTTCCCGCCAATTCCTAGTGCTATGTGACATATAGCTGTCAGCCACTAGCAGCGTGACTCTTGCTTATTCAAAATGGAAGCCAGGAATCTAGGGACTGCAAAATGGAGTTTTTCTGGTATCATCATCACCTCATAGCCTGGTATTTGGATGGGCATCTGTAGAGGTCCAGACTCACCCCTGCGGCGCCTCCTGCTGGTCGTCCAGGGAATTAGCTCACCAGCCTCTGGAGCGCCCTCTGCAGGCCGGTGATCCGCCTTTCTGCTTCTCTGGCCCCCGTGTCCCTCCCAGGACCCCGGTGCCCCTTGCCTGGGTGCTGCCCCCTGGCAATACCCACACACTAGGTCTCCACTCCCAGGGGAACCCCACCCACTATCCCCACCTTGCCTCAGCACTAGGCCACTGCCAGTCACCAACTAGCCCCTGCTCCCTAGGGCAGACTGCAGTATTGGCCACTCATCACTGGCAAGGGGGGTTTGGACCTGCTGCCTTGGCCTAGCCCTGGGCTGCCCTCTGCAACCCCCAGTACCCCGTGGCCTAACACTAGGCCACAGCCTGGGGCTTTCCAGGCTGGAGCTCCCCAGCTCCTCAGCCTTTCCCCAGCCCTGCTCCACCCAGGTATTCTGCTCTAGTTCCCTGCAGCCAGGCCCTTCTCTCTCTGAAGGCAGAGAGAGACTCCTTGGTCTCTGGCTCCCAGCCTTTTTATAGGGGCCAGCTGGGGCCTGATTGGGGCTACTTCCCCAAATCAGCCCAGTAGCTTTTCCCTTTGCCCCAGCCCTCTGCCAGGACTGTTTTAAACCCCTCAGGCAGGAGCAGGGTAGCCACCCCGCTACAGCATCAAAGGTAGACTGTGAATGCTCTCCCCATTTCGACAAATCCTCACCCAAAGCAGGAGAGAATCCACCAGAGCCTGCTATTGAGTTAAATGGAGATGCTTTACAGCGTGGGGCCACCACCACCACTTGCTGAGCACACTGTCTATTCCTATCGTCCTCGACTACCTCCTCACCCTCAAGACGTTGGGCCTGGCTCTCAATTCTGTTTGAGTGCATCTGGCAGCACTCAGTGCCTTTCTCCCTCCTGTGGACAGCGCCTCGGTGTTTACACACCCCACCACTATTCACTTCATGAAAGGTTTACTCAACACCTTTCTACCAGTACTGACGCCTACGGGACCTTAATCTCATTCTCCACGCTTTGAGCTACTGGCAACATGCTCCTGAGCACTCTCCGACCTCTCGATGAAAGTGGAGTACTTGGTAGCCATTACCTTGGCCAGATGGATCAGTGAATTCACTGCCATGATGGCAGACCCCCCACACACAAGGACAAGGTGACTTTGTAGCTGCTCCCTAAATTCCTTCCAAAGGTGGTGTCAGAGTTCCACCTAAATCAGTGAATCCACCTACCTGTTTTCTGCCCCAAACCACATACCTCCCCCACTGACAGAGCCTTGTACTTCCCCAATGTCTGTTTCACCCTAGCATTCTACCTCCACAGGACTCGACCATTTAGAGCATTGCCAAATCTATTTGTGGACATCACAGAATGCTCAAAGGGGCAAGTCCTCTCGTTCCAACACATCTCCAAATGGGTTTGGGGGGGCATCTGCAAATGCTACAAACAACCCAATATACTCCCACCCAATAGAGTCATGGCGCATTGTATGCGGGCGCAGGCCACCATATCAGCCTCACTGGCAGACGTGTCCTGGCAAGACATCTGTCATGCAGCAATGTGGCAGTACATCTACATGTTCACAACACACTACACCATCTCACAGGCAGCAGCAGCTACAAATGAACCCATGGGCCAGTCCATACTGCAGACTGCACTTCCATTGGCATCCTGGCACGCAGCTCCGTGCTGATCATTGCTCACAGGTCACTCACATGTGGTCTACACATAGGGGCCATCACTCCAAAAAGAAGAGGAGATTACTTACCTGTACTGGAGATTTTTCGAGATGTGTGGCCCCACCCTCCATCCCCTCTGCTTCAGACTGGATTCCACAATGGTAAAAGGGAAACTGAAGAGGCACCGACCTGCACTACCTCTTATGCCCTCAGCTGGGAGCACAACGAGATGCACTACACACGTGCGGGTCAACAGACACTGCTAAGAAACACTTCAGGGCTCAGGTGCATGGTGCGCATGCACACCCACATGCAGAATACAGATAGGGACCACACATCTCAAAGAATCTCCAGTTACAAGTAACCTCCTCTTTCATAAGTTTCTTATCCCTTCGATAAGCCCTTCAGCTCTGAATTGTAGGAAGGATGTTCTCTTTGCCCTTTCAGACATGGGACTTCACACACAAACTTCCTCCGGGTTGATTGGTACACTATAGCTGTTTTACACAGCTTTGCGAGGCTTATGCATCCCTTACAGTTGTTATTTTGCTCTATCATGGAATTTTAGTGTCAAACTCAGAAACTCACACACACAGCTACTCGTTGCAAGGAACAAGAATATTATTAGCTGACACGTACCAATCATGTAACACTGCATACTCAAATCCACAAAAATGATAGTATGCTGTAGTGAACTGAAGAAAAGTGTTCTTTCTCAGAAATAGGATGCTTCTTTTTGTTATTGAAGTCAAAAAGGAGTAGCTCTCATTTCTCCTCTAGTTCCTTTCTTGCTATTTATACAATGACTATTGTGTAAATAAGCAATACTCTTTTATATAAAAGAAACATGCTCTCAACAAATGCTTAAGATGAAATTGATATTTGATCTGAGTAAGAGCTAAGCTTTTCATGTCTTGGCCAGGATAGAGTTCAGTCCTCACTAATAATGAAAGGAAAACACATCATCAAGTCATACTTATGAAATTTGTGGGCACAACTGGTAAGCAATTTATATGCTAAGTAATTTGGTTTGTGTATTGCATTAATCATGATTATAATGAATCAGGAAAATGCACTAAATGATGCATTTTTATAGTTTCCAGTTGGAGATATGTAGAACAATTTCATGACTTTTAACAAGACTTTCAGTACATGATGTGTCTCCTGGAATGCTATCCATTTACTCATTTTAACGGCTGTACTGACCTCATGCTTTTATCGGGCGCCAGACTTTTTGGGGGAGAGGTTAACTGTCCAACCTCCTACAGTTACCAGAGAGAATATTTGATTAACCCCTGCCTAAAGATAACTGGGTCCAATCAACTTTTTCTATCTTGAGCGTCGCAAGCTTCATTTAAACTATTTCTTTTCAGGAAAGTTTCCAGCAGTCTGGGAAGACACTCAGCAAATACAGTTATTAATCAGATAAGCATTGCTTTTATTTACTGCCTGTCAGTAAAATAAAATCAGAACCCAAAAGCTGTAGGGCCAAATTCACTACGGGTAAAGGGAGCTCAACTCCATTTACTTTTATGTAGTTTGCATCATGTATGCCAAGAGTGAATTTGGCCCTTAATTTTTATACACTCCTTCAGTTTTTGAGAGGATATTTCTTTTTTACCCCTCAAATTCAACTTAAATGCAATCCTTAGTCACTGTGGAAAAATCAGATAAGTCTCTCAAATACTTTTTACTTCTGTTATGCTTATTGTAGCTAGTCATGCACACGTCACAAAGTAAAGCCAGTATAAAATGTTTTGCTGCAGGGACACCAGATAAAAATACATAACAAGCAATACATCATTCAGGGTCTGCTTAAAGACTCAAGCAAGCCCTTTTGTGTAGTCCTGAGACAGGGTGAGTTGGAGCTTCTGTGCCCAGGGGAAGCACCAGGAGGAATTCTGCTGCAAATTCTCCCCCGTGTTCCTCTCCAGGCCCACTGGTTGGTACGTGATGGGGGCAGCTATTGTCTCACCTCATCCCTGCCCCATTTTCAAGGGACCATCCTCCCCAGCTGAGTGGAGAGGGAGCAGTCCCTGTGATCCCCCAAGAACAAGAACATCAATTGTGCTTGGCACACGTGATGCACAGGGGAGGGGAAACTCCTTGTACCCTCCTCATCCTGAGTAAGGGGCAAGGAAAATCAGATAAAGATAAAGTCTCATTTGTTTCAGAACTGAATAAAGAGCTCCACTTTGGCCACAAATAAATATTGTGTGAGGCCAAGAAGAAATTAAGGAATCTCTTTTCAGTTAGTATGGCAAAAAAGGGGCATGATCTATCACATTTGACTTGTTATAGCTCAGTGGTTTGAGCATTGGCCTGCTAAACCCAGGGTTATGAGCAGGGCCGGCTCTGCAAGCCTCCCCCCCCCCCCCCCCCCCCCCCGGGGGGAGGGCAGCGAGCCCCGGCAGGGGCTCCGCTCTCCCTCCGGCGGCCAGGGGCAGGGCACCGGGGGGGAGGGCGGCCGGAGCCCTGGGAGGAGGGCGGC
>NW_020664446.1:13258921-13274120 GCF_002925995.2 Terrapene triunguis
GGCCGGAGCGCCGCGCCGCCCCCCTCCAGGTGCCACCCCAAGCACCAGCTTGGGTGCCTGATGTCTGGAGCCGGCCCTGGTTATGAGTTCAATCTTTGAGGGGACCATTTAGGGATCTGGGGCAAAAATCTGTCAGGGACAGTACTTGGTTCTGCTGTGAAGGCAGGGGACTGGACTCGATGACCTTTCAAGGTCCCTTCCAGCTCTATGAGATAGGTATATCTCCATATTATTATCCAGTTTAAGTGGAGTATTATTTTAATTTGTGCTATTAATGGAGTATTTCTCTCTAGTTATATCTCTATTTTTATTTGTGTTGCTTTTATGAATATTTTCTAAAACAAATTCATTTACAAGTAATGTTTTCTGTGCTTCATATTTTTGTTAGAACATAAAGAAATTATGTGGCTCTGCACAAAATCTTCCACAACATCCTATTTAGTTATTAGATATCTCATTCTAGTTATTAGATATATTGTTCTTAACAGATCATCTTTAGCTTTTGAAATTTTCTATTTATCTATGTAGGTTCTTTATCAGAATAAACTGGATTTTTTACCACAGTGGGATTTCATCTCCATTGTCTGATTAATTAAAAACCTGAGTCAGAAAAAAAATAATATGGACATGGTCAGACCACAATAGAGGGAGCCCATATTTGGCTGAGAAATCAGATGTTTCACAGATTTAGACTTCAGAAAGAAATATTTTTAGTATCGTTGTCATCAGAAGTAGAGAAAAGCATTGTCCAGTCTCTATGGGGGGGGGGGAGGGATAGCTCAGTGGTTTGAGTATTGGTCTCTTAAACCCAGGGTTGTGAGCTCAATCCTTGAGGGGGCCACTTAGGGATCTGGGGCGAAATCAGTACTTGGTCCTGCTAGTGAAGGCAGGGGACTGGACTGAATGACCTTTAATGGTCCCTTCCAGCTCTATGAGATAGGTATATTATTACTATTAAACATTCTCCAAATACCTATGGAACATCCTAAATAAATGTAATTTAGTCTTTTTTCCAAAAAGTTTCAAAGTACAGAAATGAGTAAAACATTCTAGGTGATTTAGTGAGTTCCATGTTGCAAAGCTAACAAGAGGGCTTATTAAATATCTTATACTCATTAAGGTAAACTTTCAAGAGTCAATGTAACCAATTTTAATTCAAGGTTCAATTCTGCATTTTGAGAATAACATTTCTGTCCCAGTTGTTACCTTCAGTGAGGTTATTCTCCAGGTAAGAAAGAACAAAAAAGCTTCCAAAGTCTCTTGCTACTTAGCCAAATTTTCCCTCAAAGTAAGGCCTCTCTATTCTTTCTGATAAAAGCCAGTGTAGAGTACAGTTGATTCTCAAAAATATCCTTTTTTATTATTTCCTTTCCACTCAGATTATCCTTTCTTTCCCCAAACACAATATTGACACTTGTTCTGGTTTTGGTATAGTTGGTCTGCTGCTTGTTGCATATAATCTTTCTTTAATCTCATGGTTATCCTGCATTCAGTCCTCCTGAAGAAGTCAGATAGTGATGTCAAAGAAATAACTAACCATCCTGGTAATTTTTTCCTCACATTTCATGAATTCTCCTGTATTCTCAGTATTTGTGATCTGGCTATTCCTTGATCAGATAGTAGTTCTTGTTATTTTCCTGCTGACTGTAGAATCAGTTTGTCATTGCTCCCCGTGAGCTCTAGTAGTCTCGCCTGATTCTTCAATCATCTGTCCTTGGGAGTTTCCCCATTCAGAATAAACACAACCATCTAATTATGACTGTCTTTTATGATTAGTGTCAGTATTATTAATAATAATTATTTGTATTACAGTTGCTCCTAGAATCACTAATCATGGATCAGGACCCCACTGTGCTAGGTTCTGTACAAACAGAACAAAAAGACAGTCCCTTTTCCACTCCCAGATTTCCTCGAGTCAATCTTCCTCTTTGGCGTCTATTAGAACCTTGAAGATATCATTATTTGTCAGCTCCTCATTCCTAAATATACAAATACTGTGCTAAACATGCTCTGTTGATTTATATTAGTCCACAATGCTAGCTGTCTACTCTAGTGTCAGAGCAATAATTGTATGTTTCAAGTATTCGGGTTTTCTAGGAAATTCATCCTCAGAACTTCCCACCAGTCTTAGAAAGAAGTACTCTTCTTTTTGTCAGTTTAGTGTGATTCCTTGTCTGAGGAATCACTGCTAGAAAAAGCGGGTTAATGCAATATTAAAAGTTAGAGTCAGACTTAAATTAATATTTTCTCTTCACGTTCACGCAAAGTAATTATATGAGGATGTATGTGTTCAGTCTTGAATGTGTATCTGAATTCTTTTTTTACAATTGTTTAATGCTTATTTAATTGTCCCTGTGCCAGAGCTCTGTCCAGGGTATTTGCTGTATCATAGCTATGAAAGCTGTGGTCACACACACTTGTCAGTCTCATTTAAAAGCATTAGTGCCATGGCTCTGGCATTATGTTTGAGGAATACAGTCCCCATGGTACTGTAGTGGTGTTTCATTTCATATCAAATACATTTATTTAATGTACTGCTTTCCAGTTTTCTATCACCTTCATTTTTTGCTGTTCTTGACATCACTGTGGCATGGATATATATGTCAAATCCCATTTTAAAAAAGTTGTAGTTGGATCCACGTAATAGCCTGAGTTTCAGGGATCAGCCCAGAGGTCTGAGAAGCAACACATTGTGCTTTGTTTACAGAAACTTTTGCTAGTGATCAGCCACAGAAATCTGCTGCAAAGAAACAGGAGTCTTTTCCAGCCATACTGATAGGGAAAAACAGGGAATCTACAACTCCAGCTTCCATGCACAATTGATTTTATTTAGTCACAAAACAAATTTTGTCTGTGGGCCTGAAATTAATTTCTCCACACTCACAACTTTGCTTATTTTAACATTTTTAAAAAAATTAATACCAAAGAAATTCAAACATGACAAATCTAAATTAGGTTAATAGTTCACTAACATTATCACAAATATTTTAACACAGTTCACCCAGCACCAATTATTTTATTCCATTTCAACAAAACCAAAAAATGCCAGCAGAGGGAAAGGACAACTAATTTGACACAGACAAACTGAAGTCAATGGGAGATGTGAATATTCAAGGCATAATTTGACCCACTGTGTCTAAGATTCTTTATGCAGTCTTCATATCCCTTCATCATGAGATAATTGCTTTTCCCATACCAATATCTGATGTTCTGTATCTGTTTGAAGGCTCACCTAACTTTACAGATACATTATTCCAGTCCTGATTTTCTGCATTGAAAATGAAAGGAGTCAACATAGACTGTTTTTATATTAACATTTTCCAGAACTTTTATCATACAATGGCATGATCTGTTGTTTTTTAATTGCGTCCCATGTCCTATTGGTTTGTGTCCAAGTGAAAAAAATATTTAATTACAAAATCGTTTCACTACTTTTTGACTGATGATGAAAGCATGATATACACATAAAAGGGTTGAGCATGGTGGAGACACATCAATAGGGGGACATACATATTTATTTTTTACTCCCGTAGGAACTACATGTGCAGCACTGATGGATTTTGTTCTACACTGTAGCCACTAAAACATCTGGTTTTGCTGTGCTCATGTAGTGACAATCAAATGGCATAGGAAGACAAGAACTGCCATATGAATAATAGCCTTTTCAGCTGCCCCTTATACATCCACCTCTGCCCCTTGTTTTATAAAATCCTTAATTCTGTTTTCTTTTTAATGCAATTACTTTCAAAATGCAACAAATATATCACAAACAAATGTCTCATTGCTCAAGGGCAAATCATTTTGCCAGACAGTAAGCACAAAATAACTAAATAAATTGTGTCCCTTAAGCAACAAATGTTTATCATCCTATAAAACAATATAAAAACTGAGAAAAAATAAATTATACAATGTGTGTTTGTTGGAATTTTTTGAGATTCTTTTGTATCCCAGAGGCAGTTTTTCTGACCCATGTGATTTAAGGGTTGTCATGGCCATTTTTAATTTTTAGTGAGCACTGTTAAGAATTCTTATTAAATTGCCAGAGCAAAAGTTTGGATTTCCCTCTGCAGCTCTAACGTACATATGGCTATTTAAATTAGGATTGAAATAGCCAGTGGGTTTGCATTAATTTTTTAACATTTTATTTATGAAAATGCACTGGATACAGGTTAACATTCATAGCTCAATATTTACTGTTGTTTCACCTGCCCTAAAATAGAAGCAGTAAATATTGTACTTTGGTAAAAGGTTTGAATGTTTGTCTAGGATCATTGTTGTGTCTCTAAGTGGCATTATATTGCAATTTCTCATGGCATTACTCCTCAGAGAATCGCTACATATATCCCAACACCTCCTACAAACCAGTAAAAAATAGAAATTGTTTTCCTTTCCTTTCATAGAAAATCACAAGGCTTTGAGAAGCATTGTATCTTAAAACAGGACATAGCAAATAGTGCTTCTGCATGGTCTCCAGTAAGTCCTGCCCATTATTCGAAAACTATTTTAAGCAAAGAAAATGAGCATAGGGTCGGTAACAAATATCATTGGTAAATGAACAAAATATTCACTTTGAACATACTGGAAGAATAAGGAATGTCTTCTACATAGGCCAAAAAAACCACACCCTCATTAGTACAATGGGCCAGGTGATTATGTACCATGTTGTTGACCCTACCTGTTCACTATTGGGATTCACTGGCATAGGTGAGTTCATTTTAAATGGTTCAGTGGTGTCATCACTGGTTTTCTAAGCCATATTTGTGGGTGTATTCAGACCTCATAAGCACAGTTTGGTGGGAAATTTTAGTACTTGAAAAGTAAAGTTGCAGAATTTGTGCGAGAGGGTGGTAATTTTGTCAAAAGACCAGTGTGTAAGAGCTCAAAATGGAGAGTGCTGAGCAGTCTTCATAGTCTGTTAGCTGTTTGCAGGCCTGCAGTAGTCATACTTATCATGTGTGTGTGTGTAATAAACATAGAGTTGGTAATGAAGATGCATACTTGACATGTTTCCATATGTTATCCCACTTTTAATTTACTAGATCAGTTGTTCTCAACCTTTTTTATTTGCGGACTCCTACAAAATTTTGAATGGCGGTGCAGACCCCTTTGGAAATCTGTTGTCTGTATATATAAATGAATTCTGTTTAGTCAGTTTTCAGTCTAGGTCTTTCGAGGAACCCTTAGACATAATGGGTCCGCAGATCACGGGGGAGGGAGGAGGAGTGTAAAGAAACGAGATAATATTGTCTAAATAGACAAGACAGACGCATGGTGGGGAAAGGTGTGTAACACAAACAAAGTGAACAATGTAATGGCAGTAAATGTCATGTTAGTTCCATGATTATTTTTTGCAGGGGTGGTTAGTTAGGAGAGGATCAGCTAAATGGGAAGAAAATGGAGGGGAAGGAGGTTGGGAGGACAGGACAGGGAGGGAGTGTTCAAAGGGGGGGGTTGGAGCAAACAACCCAGGAGCACAGGGCAGACAAAGTCAGAGTACATTCTACAGTTTTGACTGGAATATCCAGAGGTCCAAAGGTCCGTGGTTTGGCTGCTTCTGTTCCTACTGGCTGGAGTCTGTGGCTGGCTGCAGATTTCCCACAAGGCCCCATGGTGAGAGGAGGCACTGTCTGAGTCCTAGTGTCCCCATATTGGGGAATCTTCTCTGCACAGTTCTGGGTCCAGAAAGGTGCTCAGGGGAGTGATGGCCCAGGGTAGGCCCCATTCTATCCCCTTCCTTCCAGTGAAGCAGTACCAACTGCAGACTCTGAAGCCAGCATTTCAATTGAGTGAGGATTTCACCCAAGGTACATGTATCCCTAGGGTGAATCCACAGAGGAAATATACTTGGAGAGAACTCCAACTATAGATGAGTAACCTTCCCCTCTTCAGGCCATTCCTTTCTGGACACAATAAAGTATTGATTGATTGATTATTATTAATTTATTTATTTATTGAGACATGCAGCAGTTGTCAGCAAAATCAAGGCTCAAACCTTTGTCTATCTAGTCTGAGTTTTCAGATTGAGGTTATATAATATTTGCTAAAAGGGAGATGTGACTCTAGGAGTTAACTTTTTAAAAAAAATATTGATTATAGAGCTTAAAAGATTTTGCAAGATGTTAATACAAAGTGTAGTTTTGCCACATTTAAACTACAGGAATACAGTGGTTCATTTGTGGATACTCAGAAGCTTACTTTCTGTAAGCATATCTCTTAGTTTCCTCATTTTCCGGCAGGGAATTCTCTGTTACTCCAAAGTTGGATGCTGAGCAATAAGAAGAGAGATGATTCTGACATGGAAGAGTTTACGATGAGTTTTTTCTTTATTGTAAAAGGCGACGTGACTGAAAGCGGAGCTCGTAACCTAGAATAAGGAGACCCTTTTTGAGGTCTTGCACTTTGTGAAAAATCCAGCTCTGTTATTGGAGATGTGGAGGTCCCTTAGGTAAGAACACATGGCAGTCCACTGCCCAAGGTGAGGAGGATGGCAGAACAGGAGGGAAAAGTATGTAGAAGGGAATTACCACCTGGGCAGAGCTCATCTCCTGGTGGCTGCCTATGTACGAACATACAGGTGGGACAGGCTGAGGAGGGAATTAGAGAGTCCTTTACTGTGCAGAGCCAGTCTTCCTTCCCAGCCCCAAGAAGGTGCTAGGGCAACATGCTATTACAGCCTCTGAACCATTGCAGGAGTAGGGATGATTCATTACTTGCCCAGTACCTCACAGGGCTACTTAGTACACAGCCACGGTGCTGGGTTGAAGATTTGAGCTGTAAATACTTTTTTTTATTTAAAAAAGAATAACCTTTTTTCTAATTACTTGAATAATCCCTAGCTTTTCATTAACAGGTGTCTTGATTCTCACCCAACAATTGTCTTAGCCTTTTTCTTTTCTTTTTTCATGGATTCGAAGGTCAGAAGGGACCCATGTGATCGTCTAGGCTGACCTCCTGTTTAGCACAGGCCATAGACATTGCCCAAAATAATGCCCAGAGCAGATCTTTTAGAAAAAACATCCAAACTTGATTTAAAAATTCCCAATGATGGAGAATGTACCATAGCCCTTAGTAAATTGTTCCAAGCGTTAGTTATTCACACCTTTAAAAATTTACACCCTTTTTCCAGTTTGAATTTGTCTAGCTTCAACTTCCAGGCATTGGATCGTGTTATCCATTTGTCTGCTAGATTGAAGAGCCCATTATTAAATATTTGTTCCCCATGTAGGTATTTGTAGGCTGTAATCAAAACACCCTTTAACCTTCTCTTTGTTAAGCTAAATAGATTGAGTTCTTTGAGTCTATCAATTCTTTAATCATTCTCATGACTCTTCTCTGAACCATCTCCAATTTTTCAACATCCTTCTTGAATTGTGGGCACCAGAACTGGACATAGTATTCCAGCAGCGGTCACCCCAGTGCCAAATACAGAGGTAAAATAATCTCTTTACTCCTACTCAAGATTCCCCTGTTTATGCATCTCAGGATCGCATTAATTCTGTTGGCCACAGTGTTACTTAGGAACTCATGTTCAGCTGATTATCCATCATGACTCCGAAATCTTTATCAAAGTCACTGCTTCCCGGGAAAGAGCCCCCATTCTGTAAGTATGGCCCACATTCTTTGTTCCCAGATGTGTACATATTTTTAAATTTTTGTTTACAAATCAGTTTTATGTCAAATTGAAATAAATGTTAAATGAAATATGTTTGGTAATCAGGTTTGTGACTATGTTTTACGATCCACTTCATTGAAAAGTTTACATTGCAAACATCACTGACATGCATGTCAGAAGAACAGTAATTGTAGCTGTATGTTTTACTGAGATAGACGCATGACAGTGATCTATTGTATAAAATATGTTAAAAGGAGCAAATTCATAGCTTAGTTATTTTACAAGAGGATTTTTTCTGTGTGCTAGAAAGCTATGCTGTTGAATTAATTGAATGGATTCAGGACTGAGATGTTATGCTTCTCACATTTATTGTTTATGGCTCCTAATACCTTGCAGTTGTATCTTGAAAGCAAAAAACAAAAACATTCTGCCCCCCCCCCCCGCACCTCCTACAAAAAAAACTACTATCGCCCAAATGCTAATAACTTGAAAAACTGAAAGATCACATTGAGCTTATGTACTTTGTATTCTTATGCAATAGTGTTGCTCATCAACATTTATATATCACAGTTTAAATTGAATTAAATTAGATTGAATCTAAATTACCAGGTCCCAAGTAAATTGGATTTGGTAATTCACTATTAAGTCAATCTGCAACTGATGTCATAATTTAGATTTGCTTTTTATATGAGAATGATAGGCATTATTCTACACTTTGTAATTTCAATTTGTTGCTTGGAATAGGTGATATGTCTTTACTAATGATCAAACTGAAAGTACAGAAATAGTAGCTGAACTGGATGTTAATAACTACATGCATTAAGATGCCATTACAAGTCAACTGACTTGTTACAGTTCTTAAATTTGCAAGACTAAGTTTAAATTTACTGTCTCTTAAGAATACTAAGACAGAAGTAATGGGAAGATTGTGGTTTGTCAAATATAAAACAGCCAAGATTCAAGGTGTAGAGATGACGATTCATATGATTTCTTTCAGATGACACATTGTCACCTTTGTGAGTACTAGTTATATTGTCCTTAATTACCGTGTTCCGACATACTCTGGTCTGAAGTCAATGTCAACTTCAGTTTTTTCTTTTTTTAACTATTTCTTGTTTGAAAATAATTCCTTCTGATCTGTGATCTTAGAAAGGGGAATGGACAGTTGGACATATATCTTCCTACTCTCAGATATGACTCAAGGCCTTGGTTTTATTGCAGACAGGCTAGGGGGTATGTATAAAATGCAGTCCTCTTGTGAAATCTTTCACATTTTTAGGGAGATTTCATATTGTGACATATTATGATAAGTTATGCTTCCCAGTTGGAACTGTGTCCTTGGACGTGCATACACACAGTTGGCACAATAATGGGACAATTTAAAGGCTTGATAATAGCTCCATTAATGCATGTTGTTATTTTGCCACTGTTTCTCGATGTTTATGTTGTTAAACTGAGCTTCATTATATGCCACATCACTAGAAAGTGCAGGGTTGGAAAGGCCTTCACTAAAATAAAAATGTATAATTTTCTTGCATAGAGTCAAATATAATATTGCCTCTATTTCTCATTAAACAGAGACATTCTGTTTTAGATGTTTAGCTGAAATATCATTTGTGGATGGTCCCAGAGGTTTTGTACATAAACTAGATAGTGCTTTGTTATAACCCTGACTGAGCTCCCGCTTGTGAATGCTCACCAGGCTGCTGTAATAGACTCAAACCTTGGAATCCATGTGCTCCTAGGCTGACGGGGTCAGGACAGAGTCTCAAGCTCTGGACTGCTAGAGGCACATGGGGTGCAGATCCAGTATCTTTCACCCCTTCCTAAGATATGGGGCTCCGCAGTCCATCTACCTAAGCCCTGAAACTAATGCAGGCCCACCCAAGTCTCCCAAGGAGCACCACCAAAGCTGTGAACATTCTGGATTACTGTTTCAACCATTAGAAATAACAAGGCATTTATAGGAAGGGGGACACAGAAGGCTAGTCTACAGTAGAATCGCTTTAGTGGTGCATCTGTTCCGATGTAGCTGCGTCACTGTAGTGCTCTCCCGTCGGCATAATTACTCGACTCCAGCCCCCAAGCAGTGATAGCTATATTGGCGGGAGAGCTTCTTCCACCAACATAGCACTGTTCACACCAGCGCTTAGGTTGGTGTAACTTACATTGCTCACGGGTGTGGCTTTTCCACCCCCGTGAGTGACTTAATTATAATGAAGAAAACGCTAGTGTGTACAAGCCCAGACTTTGCTATTCTTCCATAGATCTGGATACGTCTTGTGCTTTATGCGGATTACGTCTTCATTGTGTATAAATGAAGAATGATTGTTTTAGAATCTCCTTGGCAAACACCTGCACACAATTCCTTCTCTCCAGAGTCCTCACCAATCTGAGAGCCCTTTGGGTTTTGGTCAACCCTTTCAGGGTCCCAGGACTGTCCCTTCCCCTTTCCCAGGCTTGTCTTCCAGTTCTTAGCTCTTCTAAAATGGCCAGAGATAGCTCCCCTGTTATAAATGTTCAGTTTGCCCCATCACGTGACCCACCTGAGCAGCTTCAAGGGCCTCATCTTGCTTAATTGTAGCCCACTTTAACTTGAGACTGGGACAATTGGTTCTCCTGGGCTGTAGGCAGCTCATTATTTTAGGTTGCTTTCATTTGATTTGAATGGAAGACCATCCAGGTGAATTGGTTGATTGCTCTCCATTGTTAACTTTCAGAGTTAGCAGTGTTAACGCATTGGTTAGCACTCTGGTAACAACTCCTGGATATCCCAGTCCAGTTTGGAGATTAAAAGGCAAAGTGCAATATACAATCAAAATGTCATTCACAAAACCAATGTAGACATATACAGATAACCAATATTCTGTAACTGTACTATCCGTACAATAAGCTTCAACTGAGTATCAGGTTTTGGAAAGGTAAGGCACAGCAACATAATGAAACGAGTAACCTCAGGATAATAGCGTAGAAAATATTGATAAATTAGAAATATAAATGCTCTCATTTAAAGTGCAGTTTAATATTAACTCTTCTGAGAGGAAGTATAAATTAAAATTTTGTTAATGCCCACTTGGCTAAAATTTGTTTAAGACTGTCTGTTATCTGTTTAAGGTATCTCCAAGGGAATGAATGCATTGTTGCTAGACTGGTTCCTTTAAATGTACTTAAATATTAGTTTTGGGAATTTGTTAGGCACTGTTGTATTCATTTTAGGTGGAATAAATGGGCCAAAAGTGTTAACATAACCTGGTCACTGTCCAACATTATGCAGTGTTAAGGTCAGGGTTTGGTATATAGAGACCTCAGCCTTCTTAGTACTACGACAAGCACATAATTAAAAATCCTTTTAACTTTTATTAAAGATACAGAAAAGAAGAAAAAACAATTTTAAATCATTTGAAATATAAAGTATTAAGCAAAGCTTTCTTTTAAGAACATTTCTTGTTCCCGTTCCCTTTAGCTGGAGAGAGTTTTTAGAAGGAACCCCCCCTCCTTGTTTGATAGTCTTTTTGATGTATCAAAGATGGTAATAACTATCCTTTGGGATAAAAGGGAAGAGGTTAGTTGGGATGAGCTGAAGCAGTTATTGTTGCTGCTGTAAAAGTCTAAAACTTCCCTGGGGGAAGGGGGAAGAAGTTAGTTGAGATGAGCCGGAGCTAATGTTGTTGCTGTCGTTGTTAAAGTATGATCCCATTTCATCCCAAATGGTGTTTGGGACTTGGCTGGACTTGTAGGGGTGTCAATTTCATTTGGATCGCTAACTTTGGCCTGGCCCAGTCCAGTTAGGACATCTCTCAGGATTAGAATGATGAAAGCCTGGAATCCCAGGAGATGGTGGGGGGTGTCAGCCAGGATGGTGAAGTTTGCTCCAGTAGCTTCTGTCTGTTTTTCCATCTCGCCATCTATTCCTTAAGGACCCCAAACGGGAGCAGTGGGTAGAATAGCCCATCCCCTCATTATTTTGTTGAACAATTAGACTTAATATCCTACGCACCAATTTTGGTTCATTAATTTACAGCTCCACATCATCTATTTTTAACAAGCACAATTTCAACAATCCTTGGTTTGTATCAATGTGGTCTTTTTTTGTTTAGTCTAATCCACTTTCTTTCTCTGGTTTTCTTCCACCTATTCCAATCAACATATGTTATTATAGGTTATTGTGACATCTTGTGAACTTGCACTCACTTTTTACAGTTAAACACACATTTAGGGTACATTTGTAGTCCCACTTATCATAATAGCACATGGGAGTTTAAATTCAAAGTCACAGTTGAGTTAAACTGTGTTGAAAATATTATGACACATGCATTGTGTTTTTGGTTTGATTTGTGAACTGTAGTACACTGATGAAATTATTCAGTGCCCATGGATTCAGAAAACATCATCTCTTTAAAAGATGTGTCAAATGAAATATTGATATTTAATGAATCAGTGTAGGAAACACATCAGAGGCTATCAACATTCAATAAAGAAATGGCTGACCTGAGATTGTTCTTGAGTTCTGATGTGTCTGATTCATGTCAGGATTTGCAGTTACAAAGTAATGAATGCTCAGAGACCTTGCAGACTTCCCTAAAGTTGTATACAAAATTAGAATAGTTGAAACACTGTGAAAAATAATGCTAAATTCTTCCTGTGGGCTTTCTGCATCTTAAAGAAGGAGGACATCAATGTTTTATTACATATAGTAATACAATTCATTGTTGAAATCCCTTTGGTGCTTGAAATTACAGCATTTGTGTGTTCCTATAAAGAAGAGATAGTAATACATTAAAAAATAATAATTACTGGATATGAGTGGGAATGAAAACGGAATAATAGTTTGTACTTTGGACTTTTTTGAGTTATTAAAAAAGATAAACAAAGATACAGTAATAATGGATGCATTGATTCGTAACCTTGAAATATCCAAGTTCTTTATTTTCAGTAGGTTGACATTTCAATTGACACTGAGTAGAATTAACTAATTTATTTCCATGTTCTGTTTTTTTTTTTTTTTTTTTGAAGTAAATTCTAATGAAAATGTATGAATTGGAAATGAATGAGCTGGAAAGAATTTTTGAAGCTTTAAGGCCTAAAGGAAAGAAAGCTGAGCTCATTATTATATAATAGGATGTCTGGAAGTTGTGTATGGTGGTGTATTCAAAAGAAAGGGAGATCTGTGCAGGAGTCTCTTTTGCTAGATGACAAGGAGAGGGATGAAACATTCCAAGAAATAACACACTAAAACCAAATGGGTAATAGGGAAAAGTGGAGAAAAAATGGGAACACAATACATGTTTGTCCTTTATAAATACAGCACAACATTTTTTAAAAGTGTAAATACTGTATTTGTATTTTTAAGCCAAACCTTTTAAAGTCAGTTAGCTACTGGCTCACGTTCAAAAGAACTTCCCCTGGCTTCCCTACAGTTGGGGTTCAAGCAGTGGCAACTATTATCTAAGAAAATGGTTTGTATTGTAGTTCAACAGCATGTGGCAATTGTATGATCTTTTCTTCAAGGACTAACTCTGTTAAACAGCAAGTTCTGATATACACAGTTCTATCTTACTGTATTTGTAATTCTTTGTTTTTTCTCTTACTGTGCATCAAAGATTCCCCAAGGAAAAAAAAGGTCTTTTAACATCAAGCTCCTTACATGTTAATCCAAACTCAGGACCCTTGTATCTGTTTGACTTCAAATCTAAAGCCAGCTTTGAATGTGGTTACAAGATTTATGTCAAGCATCCAGGGCCGGCTCCAGCATTTCTGTCGCCCCAAGCAAAAAAAAAAAGCCAGGATCGGCGGCGGCAGTTCAGCGGCAGGTCCTTCGCTCCTAAAGGGAGTGAGGGACCTGCCGCCCCCAAATCGCCGCAGGTGCCGCCCCTCTCCCTTGGCCGCCCCAAGCACCTGCTTGTTAAGTTGGTGCCTGGAGCCGGCCCTGCAAGCATCTATATAAATCAGCATTAGACCATCCATGAAGCTAGCCAACAACCAAAATAAACTCCCTTGCTAAATAGTAGCAGCTTATAACCAAAAAGAATTTCTGTTATAGTGAAATTCCATGCCACAAAGGGACGACGAAGGACTGAAAACTCACTCATTTACTTTGAAAGCGGGATTCACTGATGCTGCAAAAGTATAGAAAATGCAGTAATAGGATTTCCATGGTACTACATGGAATACATCTGAAATATGTGAATGATAGCAACAAATTGCTAAAATGCTGCATTACCAATCTTGGTGGAACTGCTGGAGTGCTGCTCTGACATACTTGATTCAAAGTAGTGTTGAAAAGAAACCTCTCAGGCTTCTAAAGGACTTAAATTAAGATGCTCAGCAGCTTACTTAGGAGAAACTTGTAATGTTCTTGCCTCTCTAATGTCTAGAGGCCTGAAAAAAAAGAAACCAGTGCCACAAAATCTCATAACTGTGACACACAAGACTGCTGATAAGATATGGTGCATTTCCCAAGTCATCTTGTATGGATCACAATATTCTTGACATTTCTGAATGACTTGGTTGAGCAGTTTGCTGTGTCCCTCATACTCCTGCTGGAATGTAATGTAGATCTTCAGTTTTTGTAGGCCTGGCACATGTGACAGTATGGAGAATTTAACTCTCTCCAGCCTCTCAGCAATACTACTTTCTTCTTGGAAAATTTGGAAACAGTGCTATCACCACTCCTTCCAGTTCTCTGCAGGCCTCCCTTCCAGACTTGGAGATTCAAGTGGCTTTGTTTACTCCATTTTTGTCAAAGGTTTAGTTCTCTTCTTACTTCATAATAAAGGAGTGACACCTGTGAGTGCTGGAGAGAGAATGGCCTTCATTTCTTGGCCCCAGTAAACTAATATGATCAGGGTTACCAAATATTTACATACAAAGGAGTCAGGAAATTCAAAGTTAGGGCTACCACCGCAATTTTAACGCTGCCCTCTTGCTCCTAGTGTTAAGTATTAGGTTTTTTATTACCATATAAAATCTTAACTTGAATATCTTCAATTGCAGCATTGTGTCTGAGTTATGGTTGCTGTTGAAGGCATTACATGAATACCCTGATTTTTATGCACATAAAATTAGCCCCATAGCATTGCATCAACATAGTGTTTTTAATTTAAACTGACGCGTATGACTGTTTATTACATTGCATATTTGAATCAGATTACCTATGGTTCAGGGTTTTGCAAAAATGTTTGTTTGACAGAATGAAGTGGGGTAGGGGCCATAAGAAATGTCACCTGACCCATAGGGATCCAGTGAATGGCATCTTGAAGAATGGAGATAAAACTTTCCTTCCACCTTACCTTTAAGATGATATCCAAAAGAATCCAAACAAATCTGGTGGCCTTTCTTGAGAGTCCCATATGTTGCTATTTTCAAATTCCATATGTTCTATGGGACACAATTTTGCTTCAATATGAGTAAAATTAGAATTTCCATAGAAGGAGATTGGTCCAGAGTGGTCAAACTGACTTATGCTGTGTTTGAATGTGTTGCTTCAGATAAACACAAGTATCTCTCTGAATTTATCTGGAGGACCACTTCTCAGTGTACCGTTTAGAAATAATAATCATGTACTAGTAGAATGCACAGTATGCAATG
>NW_020664446.1:13274520-13358656 GCF_002925995.2 Terrapene triunguis
GGCAGAGGGAGAACTGCGAGAGCTCCACGTGGAATTAAACACAGCCCCCCTGCTCCGTGGGGGAGGAGGGAGCCGGGGAGGGGGAGGGACTCTGGCTGCTAGAGGCCCTAGTGGCTGCGAGCAGCTGTCAATCAGGCCAGGCGTCCAATCAGACGCGCCGCACAAGGGGAAGGGGGAAATCCCGGACATTTCTACTTAATTAGAAATCCCCCCTGGACGGCCATTTAACACTGAAAAAGCCGGACATGTCCGGGGAAAGCCGGACATGTCCGGGGAAACCCGGACGGATGGTAACCCTACATTACTGAGAACCTAATCTGTTACAGATTTGAAGTTTGAAAAGTAGCCATTTTTAGTTATCAAAGTGCAAGCCATTTGCTTATTTTAAAAAAATGATGACAGCAATGACCACAAAACACATCTGAACTGCTCAGATATCGGAAAAACAGCTGAAAGGAATTTTATTTAACTGAAATCACACTTTAAATGGTATTCAAAAATGACACATTTCAACCCAAATGGTGAATTATTCTAAAAGTGTCCTACTACTATACTTTTACCATTACATAAGATCTATCATGACAGTAAGTAATAATGGCCATTGACCCAAGATGCAGCCATCCTCTTCCTATTAACATTTCAAAAGAAAAAATATTTTGTAAGATTTCAGTAGGCATTCACATAGGATTTTCCTTGGTTTATGAAATTGCATTGAAATGAATAAGTAGCGTTCTATGGGATAGGCAAACCTGCTACCACAAATGTTTTATTGTTTTATTTATTTATTTATGTTTAGGGTGATTTTTATTTGCTGTTGCTTTAAATTGGCTTGTAGTATTCAGGACACTGTTAATCTGTAAGTCTATGCACTAGTGTGCTTTGAAAGCTTCTTAAAACTACCTTTTACACTGGTTATATGATTTATTTCTGTCAACATTGTTCTGTAGCAGGATAATACAAGCTTTCACTCAGTGTTACACTCACAGACCAGGATGTTTCTAATTAGCTATGCTTAATTAGCACATCTGGAAATTTTTGGGACGAGGCAGATCATTACAGAAGTGTAACAAAGAGTTCAAAATCCTGTTGCAGACTATTACTTGCTTTCAGTTAAACATGTATCTACAGCAGTTATAAATTACTTGAACTATTAGCACAGTTTTCCCATAGGGAGCAACAATGCTGAATTTGAGGTGTTTCAGACAGGGAGCTCTGAAAAGAATAGGGGGCTCAACCAGAACTCTCTGCATATCCTCGGCTAAGTCCAGTCCTACTATTCACGCAAAGGTTCTAACACCCTATAATACTGCCTGTGAGAAAGAAACAAGAACACTGAGTCCATGAGAGGAGAAATGCAAAAAAGGAAGGAGGACTGCCAGCCCAATCCTGCCTGATCTGGATCCCTGCCCTCTGCCAGGAGCAAGTTCCTTGAGTGACCTGGTAACATCTGAGAACAGTTTAATGGAAGTAGTTTACACAGGCTCATCTTTACACATCAGATCTCAGTAGTTCCAAAGAATCCTCCATCCTGTTGCTGTTTTGTGCACCCTTTCTACTATCCCATCACTGGAGACTCTTACCTGCGGCAGCAGGCTCAACCAGCTACAGTCCAGCCAACACTTGCGCACGTGGGCTGACTTTTTTATAATTGGCTGTACATTAATCCTAATTAGCATGCAGGGGACCTGATCCTCAGCTGATGTAAATTAGCACCAATCCATTGAAGTAAAGTGAACTGTGCCAATATATACCAGCTGATAATATACCTTAGGAGTTAGTTGGTCTTTACATAGATGGATTTATTCAGTGGAGCTGTTTGAAGGGAAGGTTGAATTGTGGAGCTTTATATGGTTAGTCTGTTGCCAGTAGAGTTGTTTAATCAGCCTTTCTTACAGTTCTCTATTTTTCAGATTCTTTCCCCTTGTTAGTTTAAATACAGTAATTCAGGGAGGGATGTCTACGTTCTGTGTTTTTACTGTCCTCTTGGGAATGTATAGTCCCCAGACTATACATTTGTGCAAACAAGTTCCCTATAAAGTTTCCTTGAGGGACTAAAGCTTTCAGTCAGTGTGCAGACTCTTTCCCCAGGTGGAGGTACTGTGTATTGTTTAATGTGGTACCAGAGTTAACTCCTGGGATGCCTCCATGAGGCTATGGGGTATCTGTGTCTCCTTTAAAAATTAATAACTGCTGTCCCTAAGATTGCACCCTTGCCAAGAGATAAGTAAGGTAGGCTCAACATGAGGGAAGCATTACACCTGTATAAATGTCTTCAACATTATTCAGAGATATTACTTAATTATTGATTATGCCTTCTGCAGTGACTACAACACTAATTTTCAAAGATCACATTGCATCCTTAAAATTCTTATTTATATTAAAGTCCTTTACATTAGGGCTTAAAGTCAGTGTTAATATAAATTATTCCTACTTCAAAGTTTGTTATTCTGCCAGAGCAGCATAAAAAATAAAATAAAATAAAAAAAAATCGATTTGACCTAAACCAACACATAGTTTTTTTGGAATATTTGACAAACTGAAAAAATTGACAAAATTTTTTTTGGGGTTGAACAAAACATTTCATTTCATGTGAAGCAAAACATTTTGTTTCCAGGCGCAAAGGAAATAGAGCATTACATTCACAAAACCACTGGTGGTAGTACTGCCAGTGTACTCATCCAGGCTGTGGGAGACCCAGGCTCAAATCCCCACTCTGCAAAAGGGACTTGAACACAGGCCTCCTCTACACCCCGTTGAGTGCCCTAACAACCAGATTAGTTTTGGGGTATTCTGGTGTGGGTCTCTTTCAATGTCTCCTGTTGAAGTTGTTCCATTTTGTAAAAATCATTAAATCATAAGAGGAGCAACTTGAACTTGGGTCCTGTTTCCCTCCCTCAAGGTGAGTGCCCGAAACATTGGGCTATTGGGTATAACACTCCATGAGTGTTGCGTAAGTCCCCATGGGAATCTAGCCTGATTTTTTTTTTCTTAAACAATTATGTACATGTTTATAAAATTCCTTAATAGTTTCAATCAATCTGAAACTTCATTTTTTGGTGAATAAAATATTTGTCCAGAAAAATTTGCCCAGCTCTACTACTGACCCTGTGCTGGAAACAAAATCGTTTTTACATTGCTTCATTCTTTCCTTCATGCCAGTTTCTCTTCAGGACTCTAAACTCAGACTGCTTCCACCTTTTCAGGCACGTGCACAGCTTTTTGTTGAGACTAATAAACGTTCTTCTGTTTTTTATTACTTATCTTAAATGTTTTTCTTAACATGCTTCTTGTAGCATGAAAATCTCAGCTTTAATGATTTTTTTCAAAGAATGTTTCCAGCCTTTGTGGTTGCAGAGAAAAGCTTGCATATGTGGACTCTATAAGTACAAACACCAGGAAAAAAATAAAAATAACAGAATTATTTTTGTTTTAAAATCTCATGATTTGGGGGTGTGTGATTTTTGTATGTTTGCTGTTGCAATATTGCTTCAGTAACTGATATTTAAGCTTTTTAAAACCTCCGTCATTCATCATAATACTGAAATTTTAGCAGAAGACGGTTAAAGTACTTTCAAACTCAAAGATGACACAGCTCACTGTGGAAGGGTGATAGGGAGTTCAAGCCATTTCCTATTCCTCAGAGATGAGATGAGTTTCAGATTTAAAGAGAAATAGTAGTAAAATATAGAGTACTGACATTTTACCCAGCTTTTGTCTAAAATGAACACTAAAAAAGAAGGCTGCAATTTACACTGAAAGAATATTGCAGTGTACAGCATCACATTTGTGCAGTGGTTTATCTTGCAAGCCTCCTACAACCTTTGAATGTGGTCACATGATTTATTTTGGTCAGAGCTATTTCCCAGCAGGCTAATGTAAGCATTCAGTAAACAACATCAATCAGCATTAGGCCATCTGCAGAAGCATGCAAACAAATATAAAACAAACTCAGTTGCAGCTCAGAAGCAATCAAGAGCAAATATTAGTTTTTCTCAAAAATTGTAAGTACAGAAAACTAGAGGTGATTTAGTGAAAGTGTGTCAATTTCTTTTGATGAAAAACTTGAATACGCCTTCACTTGAGTACCAAATCCGAAAAAGGTTTGACATCATGACATAATCTTGCAAAATTCTCTCACCAACAGCAGTTGATCTAATAAAAGATGTTACCTCACCCACCTTGTCTCTCTAATAACCTTTGAGGAAAGGTTTCCTTTGAGTGTAGTCAATGCAATTAATCAGTGATCTGTTTGAGATTGTTGCTGCAAGCTCTCCTGGTCCAGGAGGAATACTAAAAGTCTTTCATGACATCTCATGAAGTTATCCATTATTTCAGCTTGTTGGCAGGGGAGGTTTCTTAAAAACAAAAACAAAAAAGTGAATGGGTGAGTGTCCATTCTGCTGGGAGTCAAGATTCTGATTTAAATTCCTTAGCTTCCTGGCCACTGCCTCCACTTGGAGCTAAAAGTCTATGCGAGGTTGATCTTCTAAGAGCCTAAGCTGTCTAGGGCAAAGAATGTCTCATTGTAGTATATGCTTTTCAGTGCCTAACACAGTGAGGGGGCAACTCTAACTGAGGCTTTTTAGGTGCTATCATAGTACAAATAAATGAAGTTGATCAAAAAATGCCAGTTGTGTGTGGTGTGGTTTGGTTTGGTGTGTGGTGTTTTTGTTTTTGCAGGAACTTTTGAAAAACAATAACTTTTTCCAAAATTTCCCTTAATTTTTTTTTTTTACTAAAAAGCTTTTGCTTTCTGTTTTTTTAATAAAAAATATTAAAATTTTCTAAAAAAATTTTTTTTTTAAAAAAAAAATTTTTTTTTTTTAAAAAAAAAAAAAAAAAAAAAAAAAAAAAAACAAAGTTCTACCTCCTCTACAAATAACACCAAATAGAACGTTTGCTCAAGTAATTGCTAGAATATCAATGCATTTCCTTTTTGATACATGGTCCTCATTCAAAGGTGGAAATTATTCCAGTTTTGAAGCACAGAAAATGGAAATACCCAACATAAACCTTACTACTTATTCGAGAGATGTCCCTGTGGGTGCTCCACTTCAGGTCAAGGTGCGTCCCAGCGCCTTCGATGGGAGATTTCTACAGCAGTATCCCAAAGGGCCGTGCACGCGCTGCGCCTGCCTCTTGAGCTGTCAGTGTTTGAACAGCGCATGCACAGCCCTGGCTCCTTAGTTCCTTCTCTACCGTCCCTGGCTCGAGACGGAGTTCAGCAGTGCTCTTTGAGATTAGCTAGTCAGTTTGTTTCTCAGTTTAGTTAGATAGTTTTTAGTCATTAGAGTTACTATTTAGATAAGATACATTAACTGTTTTATTTCTCAAAAAAAAAACCTCAGAGGTTATGGACATGCCTGGCTCCCCAGGCTTCAAGATATGTGCCTCCTGTAATGATGCCATCCCTATCTCGGATGGTCATTCGCAGTGTGTACCCTGTTTGGGGGAGTCTCATGTACCCCAAAAATGCATCCACTGTGCCAAACTGAAAGTGCGGACCCACAAGGACAGGGAGCTCAGACATAAAATGCTGCTCCTGGAAAACTCCCTCAAACCTGCGTCTCACCCTGGCCAGCGAACTTCTGTGACACCCTCCGGAGGCAAAGCCAAAACAAAAAAATGGCCGGCTTCCTCTCCCCCTCAGGGGCTGTTCCTCAGGGAAGAAGTTAAAACTGTCTCTCCTGTCTCTGGTAACTGCCGCTCCGCTACATGGTGCCGAGGCTCAGGGCTTTCAGTTGCCCGCCTCTTTCAGCTCTCTCTAGGCCACCTCTGTCATTGTGGTGCCGAGAGCTGCTATGGTGCCGAGAATACAAGCGGTGGCTGCGGCACCATCCTTTGATCTGGCGGCGCTGCTTTTGCAGCCAACACTCTCGGCACCGAGTCTCCTGAGGTCTCCAGCTTCCCTCAAGATGCCTACTCCGGGATACCCTTCGGTGCATCAGCAGATGCCCCAGCAGACTCTGCCTCCACCAGCTACACCGGCACCAACTCCTGGTCAGTCAGCTCCACCTCAGTTTTTACAGCCAGAGGAATTAAGGGTGTCCCATGCTCCTGAGTCTCCTCTTCTCAGCACCAGTCTATCACCGAAACCTTCAGCACCCTACCTTCAGTACTCCCCTACCACTTCAAGCCTCTCAAATGAAGTGTGGGAGGATGAGGAGAAGGAATGGGAATAGGAATATGATGAACAGATGTTTTCCTCTCAATACTCTCCCCAGATTCAGTTACCTGCAACTGGGAGACGAATCTTCAAAATAGCCCTACCAATTAATGGGGCCATTATGGAACCTGCTAAACTATTTGGCAGACCCCAGCCACAATAACCCCCACTAGCAAGAGACTGGACCGCAAATATTTTGTCCCATCTAAGGATTCTGAGTTTCTCTTCATGCACCCCTCACCTAATTCGATAGTGGTCGATGCGGCCAATCAGAAAAATAAATACCAACACTTCCAATCCACCCCATCTGACAAAGAGAACAAGAGACTAGACTCCTTCGGCCGCAAAGTGTATTCTTCTTCCACTTTCCAATTTAGAGTGAAACCGCCTGCTGCACCTTGGGACTTACACCTAGTCCTCAAAGCCCTGACGGATAAACCCTTTGAACCGATGGCTACCTGCTCCCTTCTCCACCTATCCATGAAGACCGACTTCCTCATAGCAATCACGTCTGCCAGACGAGTAGGAGAAATGGGAGCGTTTATGGCAGACCCTCCATATACCACATTCTTCCGCGATAAGGTCACACTCTGCATGCATCCAAAGTTCTTACCTAAGATACACTCTTCCTTTCACCTCAATGAGCCTATACACCTCCCAACATTTTTCCCAAAACCTAACACTAACGCCTTTGAAACAGCAATGCACACTCTTGTTCACAGAACATTATCCTTTTACCTGGATAGAACAAAACCGTTTAGAAAAAAACCCAGACTTTTTGTCTCTACTACTCAGTGCTCACAGGGAAATGCTATCTCTACACAGAGACTTTCCAAATGGATTGCTGACTGCATACGCCTTTGTTATCAACCCAGGCAAATACACCATCCTACATCAATTAGGACACATTCTACCAGAGCTGTCTCCACCTCCACGGCCTTTCTCCGTAATGTCCCACTGTCTGACATATGCAGGGCAGCTACCTGGGCATCGAACCTTACCTTCGCCAATCACTAGGCTCTCATCCACACTGCAGCGTCCGACACCAGAATGGGTAGAGCTGTCTTGTCAACAGCCTTCTTGCCTGATCTGAAGTCCCAACCATCCTAAGGGATACTGCTTTTTAGTCACCTGAAGTGGAGCACGCACAGGGACATCTCCCGAAGAAGAGGAAGTTACTCACCCTGTGCAGTAACTGACATTCTTCGAGATGAGTGTCCCTGTGGGTGCTCCACTACCTCTCCTCCTCCCCTCTACTTCAGAATTCGTAATGCATTCCATTGTAGAGAAGGAACTGAGGAGCCCAGGCTGTGCACGCACTATTCAAACACTGACAGCTCGAGAGGCAGTCACAGCGCGTGCATGGCCCGTAGGGGTGCTGCTGTAGAAATCTCCCATCGAAGGCGCTGGGATGCACCTTGACCTGAAGTGGAGCACCCACAGGGACACTCATCTCGAAGAATGTCAGTTACTGCACAGTGAGTTAACCTTCTCTTACCTTTCATATGTAATTATTGAGACATCTATAACCTCATTCCCATATAAGTTTAATACAGTACTCCAGGGGCCTCCAAGACCCAAAGTACACGTTCTGTCCCAGAATCTCTGCTCTTGTTAACTTCTTCTGGACAAAGAAGTGATGTAATCTTTATTTTATGACCAAATTCTGCCCTCAGAAGTGCCCACTCAACTGCCATTGAAGTCAAAAGAAGCTAGATAACTGAACTGGTATCTGCAAGAGCAGAATTTGTCCCTTCTGCCTCATTTGTCATTACATATTTAAACTCAAGAAAGAACAAGTGACTATGTCTGTATATTTTGGAAGAGTTTAAAGTCCTTTATTCTGCTTACCCAAAGTTAAAGGAGCCCTAAAAGGAAAGTTTATTTTTCATGGTTTTTGATTTTGTTGAAATGCTGCCGCAATTGAGTAGTTAATGAATTGCTCAAATACACACACCCAGTTAAACAACTAGAGCTCCTGGAAAGCACTTTTTAAAATTTAATTAAAAAACAAACAAACTAATGTACGAAATGCCACTGAGATGTTTGAAGATTTTTCTTTTTTCATTAAAAAGGTGTTAGTTCCTAAACATGGATGTTTAGGTGTTTTTATAGTATAAAAAAGTCCAGAAGCAGCTGAGTGTTGAGCCCTTTCTCGACAGTTTCTGCAGAACAGGTGCCTGAGAATAGTGCAGATCTTGATTAAATGTAGACCCAAGATTCAGGGTAATAACAGTGTCCTTTGAAATAGTCTGTGATGCTAAAAATGTTCAGCTGGAGGCAGATTTAAGGTAATCTTGTAATGATTTAAGGCAGTGTCCAGTGAACTTTGAGGAGTGTTTGTGGGGATAATATAATTGACATACTCAGCAGTGAATTCCTGTATTTTTCCTCCCTCAATAAATCTATTATTTTTCTGCCGTAATGTTGGTGAATACAAGGAATTTCCCATATCTTTCTCAAAGATATTAACCTGGATCTAAAACAACAAATGACTTCCTGACTGCATATCTCATTTTTGGCTGCCCCCCACCCGAGCCCTGGGCTCTCACCCCCAACACCAGTGCCCCCCCACCCGTCCCCCTGCCGCCCCAGTGCTGGGCTCCCCCCCACCAGTGCTGACTCCGCCCGCTCCTCCCTCGCCTCCAGCCGGTCTGGCGCTGGCAGGGTCGGGGTAAGCAGCTGGGCTCCCGGGCCGCACCTCAGCCCAGCATCCCTCCAGCCAGGGCTCCCACCTCCAGGACCAGCCGGGACCCAGGAGGGCAGAGCCGGGGGACCGCCCCGGAAGGGGGCTGAGGAGCCGGAGCAGGGTAGCCCCAGAGGGAGCGGAGCCCCGGAGAGCGGGACGCGGGCCCTGCATGGCAACGCCCCACCCTCTATGGCCCCGCTGCTGCTGCTGCTTCTGGCCACCCTGCCGCAGTCCCTGGGCAGCTCGGGCTGCTTCGCCCAGCCCTGGCTGCGGTGCTGGGGGGCAGCCGCCCTGCGGCACCTGCAGGCGACTCCGTGTGCCCCGTGGGGCGGCCCCCAGCCCGAGTGTCCCCCGCTCAGAGCCTGCCCAGTCCAGTCACAAGGTGCGGGTGCTGCTCCCCCGCGACGCGAACTGCAGCAGCCCCAGGGCACCTTCCGCACACGACGCACTGCCCCAAAGCAAAAAAAAAAAAAGATGGCCTGAATGCCGCCCCTGAAAATGTGCCGCCCCAAGCATGTGCTTGGTTTGCTGGTGCCTAGAGCCGGCCCTGCTCATTTTTATGTAACAGCAGGCCTTAAGCACATCTTCTTTACATATACAGCCACATCAGGGGACCTATCTACAACACAGTTTCCCAATGACCCAGTTAGAAAGAGTTCCATTTTGCAGTGTAGATGGGTCCTTAAATGTGTTTCATAACCAGGCTAATAGGTTTAATCATATTCAAGTGTTCAACCTGGTTATGAAAAGAAAATGAAAGTACCATCCACACAATAAAGTGTAACCATTGTAAAACTGATAACCGTATTGTAACCTTGTGCCTTGATATGGTTGAATTTGTATTATAGACAAATCCTTACTCCAACCAGTTATTACATGTTAAGTCTCGTTTAGTCAAAAGTATGACATCGGTGGTTTCTGGATTCTGATCTTTGAGCATTGTTAAATTCTCTGCATAATTTTCAAATATTTTCCTAGACTCAACATTACACCAGTCAGTTTAGCCTGTCAGTACAAAACCTATTTCTCAATAGAGTATAACCTAACCCTTAACTGCTCTCATAGGTTTTATTTAAAAAATAATATTTTTGGAGCTTTGACATATAACAGGAGTTTCAAATGAATGATAAAATAAATGAAAATAAGAATAACATTAATTTAGCAACATTGGATCACAGTGTGTTCTGTTAATCCTCCATTTGATTTTCATTTTATCTCACAAAAAAATCTCAGGCGTCAGATTCTGGATTTTGATCACCTCTTTGAAGGAGAACATTAAACTGGTTCCAAATGAACTCAGACTGCTTTTTTCCCTTACTTTATAGATTTTTGTTATAGGGTGATATTTTTAGGGTCCAACAACCACCTGTTCTTTATTTGAAGTAACTCATATTTCCACTTTAGACTGGTTTGCTATTTTATCAGCAGCAATGCCACTTGAATATTTATGTCCATGTATAGATAAGCATTACATCATCTTTCATGTACAACAAATATACTTTTATTGGAGTGGGATACTTGTATATACTATAGAATCATAGAATCATAGAATATCAGGGATGGAAGGGACCTCAAGAGGTCATCTAGTCCAACCCCCTGCTCAAAGCAGGACCAATTCCCAACTAAATCATCCCAGCCAGGGCTTTGTCAAGCCGGGCCTTAAAAACCTCCAAGGAAGGAGACTCCACCACCTCCCTAGGTAACGGGTGGAGACCCAATCAGTCATACTTTTTCTAGTATCTCTTTAGGTTGGATGGGTTTACCCTCTTTTGTCTTCAACCTTATAGGTACATATATACTGTCTCATTCTCACGTACATCCACACAAGTTTTTCTGGACCTTGATTTTCTTAATTCTCACCTAAAGAGATGGAACTTCAGTAACATCCTAAAATGATGATGCAGTCCAAGGCTGCCTACTGTCCTGGACCTATGCAGGTCCATCTTTCTTCCTTCACCATCATTACACAATGGGTGAAAAAATGTCACCCAGAAACTCATTATCTTCAAAAGTTCTTTCTATTGCAACTTCCCTCTTCTCTTATGGGTTACCAGGGCCTTGACTTTTCATAAGAGGGAGAACTAGGGAGTTTAACTTCTTGGCACGCCATCCTACTGTCTAAAGACCAGGGAAATCAATCTCACTGAAGTCAATGGAATCCAGGATTTCACACCTTGAGCAAAGTTTATCCTTTTGTTGCATCCTTTCTCCCATCCATTCTATGAGAGTGACTAGCTGCTGAATGAGCAAATATAATCCTATTGTATTTGTACTTGCAGGAGTACAAAATTTCCTATGCTTTTCAAAATGTTTGCTTGGGTCAAATATGCCCACCATGCCTTCTAATCTTATTGTAGTGGCTTGGCTGTGTCAAGGAAACAGACACATCTATCTTTCACAGTGTTATGAACAGCTGGGTGGGGGTGGGAAGCTGCATTAGTAAGTCTCTGTGCTGAATGGGGGATCTTTCTTTAGTCTGTACTACAGATTGTACAGGAAAATCAGCACCATGCAAAAGATCACAAAATGTAATTTATATAAAGTGTCATTAGAAACATAAATTTTATGAAAGACAGATACCTTTGGGATATCATAGACCATAGACTTCTTTGTAATCCATTACCCCTGCTGATATAAACCTTTGATTTGTGGGTTAAAACCTGAGGCTCTGAGACTAACCTCATAAATATGCTAATCTAGGGTAATCAAGAACAAGCACTATTGCAAATACAGAATTTTTATTCCATAACGCCAAAGGTTTTATAGCATCTCTACGTTTATAACAATAAAGTTTGGGAAATTACTCTCTTCATATTTAAGAACATGCTTTGCCCTTTCCTTAGCATCTCACCAATGTGAGTGTAAGGTTTTACATATACTATTTGGAATGACATGATTTTTATGTAAAATTCATTATACGTTTTGCCTTTTCTAACAAACTGACCTTTTCCAAACAGCAGGAAATGTGATATGAAAATATTTTTGGATTTAGCTGAGTGAGTTATTTACGTATAGAAAAATCATAAATTATCATCGTTTTATTAGGTCAGAGAACCAATCAATGGATTAAGCAGAGTATTGCTTTGGTAAAACCAGCAGTTTTCTGCAATCAAGTAGGTCTAAGGAGATAAAGGCTTAAAAGATTTTGTAAAATAGATTTATTACCTTTTCCAGCAGGATATGTTCATTGGAGATAAAATCAATAACCCCTCAAACAGTATGAACTTTAAGTATCATAGTCATCGTGTGATTGAGATAATCAAATGCAGTCTTTTGGGGGAAAGGGTAAACAATATTGCTCCTCTTTGTGTATGTAATAGCAGAACACTTCTCACATTCTATACATTGATAACTACTGTTACCCAAGGTTTTTGAAACCAAAGCAGTGGAAACTTTACTGTTTCTCTCCAGATGGTGTCAGGAATAAATCAATGGGGGCACAGCTCATCCAGCTGATAAATAATTGGCACCAGCAAAAGTTTAAAAGTACTTTTTTATTAGATCTCAAGCACTCTCACCAGGGCCGGCTCTGGCTTTTTTGCCGCCCCAGGCAAAAAAGCCTCCTGCCGCCCCCCGCTGGGAGGGCACCGAGCCCGGCCGCGGGCCCGCTCTCCCCGACTGGCCGGAGCCCCGGGGGGGAGGGCGGCGAGCCCACCGCGGCTCCGCTGGCGGCCGGAGCGCCGGGAGGAGGGTGGAGAGCCCGGCCGGGGCGGTGAGCCCAGTCGCGGCCCCACTCTCGAGCCGGAGCGCCGCCCCGCTCCAGGTGCCGCCCCAAGCACATGCTTGGTGGGCTGGTGCCTGGAGCCGGCCCTGACTCTCACACATACATACTGTCTCAGTAGGATTTAGAGCATTTCAAAACAGTTATAAGTTACCCCAAAAAGTCTGAAATGATTCTGTTGGATCAGCTGCAAGCTTCCAGGAGCCCCTGCCTTCCGTCTGACTGCTGGAGAGCTTAGTTGCCAGATCCTTGCCCAAAGAAAACTTCCTTGGACTGCTCCAAAGCAAATTCTTTCACCTAATCTTTTATAGCTAACTTCAAACAAAGCACATAACCAATAGTGACTCCTAGTGGGTCACCATAGTAACCCTTAGTGGTCACCAATTCTCCTACTTTCAGCAAAACTACTCATTATCTCTTATCATCAAAACATTTCTCGTCATAACAATAATAAAAATGGCATATCAAAGGTGTCAGAGGCACTTAAGACCAAGGTTGGCTGTCCAAACACTCCTCCTATTCTCACAATACATTCACTTCTTATCCCATGCTCCCATTCTGATAGCAGAGCTGCGAACGTGCAGCTAGGTGGCCTTGCTTCTTAGGACCTAAGATTTTCCTAGTTATGTGATGTTTGGTTTTCAGCTGGCAGTGGCTGAACATGCAAAATAGCTGACTGCAGCACTATCAAGTTCTGGGGTAACGTGCAGGAATGTCAAATTCTGGGTAACACTACCAGCATTCTGCTTTGCTTTGGGGGTACAGTGTGTGTGCAAATACATTTTAGCTAGGCAATCTATGTCAAAATAAGTATGTTTTATACTAATTTATTTCTAGAAATAACCCAGCTTTTTGCTGAGTTATAAAAGATTAAAATACTTATATTCAACTTCTAGCCACAGCAATACTGATTTCACTTTGTCTGCTCGCAGTAATCCTATTTCTGATCCTTGTCTACAGAAAATGCAGTTGTTTAAAAAAAATGGAAGAGGAAATAATTGGTTCAATCTGAATTCATTTGTGCCTCAAGTCCATATGAAATACCTGTCAGAAATGATTATTTTTCTACTTTCTACCATCAGTAATTACAATTTTATAGTAACTGATTGAAAGACTGTAATCTGAAGACTGTTGATTTGTGAGATAAAGTGTTTTAGATGATATTAAATTTGTGCTTGTCAGATTAGCTATATAATTTAGACACATGTCCTTGTATAAATTTCTAATCTTCATTTATTTTTTATATTAAGTCAGAGTTCAGTATTTTCTGGTAAGTTGACATTTTGCATAACTATTCCCCCTTTATAAAGTATGATCATATTTTGTTCTTGGATTTAAATATGACATTTTATGGGAAATAAGATGCCATTAGGCTCTTCAAAGTACATGCTGATTTAACATACATTTTCCCTTTGAATTCCGTTAGCACCAGTGTTCCTGATAGACTTTTAGCATATTTGGTGTTCTACAATAGCTATGCATAATAAATATTTGTATAATGTAGCATTACTTCTTGTTTCAATTTCACGGAATCTGCACCTCTGACCCCCTTTGTGATCTGCTCAAGGAATGCCTTCGGGTCTCAGGCCTCTCTAGCCATCATCTCTCTCTGGGCAGGGACCCATGTCTCTCTACTTCCCAGACTGGGGAGTTTTAGGCTGCAGTCCCTTGTCACTCACTGTGATTGAACCCTGTTCCTTGATTTCTTTCCAAGAACAATGACATTGTTTTTACCAGTGAGCAAACAGCTCTTCCAAAACAGAATATATTTAGTTAAGGATAAAAGCATATGGAGAAAATGTAGAAAACAAAAAAGTCTATACTCATATTATCGTAGCTCTTTACTGAATCTTTTCTAATTTTTCAAACTCACTTCTGAATGATAGACACCAGAACTGGATACAGTATTCTAGTAAGGGTCTCGTATTGTATATAGACCACATCACTGCTCCTACTCAATATTCCCCGGTTTATACATCCCAAACTTGCCCCTCCAATTTATGGGGTCCCCTGGCAAGTTCCACTTTTTCCAGCCATTGTTCACAAAATGGGTGAGAGGCATGCAGCATGATTATACTTTCTTTGTTCTGCTGCTTTCTACAGTTTCTCATCTTCCCTCTATTTAATTAATGCTATTTTACTTGACAATGCTTCTAACCTAGAATCTGAGTATGGATGTGGATTTTAGAGCACTTTGAAATATCATCTCTTAATCCAGAAGCTTTATTCTCAGGGCAAACATCCATAATGGAAGACTGCAGAATACAGGCAGCGAGTAACTAATGTGCTCAACACACATTCCATGAAAGCTGCGAAGGGCAGGACTCGAATTCTCAGTACATGGATGCTGTTCAGGTTCAGTGGCCACAGCATATTACCTTGAGCAACCCATTTATTCTGATGTCAGACTGCCTGCAAACAGTCTGGTTTGCACCGGATCCCCAGTCCTACCACACATGTGCAAATGACTTTCTCTGGCGCTTCCATTGTTGCATGCAGTGGTGTTTTAGGTGTGTTGGTACCAGGATATTAGAAAGAAAAGATGGATGAGGTAATATCTTTTATTGGACCAGCTTCTGCTGGTAAGAGAGACAAGCTGAAGAAGAGCTCTGTGTAAGCTCGAAAGCTTGTCTCTCTCACCAGCAGAAGCTGGTCCAATAAAAGGTATTATCTCGTCAACTTTGTTTCTCTGGCTCATCAACTTGATTTGACACACAGTGTAGAACTAACTTTCACCTTGAATATATGTTTTAAATATTACTTCTCCAAAGGAGCAATGGGTGCCAGATCCTAGCTGAGATAAATCCTGAGTGGTAATATCATTCGGGGTTGGGGGGGACTGTAATCATGCTTCAGTGGGTCACAACTGAGGACACCAAATTCAGGACAAACTGCTCAGAAATAGGGCAGAAACACCCCAAGACTGGTGGCTAATTCCCCATAGGATATACCAAACCAGCAACAGAATTAAACTTCTGCTTCACCACTGGCTAACAAGAAGTCATAAAAGCAGTTTCCTTGTGCATCCCAGTCCTTGTATTACAACCAAGAACGCTGGATTTAAAGATGAGTGGTTCTTTACAACCAGTCTCATCAAATAAATGGTTCTTCTGGTCCCAAAGGACAAGACACTCACCCAGGTCAATATATAATTCAGATCTTACCCAAAAATCATGCTGATGCCAATCCTTTAGTATCTAAAATCTAAAGGTTTAATCATAAAAAGCAAGAGAGAAAGGTGAGAATTAAAATTGGTTAAAGGAATCAAATACATACAATAAATGCAAAGTTCTTGGTTCAGGCTTATAGCAGTGATGGAATAAACTGCTGGCTTGATAAGTCTCTGGGGCTTCCAAATCATTGGAAGGTCCTCAGTCCATTGGTTAGAATGCTCCCATTAGTATAAGTTCAGAGTCCAGAGGCTGGAGCAGAAAAGAGGCAAAATGGAGGTGTTTCCAGGACCTTTTATAGATTTTTGCCATGTGGAGGGAATCCCATTGTTCTTACTGTGGAAAATTACAGCAACAAGATGGAATTTGGAGTCACATCAATATACATACAGACATGAGTTCAATTCTTGAGGTTCAGATACATAGCCGAGATGGTGAGCTTTGTAGTTGCAAAGAGTTCTTTCAGAAATAGTCCATAGGTTATAGTCCAAGGTTTATATTTCAGGGCGGTCCAGTCAGAACTGGGATCTCAGTCCTTGTGGCTTAGACTTCTCCTGCATGAAACGTCAAGAATTGAACTCATGTCTATATGTATATTGATCTTTTAACCATACTCTCTCTCTTTTCTTTTTTTAATAAATTTTAGTTTAGTTAATAAGAATTGGCTGTATGTGTGTATTTGGGTAAAATCTGGAATATTCATTACCCTGGGAGCTAATGTGTCCAATCTTTTGGGATTGGTATAACCTTTTCTTTTATATGATGAAATAAGTTTTTCTGAAATCTCCATTGTCTTTGACTTGGGTACCTGGATGGAGGCCTGAGGCTGGGTTACTTCAAGGGAACTGTGTTGTGGGCTTCTGGGCAATCAGTGAGGTAATAAAGAAGCTGTTTTATGCTGGCTTGGTAAATCTAAGTATTGAAATATCCACCAGCTTTGGGGATTTTCTGCCCCCTTCTTTGCAGTTCACCCTAATTGAGTGACCTCCGCTGGCCCCCATTGGGACCCCAGTCACAGGGACACAGACACATTGTGTGAACCCCGGTGGTATGGGGAGGGAAAGAAGTGTAAAATGTTGATGTAGGGTGGGTTTATTTTAAGTGGGCTGTATCTCAGGAGCTCCTTCCTGAAACAGCCTCAACTTTCAGCCACTCCCATGCCCCAGATCCCCACAAGGCCCAGCAATTTTCAAGATTATCCAATAAGCAGGTAGATTTTAGAGCACTTAGAAAACATGGCAGTTAAACAATAAACTAGTATTTACCTTAACTATAGGGTTCTATTACCCCACTATAATACATCTAGAAACAGTGGCAACGATAGTGTATTTTACACTTGCAGGATGGGGACTGTACTGGGATAGCAGTGACTCAGAAAGGGACTTAAGGGTCATGGTGAAATGAACATGAGCTCCCAGTCTGGTGATTTGGCTAAGAGAGCTAAAACAATTCTTGGATATATAAGCTGGGGAATATTGAGTAGGAATAGTGATGTGGTCTCACGTGTATATACAACATAAGTGAGACGTTTACTAGAAAACTGTATCCACTTCTGGTGTCTATCATTCAAAAAGGAGTTTGAAAAATTGGAAAGGATTTAGTAAAGAGCTATAAGAATATTTTTGAGGTATGGAAAACCTGCCTTACAGTAAAAGATTTGGGAGTCTTAATCAAAGAGAAGTTTAAGAGGTGACTTGATCATGATGTATAAATAGTTATATGGGGAGTTTTCTGATCATAGAGAACTATTCATTTATCAAAAGTGTAACAAGATCCAATGGCTGAAAGCTGAAGACAGATAAATAAAACTCCAGTAAGTAGAAAATTTCCCACATTTTCAGTTTGATAAAGAAGCATAGTCATATCAACTCTGATCATACAATACTTCTAGTTCCTGATTCATATCAGGACTCAGTTTAAAAATTTAAAACTGTCATTGGATTCCCTCCAGTCTGCTTCGTAGATTTTCTCTGTCTCTGTCCCCTCTGCTTCTATATTCAATTCATCTGTCTGTCCATTTCTCTAATCTAAGATTTTATACCATACCTATCACCCAAGTACCTGAGTATCTTGTCTAGCAACAGATTAATCTGCTACTTCACATGCTGCTGGTATGAGAGCCTTTCAGCTTTCTATCCGAAACAGCCTTCTTATTCTGTATGTCTCTGCCTCATTGACTTCCCATCTTTTTTTTTTTTTTTCAAATCTCATTTTTAAAACATATCTTTTCTCCTTTTCTTATGCCTTTTAATTTCTTTCTCTTTCTCTTTGTTATTGACTTTGACTCAATGCTTTAATTTTTTTTTATACTCTGTCTATATTATGAAATCTGTCTTTTTTGGACCCTGGGCTAAACTGTATCGTGTTGTTATGCACTGTAAAACAGCTTTTTAAACCAGTAGTTGATGTCTTTCACTCGTGGTGATTTTTTTTACACATTATTTGCATATATAGTATATGTTTGTATGTGTGTGTAAACACACATATATGAATCTTTAAGATGACAAAGTGCAAATCAATTTTAACAGACATGCTGTGAGCTTGAAAAAAATCCCTCCAAGTGTGATGCATCTTATTAGTGGATGGACCTAGATTGCCTTTCAGCTTTCTATGTTTTCTGAATACTCAAATAGAATTATGGAATTATTGAATTGTTTGGGACCGGAAGGGATGGGCATTCACTAGATTATTTAGTACATCTCCTTGTGCATTGAGCTATATGTAGAAGGTGTTTATCAAATCTTAACTAGAGGACTTCAAACAATTTTGATTCCACTAATTATCTTGAAACTATGTTTCATTTTCTAGTTGATTTTACCATTACAAAGATTTTTCTAGCATTGAATCTAAATCGTTTCTGCTTCATCATAATCCATTGGGCCAAATTCCCTTCTGGCATAAATCAACTGAAGCCAATGCAATTATGCCAGCAGAATGTTTAGTCCATTTTTTTGTCTGATCATTTGAAAATGTCAAGAACAATTATTTTTCTTTCTTACTGTAGCATCCTTGTTAATATATAGAAACATCCATTTTAACATTTAGTACCTCAGACTTCTCTTTCAGATACTACAGTCACAAGCCACTACTCTTGTTAGAATCTATATAGGACTTCTAGTCTCCATATGAAACTGTATTTCATGTTTGGATTATACAGGATTCTCTTGGAGATGTATCCTCCTATTTCCATATACTATCAGGGTTTAGTCAAAGGAAAACAATTAAAATATGTTTTGGCTTCTATCAATAGGACTTCAATTCCAATTACAAATCATGTAAGAGGCAGCGTACACTTATCTCTTAAGTACACTTATCTCTTATCTAGTAAAGTAATAGATAGGAGGTTTAGGTTGGATATTAGGACAAACTTTTTCACTAGGAGGGTGGTGAAGCACTGGAATTGGTTACCTAGGGAGGTGGTGGAATCATCTTCCTTAGAGGTTTTTAAGGTCAGGCTTGACAAAGCCCTGGCTGGGATGATTTAGCTGGGGATTGGTCCTGCTTTGAGCAGGGGGTTGGACTAAATGACCTCCTGAGGTCCCTTCCAACTCTGATATTCTATGATTCTATGATATCCTATGATTCAATGATTGTTTTTACACAATCACCAAATATTGCAGAATGTTATTTTTAACTAAAACCTATACTTGGATTGTTTGTCCTTCTTCTGCAAATTCTTCATCCAAACTTCCTTTCTTCCTTACAAATAATGGGTGTTATAATTTATTGTCTGTCTAAAGTATTGTACATCCTATTTCCAGACAAAAATAAATAAAATTTCACCCATCCTTCTTGGTGAAAAAGTTATACACAAAAACACTTGCATGTGCTTGCACACAAATATTTTCTTTCCTTCCCTCACGTTTTCCACTTCGTTCTCTTTTTGTATTGTTGTAGTCAAAAGTTGTCTTAGTCAAAAATAATGTTATACTTTTTCCTCAGGAAAAGATAATGAAGGATTGACACCAAAATGAATTAATCTTCATCTCTTGTCAATACCCACTTCTGCTACAGAGCATGCATTGTAGCTCTGTGGAAGTGTATAACAATTTTATCCAGGAAGAAATTCAATTACAATTTTTGATTATACCAAAAGAAGTAATAATTTTGTAGGGTTTAAATATCCATATCAGCGCTCTCCAGACAGTTTACTTTGGGTTATGTCTAACCTTATCATATTATATATGCTTCCCAAGCTCAGTAATTAGACCATCTGCTACAATTTTACTGTATATTTATTTTAGTTTTTCTTATTTATTCATTCTTAATTTATTAACAGTGAAAGAATGGAATTAATGCAAGTTGAAAATATTATTTGTTCATTGCCTCAGAGCCAAAGCAGGTAGAGGTTTACACTTAGTGGATAATGTGAATTATTTTGAAATGATGCAGAGATTTAAGTTGCTTTTGTATCTGAAAATTACTTGAACATTTTGGCTATTTTGATGGCTATCTGAGCCAGGCCATCAGTTACCTGTGGTCAAACATTTTTCACAAAGTGATCACTCCATATCTGAGCTCTCAGTCCTCATCCTCAAGGGAAACCTGCACAACTTCAAAAGACAAGCCTAGGAGCTTAAATTGATAACTTTGTTAGACACTAAAATCATGGTCTTAATAAAGATACTGGATGTGTGGCTTATTACAACAATCTGTAACCCTCTAACCCCTCTTTTCCTTTCACAGACCTGAAGAAGAGCTCTGTGTAGCTCAAAGGCTTGTCTCTTTCACCCATAAAATTGGTCCAATAAAAGATATTACATAGTTATCATACATGCATGTTGGCAAGGACCCTGGAAAATAAGGCATACATTTTTAACAGTGAGTTCAGTGAGCCATTGGAACAAGTCACCAATGGCCCATTATGCTCCCTTTGCACTTCTCAGAAACAGCAAAGGGAGCAGAGACTGCTCACAAATCTCCAGCAAAAGATTTCCCCAGCATGGGAGAAGTCCCCTGTGGCCATAGAGCCAGCATAGCCTGTTCCTGCATCCTCTTCCCCTGGTTGTTGGTGTGGTGGGCCTGTTAGGGGCAGAGCATAGAAGTAGCCAGCGTACACTGTGCTCCAACTCTGCTCATCTGGTGTAATGTACCTCGAGGACTATTGATGGCTGACAAAAGTTAAAGCAGCTGCTGTGTTGTACTAAAATATGCCTGTACAAGGGTTGGGGCAGAAAACATGGGACCTGTACCCAACTCCCTGACACAACATTCTCAGAATATTCTTATTTTTGGATTAAAAATTTTGGCAAAATAGTTAAAAGGGAATGTCAGGTGAACAATATTTCAGGTAAAAACCTATAAGCAATTTCCTCTTCCCCAGAAGTGTTACATTTCTGAGCAGTTAAATTTCTCCTTGAATTAAGTAGATGGTGTATATCAGTAGTTGAATCCTCAATGCATGTTTTATCATGTTGCTTCATTCCAGTGTCTGAGCATGGCAGAGACAAGATGCCAAGTGGCACATCAGTAATGCTGGTCGGAGCAGTAGTCACAGTTCAGTCACTAGCAGCAGCTTTTTCTCGTCTGGAACAGACATAACAAAATCTTTTTTTTATCAACTCTTTACTACATGAATAATTACATTTTAGTTTTAGTTTACAGCTTTGGAAATGAACAACACAAATATACAGTGGCCATTACCAATGCTGTCTTGAGGTTGTCACTGCTTGTAGTTGTGTGATATTAGTAAACAATAATAACTATGCAATTGGTAGTCATTTTTACTTTATAGTTTCATAGACATTGCCATGGTTGCAGGGTTAGCTGTTTAACTCTTTAGAGTTTATCTTTTTTTAATTTGCATAACTCTACTAGCTGATCTTTCTTGAGCTGTTCATCATTCATTTTTCCTGTCTGTCTTTTCCTACTCTCTTCCTGGAAAGAACACAGGATAGTTTTTTCTCTTGCTTTCTCCCTCTACAATATTTGCTTTTCCTGCTATTGTCACTTATTGAAAATTCACCACTGTCACTGTCCCACAGATGCTGCCAGCAGTATGTCACAGTTGTTGCAGGGCTAGCTGCACCTCTGTCCCCACTCTGGTCTTTGAGTTCACTCTTCTCAAATGTCAGGCTTTATGCCTTTACTTCTCCTGGGGTGGAATCACATCCTCCTCCTATGCCTGGACCAGGGCCGCCCGGGGGAGAGTGGGGAGGGCAAGTGGGGCAATTTGCCCTGGGCCCTACAGGGGCCCCCACGAGAATATAGTATTCTATAGTATTGCAACTTTTTTTTATGGAAGGGGCCTCCGAAATTGCTTTGCCCCAGGCCCCCTGAATCCTCTGGGCAGCCCTGGCCTGGACTGGGTACTGGACTACAGTACCTTGTGTATCAGCCCTGCTTACCCAGCACGTCTGAGTTTAGCACCTGCAGCTCTTCACTCTGGGAGCCTGTGGAAAAAGTGGTGTCTACAATGACCAGACAGGCTTCTTACATCCAAAATATTGTTCATTTTAATGGTAGGAACAAAGCATTTAAGAGAATTTTTCAAAGAAACAAGCAGTTTGCACGCATGTTTAACTTACCTAATTCCCATCATCCTGTGATGTTGGCCTAGGCAGGCCTAGCTTCTTCAGATAGGCACCAGCTGAGGTTTGTCATTCTGAACAGTTCCCCAACAACTGCCTTGCCTCTGGAAGGAGAGACCCTCTCTTTGTCTAGTCAGAGTTTCTTTGTCCTTGTCTGTTTCTGAGCCCCTGCTAGTCCAAACCAGTTCAATATGCTCCAAAGGAAGTCAAGACAAACAGGGCCGGCTCTGGCTTTCTGGCCGCCCCAAGCAAAAAAAAAAAAAAAAAACGCGGCGGCCAGAACAGCAAAGCCGGAGACAGGGTTCAGGGGGACTCCCTGCGCTGCAGATGTGCCCCGGCTAGGAGGGGAAGAATGTATTAAATTTAGTCATGTATTAAATAAGATGGTCACAAGTGAATGCAATAGGATGTATTTTCAACCTTCATGTGTGTGCATGCGCAATTGTGCATGCATAAATTTTGCCTGCATTTTGCATTTGCAAATGTAATGACCTCCATCACAAGTTATCACCAGGGACTGAACTTGGAAACTCCAGAACTAAAAGTTAAAGCCTTTAACACTAAAAGAGTAAGGGTCTGAACTTGCATCACTGAAGTCTCTGGATGTTTTGCCAGTAACTTCAATAAATGCAGGAAGACTCCATAACTCCTTAAACTGATAGTTATGCCAGATTAATATCTGTAGACTAGCCACCAGAGGGGACATGTAACACAATGAAAATGACTTATACAAATACCTACATGTGCATTACTTCATGTACATACTGGTTAAAAAAAAATCTAATAATGGTAAGATCAAGTATTAGCATCTGCATCCAGAAACACGTTGGGAGAAATGGGTTATATTGTTGCAAATATTAACACTTGCATTTTCATATGTTAGATTATTTAAAGCCAACATATAAGTGTTATGGTTTTTTATATGTATCTGTACTCACAAAGGGTAACCTTATGTTTGCATTCATAAAATTCTGCAGACACACAAATGAGATGCTATTTATTGCCACATCTGAAAATTTACCCATGGTATTCTTTCTACTTTATCATTCTGCAAAGTATGGTAAAAGTTGCTCATATATTCATCCCTATTTACCCCAGATTTATTCATGTCTCTAAGAAATGATGGAGGAATGTATTTAACCCCGGTGCTTTAAATTTTTTTCAGGGGGGGAGGGCGGTATGTTAAGATAAGCAATTCAAGCATCAGATTGTTCCATGTTTGGATCTTTGCATGTAAGAAGTGATATATACCATATTAATTGCACTCATGATTTTATTGGACAAACTTGGAGAATTTAAATGTTGTTTGGGCATGATGTATTGCAGAACGCAAACCAACAAAAGTCCAATTCACCTACAATATGTTTATTTTAAATTAGAAGGAAGGAATTTGGAATTGAAAATTATTCCTTGCATACCTATATAATCACAAGACAAGGGACAAGAGCATTCCTATCTGACCTAATACTCCTTCAGAAAACACATTTTGTTAATTATTTTATGGCTCATTGGGACAGACTATTTTTTCCTATTCTTATTCCTGGATGACCTGCTCATAAATTCAAATATAAATAGACTGTGTAGTAAGTGAATGATCTGTTTACAAATTAGTAAGAGAAGCATGACGGTGTTTATGTAATTAGGGTATTGTGAATAGGCATCTTTTAACACTGACTGTTAGGCATTGGAAGACAACAACTGATATCAGTGGAAGGTCATGTCTCCTATATTTGGAATATGCTCTCAGTGTTTACTGGTCTTATGACTTCATTGTCATGAAATATTGGTCATCTCCAAGCAGGCCCTACACTGGCAAACAAATGTTGTTTTTTAATATTTTGTAAACCTTTATTAGTTTGCAAGGAGGAACTCTTTTAGTAGCACATCGCAGTTTGTATAGTTTAACTTATTTGCACTTCATCTGTTGCCTGGATGGGTGTCCACACTGGTTTCACTGATGGCAGCTTTACAGATGTAAGGCATAAAATAATGAAGTATATACTTCTTTTATGACTACATCTGTTAAACGCATCTAACCCAGCTGTGGCTTACAGACTATCCTTTGTACTTTTGAAAAAAGATGTAATAGTTAACGGTCGTATAAAATTCATTGAATAGTTGTAAATCTGCTTACTTTCAGATATGCTGTGCTGTGTGAAAAGAGAAATTAAGGCACTGATCTTTCTTGGAAATATTTGATGTAAAATTTACCTTATGTGGCTATCGTTTATAATCAGAAGGAGTGTAGTTATTGATTGCAATAGTTTTCCTTGACAATAATTGTTTCTGGAATGAGGGACACTTTCAATGAATGCTGACACTTTAAGTGAAAATAATTGCAGTTCTGCAAAATGTAAAGGCTTCTTCAACAAATAGCTTTTTAATAGTGTCACTTAAGATGAACTCTGCTGAAAATTGCTTATGTTTTGTCTCTCTGCATTAGTTGAGCCCCTGAAATATGATATTTGTAACAAGTGGTGTTCTTCGAGTGATTTCTCATATCAATTCCAAGCTCTCCGCATTTTCCTAGCTTCTATCTACTTTAGTGTTTGTCTTCCTTAGTTTAGTTAATTATTAGTCAATGTAGTGTAGTGTTAATAGTTCGCTGTTGGGAGTGGGGGATTCCCTTCCAACCCGACCACGCTCTCCCTGGGGACTCAGGGCATGCCTAAATCCCAGGGATTCAAACCCTGCAAGCCCTGCAACAAGCCTATGCCAACGGGCGACCCCCCGACGCTTGCTTAAAGTGTGTGAGGGAAACACATCAGGCAGAGAAATGCAGGATTTGCAAAGGGTTTTGCCCGAGAACAAAAAAGGAGCAGGACTTTAGACTGAAGCAGCTCCTTATGGAAGTGGCACTTAGACCACAACCAGCATCAGTGCGGCAGGACCCGGCACCGAGTGCATCGGTGCGTAGTGCCCCAGCAGTGGTCACGGAGATGGCGCCGTGGAAGGACTCTGGGCGAGACCCACGGTACCGGTCCCATTCCCCAGGTCAGAAGCGGCACCAGAAACGAGGGAGGAGTGGTTCCCCAACTTCGATTCACACTCACGGCACCGATCAGACTCGTAGCACTGGTTGCACTTGCGGCACTGGTCTGACTTGCGGCACCACTTCAGGTCCCACCAGCGCTCCCGTTCGCAGCGTCGATCGCTGTCACGCAGCAGGTCCCAGTCCCGGCACAGTCTGTCTTGGCACCGTTCCGTGTCGTCGCGCAGACCCCGCTCACCGTACTGCTCCAGGTCGCAGTACCATTCCAGGTCGCGGCACTGCTCCCCAGCCTCGCTGCACTGCTCCCCAGCCCAACAGTGCTCGACACCGTTCTGGCCCTTGCAGTCTAGATCCCCATCTTCAGGCTCGGAAACGGGGTCTAAATATTCATAGCGGGCCTGATGCAAGTCGGCACGGGGCAGACCAGACATGGGTGTGGCACCATGGCTCGCACAGTGGCAGGGGCCAGCGCAGTGGTCATTTTGGACCCCTTGGGTGTACCACCAGGCCCTGGGCACCCAGTCCAGGGGTTCCCGTTTGGTGGCATCTGAGACAAGGGTCCCGGACGCAGCGGCCAGTCATCCCACCCTGAGGGGTGCGGAGGAGTTACCAGTCCTACCACCTTCTCTGGAACCCACCCCTGTTCCTGAGCCTGACCCTTGGGTGGCTGCAGGAGCGGCGCCAGGGTTTTTGCCGCCCTAGGCGGCAGTGCTCCTCCTCAGAGCATTCGGCGGCGGGGGTCCTTCTGCTCCGTGTCTTCGGGGCGCTTCGGCAGCGGGTCCCGAAGCGAGTGAAGGACCCGCCGCCAAAGCACCCCGAAGATGCAGAGCGGAAGGACCCCCGCCACCGAATTGCTGCCGAGAATGGCAAAATGCCACCCCCCAAATCCTGCCGCCCTAGGCAACCGCCAAGGGTCGCCTAGTGGAAGCGCCAGCCCTGGGTGGCTGACCCTGGATTAGAGGCAGGACAGGAGATACTGGAGGACCAGGAAGGTCAGGAGGACACAGTTCCCCCTCTAACCTCCTCATCTTCCTCCCCAGACGAGGCTGTGGCGGGCATCTCCACCTCCAGGCCTCGCCCTATAGATAGCCGTGCCTACCAGGAACTCCTGCGCAGGGTGGCACGAAGTATGAACCTGCAGGCCGAGGAGGTGGTAGAGTCCGAGGTGGATACCTTGGCACCGGAACGATCATCTAGGGTGGTTCTACCACTCATCAAAACTATCCAGACCAATGCAAAGACCATTTATCAGACCCCGGCCTCCATCCCTCCAACCGCCATGGGGGTGGAAAGGAAATATTTTGTCCCCTCTAAAGCATACTAATACCTCTTCACACACACACAGCCCTGTTCCCTAGTGGTGGCTGCAGTGAATGAGAAGGAGAGGCAGGAACAGCAAGCCCCAGCGCCTAAGTCCAAGGACGCCAAGCACCTGGAATTATTTGGACTCCACAGGGGACTTACAACTCAGAATTGCCAATCAGCAGGTAATCCTGAGTAGATACAACTTCAACTCCTGGAACTCGATGCTGAAGTTTAAGGAATTGATACCAGCAGAGACCAAAGAGGAGTTTGGGGCTATTATCAAGGAGGGCAAGGCAGTGCCACGGACCTCTTTACGGGCCTCACTGGATGCTGCAGACTCGGCAGCGCGCAACTTGTCCTCAGGAATTGCCATGAGGCATAGCTCATGGGTGCAGGCCTCGCGGCTTTCACCCGAGGTTCAACAAACTATGCAGGACCTGCCTTTAGATGGGGTGGGTCTGTTTGCTGAACAGACGGACTCCTGGCAGCATAGCCTAAAGAATTCCAGGGCTACAATGAAATCCTTGGGTATGCACACCCCAGCAACCCAAAGAAAGCTCTTTAAGCCCCAACCGCAACAACAGCGGTCATATCCTCCTAGGCCGAGGCAGGATCCCTACAGATGCAGGGGCAGAAATGGCAGGTGTGAGCCTTCCCATCGTCTGTCTTGGCAGGGCCAGGACCAGACTAAACCTTTGTCGGGCTCAAAGCAATCATTTTGAAGGTGCGCCCGTGGACGGAGAATCTGTCTCAGCACCGGATCCTTCCCCGTGTTTTCTGAACCGTCTATCCCACTTCTACCATGCTTGGTCCCAAATAACATCAGACCGCTTGGTTAGTCACACAGTAGAGTGGGATATTCTCTCCAATTCTGCTACTCCCCTCCCTCCAACCCCCCTTCCTCATCTCTCTTCAGGGACCCTTCTCATGAGCAACTCGTTATCCAGGAGTCACTCCTTGCCATAGGAGCGGTGGAGGAGTTTCCTCAGGAGATAAGGGGCAAAGGAGTCTACTTCTGCTATTTCCTAATCCCCAAGGCAAAGGCGGGTCTCCAACCCATTCTAGATCAGCGAGGACTCAACAAATTCATGGTGAAGTTGAAGTTCCGTATGGTCTCCCTGAGCACAATTATCCCTTCCCTGAATCTGGGAGACTGGTACGCGGCCCTCGACATGAAAGATGTGTACTTTCACATAGCCATTTGCCCCGCGCACAGGCGATTTCTAAGGTTTGTGGTCGACCACAAGCACTATCAGTTCACGGTCCTCCTATTCGGTCTGTCGACAGCCCCCCGAGTTTTCACCAAGTGCATGTCAGTTGTAGCAGCCTTCCTTCGCAAGAGACAGGAGCAGATAAACCCCTACCTTGATGACTGGCTGCTCAGGGGGCGCACCAGGGAGCAGGTGGAATCTCAGGTCCAGTTCGTCAGATCTGCTTTCAAGAGACTGGGCCTCCTCCTCAACATGAACTACAGGCCAGTCAGCCTCACCTCAGTCCCTGGAAAAATCATGGAGCAGGTCCTCAAGGAATCAATTCTGAAGCACTTAGAGGAGAGGAAAGTGATCAGGAACAGTCAGCATGGATTCACCAAGGGCAAGTCATGTCTGACTAACCTAATTGCCTTCTATGAGGAGATAACTGGCTCTGTGGATGAGGGGAAAGCAGTGGACTTGTTATTCCTTGACTTTAGCAAAGTTTTTGATACTGTCTCCCACAGTATTCTTGCCGGCAAGTTTAAGAAGTATGGGCTGGATGAATGGACTATAAGGTGGATAGAGAGCTGGCTAGATCATCGGGCTCAACCGGTAGTGATCAATGGCTCCATGTCTAGTTGGCAGCTGGTATCAAGTGGAGTGCCCCAAGGGTCAGTCCTGGGGCCAGTTTTGTTCAATATCTTCATTAATGATCTGGAGGATGGCGTGGACTGCACTCTCAGCAAGTTTGCAGATGACACTAAACTGGGAGGAGTGGTAGATACGCTGGAGGGTGGGGATAGGATACAGAGGGACCTAGACAAATTAGAGGATTGGGCCAAAAGAAACCTGATGAGGTTCAACAAGGACAAGTGCAGAGTCCTGCACGTAGGAAGGAAGAATCCCATGCACTGCTATGGACTAGGGACCGAATGGCTAGGCAGCAGTTCTGCAGAAAAGGACCTAGGGATTACAGTGGACGAGAAGCTGGATATGAGTTGACAGTGTGCCCTTTTTCCCAAGAATGCTAACAGCATTTTGGGCTGTATAATTAGGGGCATTGCCAGCAGATCGAGGGAAGTGATCATTCCCCTTTATTTGGCATTGGTGAGGTCTCATCTGGCGTACTGTGTCCAGTTTTGGGCCCCACACTACAAGAAGGATGTGAAAAAATTGGAAAAAGTCCAGCGGAGGGCAACAAAAATGATTAGGGGGCTGGAACACAGGACTTATGAGGAGAGGCTGAGGGAACTGGGATTGTTTAGTGCAGAAGAGAAGAATGAGGGGGGATTTGATAGCTGCTTTCAACTACCTGAAAGGGGGTTCCAAAGAGTATGGATCTATACTGTTCTCAGTGGTAGCAGATGACAGAACAAGGAGTAATGGTCTCAAGTTGCATTTGGGGAGGTTTAGGTTGGATATTAGGAAAACCTTTTCACCAGGAGGGTGGTGAAGCACTGGAATGGGTTACCTAGGGAGGTGGTGGAATCTCCTTCCTTAGAGGTTTTTAAGGTCAGGCTTGACAAAGCCCTGGCTGGGATGATTTAGTTGGGAATTGGTGCTGCTTTGAGCAGGGGGTTGGACTAGATGACCTCCTGAGGTCCCTTCCAACCCTGATATTCTATGATTCTATGAATAAGTGAACCCTGTGTCCGACCCAGAGAATAGAGTTCATCGGAGCAGTGCTGGATTCAGTGAAGGCAAGAGTGTTTTTGCCTTAGACATGATACCAAGCCATGTCGAACATCATTCAAGGCCTCAGGTGATTCCCGACCATTACTGCAAGGGGCTGCCTACGTCTCCTCAGCCACATGGCAGCCTGCACTTATGTGGTCCGGTATGTCAGGCTGAGGCTCAGACCCCTGCAAGCGTGGCTTGGGTTGGCCTATCGCCCGGGATGCGACAACCTGAACTTAGTAGTGACAGTACCAGAGCACATACTTGAGTTCTTCCAATGGTGGCTTGACCCTCGGATGATATGCGAAGGAGTATCCTTCAACAGTACCCAGCCCTCCTTGTCCCTGGTAACGAACGCATCAGCTCTGGGTTGGAGTGAGCATCTGGGAGATCTACAAATGCAGGGCCTATGGTCTGGGGATGAGCTCTCCCTTCATATCAACATCCAGAAGCTCAGGGCGGTACGTCTAGCATGCCAAACTTTTTGGGCCTGGCTGCATGGCAGTGAGGACGGACAACACCACTGCCATGTTTTACATCAACAGGCAGGGTGAAGCCCGTTCCTTCCCCCGTGTTGAAAAACCCTCAGGCTCTGGGAGTTCTGCATAGCCCACTCCATTCACCTGGAAGCGCAGGGGTGACCCACCTATGGCTCCAGAGCCACATGTGGCTCTTCAGAAGTAAATATGCGGCTCCTTGGATAGGCACCGACTCCGGGGCTGGAGCTACAGGTGCCAACTTTCCAATGTGCTGGGGGGTGCTCACTGCTCAACCCCTGGCTCTGCCACAGGCCCTGCCCCCACTCCACCCCTTTCCGCCCCCTCCCCTGAGCAGTGCCATGCCCTCGCTCCTCCTTCCTCTGCCCCAGAGCCTCCTGCACCCCACAGAACTGCTGATCGGGAGGTGCGGGGAAGAAGGGGGAGGCGCTGATCGGCGGGGCTGCCGGTGGGTGGGAGGCACTGGGAGCGGGGCAGAGAGGGGGAGGGAGCTGATGGGGGGCTGCTCACGTATTACTGTGGCTCTTTGAAAATGTACGTTAGTAAATTTTGGCTCCTTCTCAGGCTCAGGTTGGCCACCCCGGTGCTAGTGACTTGCTCCCTTCTCTATCTATCATGCAAGGTAGTTTTTCTGGTTGCCATTACCTCAGCAAGGAGGGTGTCTGAGTTAAAGGCCCTCACCTCTGACCCACCTTACACAGTCTTCCCCAAGGATAAGGTGCAACTTAGGCCTCACCTGGGCTTCCTTCCTAAGGTTGTGTCACATTTTCATACAAGTCAAGACATAGTCCTGCCCGTTTTCTATCCTAAGCCTCATGCCAGTAACCGTGAGCAGAGGCTGCACTCTCTGGATGTTCGGCAGGTGCTAGCCTTCTACATCAAGCGCACTAAGCCATTCAGAAAGTTGAATCAGCCATTCATCGCGGTAGCTGACCAGATGAAAGGACTCCCGGTATCATCGCAAAGAATATCTTTCTGGGTCACGTCCTGCATCCGCACATATTACAAGTTGGCCAAAATTCCAGCCCAACACTTACAGCACACTCCACTAGGGCACGGGCCTCATCGGTGGCATTCCTGGCCCAAGTCCCAATTCCAGAAATCTGCAGGGCAGCGACTTGGTCTTCAGTACATACGTTCACCTCTCATTACACCATTGTCCAGCACGCTAGAGATGATGCAGCTTTCGGCAGAGCTTTGATCCAATCAGGAATTCCATAACTCCGACCCCACCGCCTAGGTAAGGCTTGGGAATCACCTAATTGGAATCAATATGAGCAATCACTCGAAGAAGAAAGAACAGTTACTCACCTTCTTATAACTGTTGTTCTTCGAAATGTGTTGCTCATATCCATTTCAAACCCACCCACCTTTCCCTCTGTCGGAGTAGCCAGCAAGAAGGAACTGAGGAAGCGCCGGGTCGGCAGGGTCATATATAGAACACTATGGAGATGCCACTCCAGGGGGCTCCACAGCCAACCCAATGGGTGCTGCTAGGGGAAAAACTTTCCGACGACTGTGCACGCAGCGCACGCACACCTAATTGGAATGGATATGAGCAACACATCTTGAAGAACAACAGTTACGAGAAGGTGAGTAACTCTTCTTTCTGGAAAAGCCAGGGGTTATTTTGAACATTAAATATCATTTGAAGCGAATAGTGTCTGCATTTAAACATAGCTTTTGATTGTGGGAAACTTTTGGCTTTTCATTTAAGGTAATATTAAAGTATTGTTTATTCTTGGGATGCGCTATACATTGGACCAAATAACCCTCCAGGTCTTTACTTAGATTTTATTCAATCCTTGTTCAAGTACAACTCTGTTGGCTTCAGTGGATATTTTGCCAGTCTGTCTAGGTTATAACCACAGTATCTGAGTGCCTCAGTAAAATTATCTGATAATTTCAAGACTTGGCCCATAGTGGATCTATGTATAAACACAAAAGTAAATAAATCAATTCTGTTATTTTGAATGGGCTCTCAGAGAAAGAGCTTCCTCCTTCTCTCATCCTCTTTTCAAGGTTTATCTCCCAGAATCATAGAATTGTAGGACTGGAAGGGACCTCAAGAGGTCATATGGTCCAGTCCCTTATACTCATGGCAGGACTAAATATTATCTCCTCCTCTTTCTCCAGACGCAGAAGAAAGAACTTCAGCTACCTTGTCCCCTCCTCTGCCCCATGCCAAGCTCCAGCCTCCATTTCTTCCTCAAATGGGAGGTGGACTACAGCACTTTGCTGGGTTTGGGACCGCATCCATTCAGGATGAGTGAGTGAAAAAATTTCTCAAAGGATTAATCCATAGAATTCTAGCTAGGTTCCTACTCTTAGTAATTTCTTCTGACCTATTGCCCCTGAGAATCTTCAAAGATCTAGGCCTACTACTTAAAAATCCAGAACCTTCTGGATGAAGGAGTCAGTTGCCTGGCCTCTCCAGGATGGAAGGATTTAGGGATTTTATTCAAATTACTTATTTCCCACATTATTTCCATGTCTCTGCACTGGGACTTCAGGCTCAATTTTGAGCTATATTTTCTGCACTGCTGTAAATGAAAATTTCAGATGAAAACCCCATGATGTACTGCCCTGTCCCTCTTGCAAGGTCATGTACTTTCTTTAATTTATCTGCAAAATGCCAGTCCTCACGTGCTCATCTACATGGGCTATTTGCACTTTCTTTTTGTTATCCTTCAGCTATCAGCAAATACCAATTTAATCACACTGTCATTCAGGCTCTCATTCTACACACCGGTCTCCCTATAGATGCTAGTGGTTCTGGTGTCCAAACTGTGGAAGCATCTTGATTTGGGTGACCTGGACATTGCTGATGTAACAATCTCAGGCCTTCCCACACCTGTGAAAGTTTCTGGACATCAGAGTAGAGAGGACCCTTATCTCTCTAGGTAAGCCTCAGGCTCTGTTGGACATTCTGTCCCAGGTCTTAGCTCTCTCACTCGCTCCAGTTAGAGCTATTCTTCATCTTTAGTGATACTTTGTGGCAGGTGTTGATCTGGTTCCCTAGGTCTGTCTTCACTTTCAGTCCCTACAGTCTCTCATTTTAATCATCTGTTTCCTGTGGAATCCTTTTCTCTCCCACAAGCAGCCCTATTTCTTGCCCGGGCGTCCCATTTATCCTGTATCATGGTGGCTCTCTATTTTCTTCTCTATCCTTTCTTGGTTTCTCTTATCACAAGTGCAATCTCTCAAGAGGATGCACCCACCTCAGTTCCCTCTCAGACTGCGGAACTTGGATCCTTCATCACCTTACTCCTGGGATTTGAACATGTTGCTCCAGGAAGCTTAGGCCTTTGCAACCTGATCCTTACAAAATTAAACTGTCCCCTCCACTAACTAAATGGAGGCCTGGCTGATAAAGTGGGATTTCCAAGCAAATCGTTTCTTTGAAGCTTCACATAGGGAATAGGATAACTCAGGCCTGGAATGATCCACTTACAGAAGATATAAGAGGAAAAAAGGAAGGAAGAAAGGAAGGAAGGGAAGTGAAAACTGTTCACGAACTATCGAAAGTCAATTTTTTTTAAGTTAATAATAGGCCTGTCGATTAATCGCAGTTAGCTCACGCGATTAACTAAAAAAAATTAATCGTGATTCAAAATATTAATCACAATTAATTGCAGTTTTACTTGCACTGTTAAACAATAGAATACCAAGTGAAATTTATTACATATTTTTGGATTTTTTTTCTACATTTTAAAATGTATTGATTTCAATTACAACACAGAATACAAAGTTTACAGGGTTCACTTTACATTATTATTTTGATTACAAATATTTGCACTGTAAAAATGATAAAAGAAATAGTATTTTTCAATTCTCCTCATACAAGTACTGTAGCGCAATCTCTTTATCGTGAAAGTGCAACTTACATATGTAGTTTTTTTGTTACATAATTGAACTAAAAAACAAAACAATGTAAAACTTTAGAGTCTATAAGACCATTCAGTCCTACTTCTTGTTCAGCCAATCACTAAGGGAAACAAGTTTGTTTACATTTACAGGAGATCATGCTGCCCGCTTCTTATTTACAATGTCACCTGAACGTGAGAACAGGCATTCGAATGGCATTTTTGTAGCCAGCATTGCAAGGTATTTATGTGCCAGATATGCTAAACACTCGTATGCCCCTTCATGCTTTGGCCACCATTCCAGAGGACATGCTTCAATGCTGATGATGCTCGTTAAAAAAAAAATGTTAATTACTTAGTGACTGAACTCCTTGGGGGAGAATTGTATGTCTCCTGCCCTGTTTTACCTGCATTCTGCCATGTATTTCATATTATAGCAGTCTCAGATGATAACCCAGCACATGTTGTTCATTTTAAGAACAATTGCACAGCACTTGACAAAACGCAAAGAAGGTGCCAATGTGAGATTTCTAAAGATATCTACAGCACTCAACCCAACGTTTAAGAATCTAAAATGCCTTCCAAAATCTGATCGGGACTAGGTGTGGAGCATGCTTTCAAAAGTCTTAAAAGAACAACACTCTGTTGCAGAAACTACAAAACCTGAACCACAAAAAAGGAAAATCAATCTTCTGCAAGTGGCATCTGACTCAGATGATGAAAATGAATATGCATCAGTCTGCACTGCTTTGGATCGTTATCAAGGAGAACCCATCATCAGGATGGATGCATGTCCTCTGGAATGGTGGTTGAAGTATCAAGGGACAAATGAATCTTTAGCACATCTGGCATATAAATATCTTGCGACGCCAGCTACAACAGTGCCATGAGAACACCTGTCTCACTTTCACAGGACAAAAAGAAGAAGCAGGCAGCATTATCTCCTGCAAATGTATACAAACTTGTTTGTCTGAGCGATTGGCTGAACAAGAGGTAGGACTGAGAGGACTTGTAGACTCTAAAGCTTTACATTGTTTTGTTTTTGAATGCAGATTTTTTCTTACATAATTCTACGTTTGTAAATTCAACTTTCATGGTAAAGAGATTGCACTACATTACTTGTATTTTTCAATTCATCTAATACTATTTACTTTGTTTATTATCGTGCAAATATTTGTAATAAAAATAAATATAAAGTGAGCACTGTACAATTTGTATTGTGTTGTAATTGAAATCAATATATTTGAAAATGCAGAAAGCCTCCAAAAATATTTAAATAAATGGTATTCTATTATTGTTTAACAGTGTGATTAATCGTGCGACTGATCTTTTTAATCGTGCAATTGATCACTTAGCCCTAGTTAATAAACGTTTAACCGGTGGAATGCTATTCTATATATTTGAAAACCCATGGTTAGCCTAGGGTTCGTCCACAAAGGAATGAGCCAAGAATTATTGATATTGCAGTAGGCTTATTATAGTACTGCTGTGCAAATGATGGAGTGCCAGAGTTGAGCATTTGATCTGAGAGGCAGAGGAAGTCTATGTACTGTAGATAAACAAGGTTTGGGCTAGAAAGTAACCTAGACTACACAGGTAAAGGATAGAGCCTTGGCTCCATAAACACTCCCTTGACTGTGACCAGTGCAGCTGAGCTGGAGTGATGAGTGTCATAAATTGCTGCTGGCTGACTGCAACACCATTAACACCATTAATCTGGGCTTGAATAGGGACTGGGAGTGGCTGGCTCATTACAGAAGCAGTGTTGCCTCTCCTGGAATTGACACCTCCTCATCTATTATTGGGAGTGGACTACATCTACCCTGATTGAATTGGCCCTGTCAACACTGGTTCTCCACTTGTGAGGAACTCCCTTCTCTTCATGTGTCATTATATAATGCCTGCATCTGTAACTTTCACTCCATGCATCTGAAGAAGTGAGGTTTTTTACCCACGAAAGCTTATGCCCAAATAAATCTGTTAGTCTTTAAAATACCACCAGACTCCTTGTTGTTTTTGTGGATACAGACTAACACGGCTACCCCCTGATACTTGCAACAGCAAATTATTTAGAAAAAAGCAGCAGAAGATGAATTGCAATTTTCAGAAGTCTGTCCGACTGACAATGTCTTCTGGGTTTACTCCTCCAATGGGGAAATTAATACACCACTCCTGTGTAGGGCTGAAGTCACATTCTAACCTTAATGTGGAATAATGGAAAGCCAAGATTCTGTGTGAGAGAACCATTTGGACAGTTGAATGCACAAAAATACCTTTGTAGTATAATCATTAACATCAATACCACCTTTTAGGATGAAGCTATAATAATTGTCTTGATGTATCATATCAAAAGTGCATATATTGACTCTTAAGGAAAATTTAAGTTCTTTGGACTTATGGGTAGTGAGGACCAGACCATTATTGCAGAAAAATAGTAGAAACAAGAATGACTTGGATAGAGGTGGAGCATTGTCAGAGAAACACCTTTTGCAATTCATTATAGAAAATTCTACAGTAACAGTAATAAAGAATAGACTATGTCCTCAATTCAGTAATTACATACTACAAAACACTGAACAAGAGATGGATCATGGGATATTGGCAACTATAACTCTAAAACATTAGTCACAGCTCTTAACATTATTTAAAAATAAATTATAGGATGTATGATGTGCAATTATTTAAAAAAACATGTTAGAGGGAATTTATTCTAGCATTATGAATAGATCTAATAGAAGGGCTTGATTTGAAATATTGCACAAAGTTCTGGCCATCTTATTTCAAAAAGTAACCTCACCTAAAACACTGTTTGTTAATATGTGTTTGTTTTGGAATAATCTGTTTTTATTATGCACCAAATTTACCTGTTTTTTAAATTAACATTATTTTAAAAAATATGTTGTAGTGTGCTTTATCTTGGAAAAAAAACTTTTAAAATGTCTTGGTTTAATGGCATAGAATGTTTTTGAGTGTCGCTTTTAAAATCTGTTCTCAATATCCTAACTAAAATGGAAATGAAAATAATTAAAATATTGCTGAGTTAAATATAAAAAAAACAATCTGTATGGTTTTTTCTGGAATTGTCTTCAAATCTATTTGTCTATTAACTGTCTATTAATCTTCAAAAGTTTGTTCCTGGTATTATACATGTCACATTATATTCTTATGTGTATATTTCCATTAATTTTAATATGAGATGATGACTGCATTCCATTGTTTTGCACTTGACATAAAGAGATCCATTTTAAGCACCTGTTTTGGAAGTTATTTACCCAGCTCTCTTTATGGTAAGTGGATGTTGCGCAGGTATGCATACCATGCCGAAATTACACTTTAAACTGATCATCTGTGGAGTCAAAAAATCACCTATTTCTAGAACATTCTAAGGGATTGTTGACTGTGAAAATGTTGTGGTAATTATTTTATTTTTATTTGCAGGTTGCCTTTTCACAGCACAACACCATCATGGATCTTGTGCAGTTCTTTGTCACCTTCTTCAGGTAAATTGCTTCTTCTAATGTCTAATTGAATCCATACTAATTTATGTTCCACCAAAGCATTAGATTTGCCAGTTCTTAATTCTTAAGAAATCCCTATATGGAAACCTTTAATTTATGTGTGCCAACACTGATTTACTACTGCTGAGGATCCTGACCTCTGTACTTTGGGTAAATACAGTTATTGTCCTCTTGGCTATAATAATGATAGTCTTTGCATTCTTTATGCAAAGATTAGCCAAAATATTTTTCCAACTGTATACCTTTAATGTTAGTATGTAATAGAAATCATAGGCCAGTTATGCTGATTTATATAAATGCAGGTAGACCTGCATGTGATGATTTTGAAATAAGTATTTTGTATAGAATTATTACTATAAACTCATATTATGAAAACTGTTGAAGAAAACTGTTTGTTTGTTTTTAAACAAAATCAAGAGAGTCTTCACTTTTCCTTTCTTGAATATGTTGTTAAAAGACAAGTGAGCTGTGAGATTTGGCTGTGGAAGGAATGCAGCGTTGGTCCCTATCTGAAAATGTAGGACTATTCTCTGATCCAAAACAGGATTAAATTGAAACACTTTTTAAAAAATCAACTGTTTTAAAAGAATGTGTAACTTTTAACGTGTATGAATTACCTACACTACTTTGGAGTATCACTGTTCAGTTATTTCCCAATAACCATTCAGTATGCAAATTTGTGTACAATGGCAGACAGCCATTATTCACCAGAGTGCAAGATTTACATAATTGCTATATGTTTATTTCCCAATAACTGTGCAATGTATATGCAAATCTCTCTAATCCGGTTAGCTACTTCAGTCTAATCTGCTCTGATTGGTTCTTATACTCAAAGGGTAATATCCTCTTCTTTTGTAAATGAGTGCAGCTCTGGTAATGTCGGTGATTTGGCCTAAAAATTGTTTAATTTTTTTTTCTTTGCCAGCTCTTAAGTAATTTGTGGACTGCTTGCCTCTGTATCCCCTTCTGGGATACAACTCACCCAGAAGTGGGCAAGCCATGAGATCTCTACTCCCCAAACTAACACATTAATCTTGTACCTATTGTCTGATGCAAAGGGTATCCCCATCTTTCCTCCTTCACCATAAACAGGGCAATATCTAGAGAAATTGTGCCTGCCTAAGGTACAGTTTCCCTAGTGATTCTCCTATGGTAGTGAAGCTGTGCACAGACACCGGCACAGAGGTGTTTCACTAATGTTAGCAATCTTCCTATAGAAATCTGAAAACATGGTAGCTTGTAGAACGAAAACAAGAAATTCTATGTACAATTAATTACAGTAATCCAACTAAGACATGATGAAGGCTCATATGAGTGACCTGGCATGCCACGGACACAGTCCAGCTGCAGGTGTATTGTGATTCTTACATGTGAGGTTTGTAATGGTAATAGAGCGGTGATCAAATCGTATTTTGGGATCAAAAACATCATCAAATTTATAAACCTTTTTGTAAGATTCTACGATATTCTTCAACAAAGGAATTTAAAGCATTATTTGAAAACATTGTTTCTTCTAGGATTTAAGATTTTGACATTTTTAGATTTCCAAGGCTGCCTATCACTTGAAAACTAATCCAACCAAAATTACATTTTGAGATTACACAAAATGGAAAGTATAAATTTAGTTATATAGTATAGTGATATCTAAAATGATGATTCTTAATGATGTCACCTAGGTGGAAGTTAGCTTAAATTAATTTTATATTGTTGTTTTTCTTTCTTTTTTTAAATACATGATCCCATAGTCAGCTGTCAAACAGTGATAGTGAGGCTGTTATTTATCAACGTACGTGCACAAATTACTTCGCTGCATCGAGATGAAAAGCAATATATAAATGCTATAGATTCATAGTTCTGAAAAGAGTGATTATAAGTTTTGAGAAGGCTGACATCTCCCTGAATTTTTTCATAAAAGTAGCTAGTTTGGAGCTGTGATGCATGTTAGCAACTGGCCAGATTACAATCATAGCATCATAGGGTTAGAAGGAACCACAAGGGTCTAACCCCCTGCCAAGATGCAGGATTTGTTGTCTTAACCACCCAAAACAGATGGCTATCCAGCCTGTTTTTGAAAACCTCCCATGAAGGAGCTTTTATGACTTCCCTAGGCAGTTTGTTCCAGTATTGTACTGTTCGTACAATTAGGAAGTTTTTCCTGAGATTTAAACTAAAACTGTTATACTGTAGTTTGAACCCATTGCCTCTTGTCCTGCCCTCTGTGGCAACATACAGAAATCCAATAAATTGCCATCTGTGGCAATTTTTCTCCATTTTTTTATGGCAGCCTTTTAAGTATTTGAAGACCCATTGCCTCTTGTCCTGCCCTCTGTAGCAAGAGAGGCTCTGCATTGACTTGGGGGGAAACCATAGTTGGCAGCATCATGATTTACTCAACTGCTTTATTCAGGGACAGTATAGCTGATGGCAATCTGAGGAGGGGGCTAGAAAAGGTGTCCTAAAAATTGCTCATCTTGAACAGCTGTGGCCAGTGTGCTGTAGCTGGAAGGTGTTCCATCACATGGTTGAAACTTACACATGCCTTGAAAAGTTTCTTATTGTCTCAGTGTTATAACATGGAAGGTCTGTACGCTCCTTGATCGTCCAGATCAAACTGCCTGTCCTGCCAGGCAGATCGTTCTGATTGCTCAAGAGCTTGAAAGATATCGCATCAACATTGTGGTGCTGAGTGAGAAGTAATTTGCTGAAGAGGATCAACTGACTGAGAAGAGTTCGGGGTACACATTCTTCTAGAAGGGACACCTACAAAACAAGCCACATAACATGGGAGATGGCTTTGCAATTAGAAAAAATCTTGTCTCTTGTTTGGAGATCCTACCCATTGGTATAAATGACAGATTGATGAAGCTTCAGCTGCTCTGAGAGGTGGATGTTATGCTTCGGTAATCAGTCCTACACGCAAACAGTCACTAACTCTGATGAGGGAAAGGAGCAAATTTACTCCAAACTAAATAATCTGATCTGATTGACTCCCTGCTCATGTTGGCGATGATGATTCTACATGGTGCGGCATACTTGGCAAACATAGCATTGGCAGAATGAATAGTAATGGCTTACTTTTGCTGGTGACATGTTGGGCACCAATTATTTATCACAAACACTGTCTTCCATTTCCATGACAAATACAAAATAATTTGAATGCATCCTTGGTCATGTCATTGGCATCTGAGTGACTATGTGTTGGTCCGATAGCGGGACCTACGGGATGTGCACATAACCTGGGTATTACACTGAGCTGATTGCTAGACTGACCATTGTCTTGTTCAGTCAAAGTTCTCCCTTTCTATTTGGCCGAAAATGCATAAAAACCAGTCATTTAAGCATCTAAATGTTTCCCGGATGAAAGATCCATCAACCACCGAACAATTCTCAACACGGCTAACTATCATTTTGAAAACTTCCAACAATCAATGATGATGTATCTGCTTAATGGGTGTAATCCTGTGTGATACAATCTCTAATAAAGTTGTCAGTTGTGTTTGATATACGAAATGCCATCATGCAGCTTGGCTCAATGATAATGGTTCTGAAATATCAAATCTTCTTCATGCCAAACAGGCAAGGTCATAATGTGCTCTTACCTGACCTGTCCTCTGAGTTGAAAAAGGCCAGATATAGAATAGCTTGCAGCAAACTTCAACACAAATTCTGCCAAAAGCAAAATATGTGGTTTGAACACCAAGTGGCTGAATTGCAGTTCCTTGCAGAATAACATGATCCCAAAAGCTTTTATGATATGGTCAAAGCTGTGTATAGCCCTACCCAATCTGCCTTTACCGCTAACAAGTGCTGATGATGAATTTCTCGTCACAGATCACACTATCATCCACCAAGGGTGGTGTGAACACTTTACTGAATTACTTAATCATCTGTCTACTGTCCCTGATGAGTCACTGGATAATGTCTGTAAACTACCTACATCTAATGCACTTGCTGATCCACCCTCATGAGCCAAGGTGCTAGAGGCTGTTCAAGCAATGAAAAATAACAAATATCCTGGTCCTGATGCACTCCAGCTGACGTTTTCAAACATGGAGGAAATCCTCTCATTGACAAGCTTTTTGAATTCTTATCACGTCTGGCTTCAAGAAATCATACTGCAACAACTAAAAGATGCTAACCTTGTCACTATCTATAAGTGCAAAGGCTTAAACAGTGGCTATGGTATCTACTGCAGCATCTCCTTGCTCTCCGTGCCCAGTAACATTCCTGCATGGATTCTCTTGAACCAGCTCCTGGTGGACAAAGTATGGTCTGAGTCACAGTGTAGCTTTTATGTTCAGTGGAGTACTGTGGCATGTCTGACAATCAAAATAAAAATGTCACGAACAACATCAACCTTCGTACATCATGTTTCTCAGTCTAACCAAGGTTTTTGACACGGTCAACCACACGGCTGTCTGGAAATTGCTTACTAAATTTGGATGCCCAGACAAATTTATTAATATTGTTCGGCAATTCCATGAAGGCATGGATGGAAAAGTTAGTGTTGATGGTGATCTAATAGATCCATTTCCAGTCACAAATGGGGTGAAGTAAGGATGTCTTTTCTCCTAGACATTTTGTTTATACTTTGCTGTGATGCTAGAGGAAACCCTTCATGGCTCTTCAAATGGTGACTTTATACACTTTTGAACTGACAGGTTCTTTAATCTTTCTTGTCTACTTGCAAATACCAAGATGAGCGAAGCTTTGATCCAGGAACTGTTCTACTCCGATTATTGCACCTTGGTGGCACATTCTGAAGCAGCATTACAAGATCGTACAAACCACCTTGCTGTGGTGGCTCATAACTTTGGCCTTACCATCAGCCAAACAAAAGCTGTACCAGCCATCTTTTCAACAACTTTACCAAGAACCATCAATAATTTTGGAAGGTATCACGCTCCAAACCATCAAACAGTTTATTTATCTCAGCAGTATGTTAAATAATGAAGTGACAGTCGATCACAAAATGGATGCACAAATTAAGAAAGTCAGCACCACATATTGTTGCCTTTATCACTGAATTTGGAAGGAACATGGAATCTATCTATAGACACAAATTAAAGTGTATAATGCTGTTGTCCTCATGACGTTTCTCTGTGCAAGTTTGTGACATACCAGGTACAATCCAGACTAATGAGCAGCTGTGTCACCCCTGCCTTACAACCTTGGGTTCCTTACAATGCTTTGCTGAAGTAGCTCCCACCTGGGCCACTCACAAAGCACCTTCAAGCATGTAAGCCACATCCTGAGTGTCTTGGGTTACACTCTGGCTCTCATTAGTCTGTGGCCAGTGAAGTAAATGTTGTTCTTCCCGAATTGGTCTATGGAGTCAAGCGAAGACCCATTAGTACTAACTGTGTTTGTCTATGTCCTCCTCGAAATCAGGGAGACTATTATTAATTATTAATAATAATAATAATTATTATTATTATAAGTCCCAAATTAAATCTTCATGATGTTGGTGATAACTAAGGTTAAGATTCTGTCACGGGTATTTTTAGTAAAAATGTTGCAGGCAATAAACAAAAATTCATGGAAGCCTGTGATCTGTCCCTGACTTTTATGACAAATATCCTGGGCGGGCACAAATAGAGCACTGCCAGAGACTTGCAGCTGCTCCAGCCCCACCGCTGCTACTGTGTCGGGGCTGACTGCTGCTGCTCCAGCCCCAGAGGGGGCTGACCCAATCCTGGCCGCTGCTCCAGCGGCTCCGGGGCTGGCTGTTGGCCGCTGTTCCGGTGGCCTGGGGGGTGCTGCTCTGGCAGCCTTGAGGCTGACCACTAGTCAGCTATTCCAGCTGCCCCAGGACTGACTGCTGGTCAGCTGTTCTGGCAGCCCCGCCACTACTCCTGAAGCAGGGGCTGACCGCCACTGCTCCAGCCCCAAGGGTGATGACCCAACCCCAGTCGCTGCTTCAGCCCTGTGGCCATTGCTCCAGTTGCCTGGGGCTGAGACCTGCTCCAGCCCTGCCCCAGAAGAAGTCATGGAGATTCCGGAAAGTCACAGAATCCATGACCTCCATGACAGAATCATATCCTTAGTCATAACTGAACCCTGGTGAGCATTTAGTACTTTCAGAAACATTTCTACATGGAGTAATTAGTAAATCAATACTAAAACACTTCAATTGCAGCCTCAAGTTACATAAATCATACTAGGTTGATAGGAAAGTTTCTTAGCACTTCAGGTACCTTTATGTGTTATAATCAAAAAGCTTACATCCTTACTTCAGCCATGTAGCTGTTTCACCTCCTGCACTTCAATATCTTGTTCTCTTACTTAAGCCCTGGTTCACATTTTTTTTCTTCCTTCACACTCTGTGAATCCCCTTCTCTGTCAGCCTGTCTCATCTGGTGGTGTACATTGTAATGGCCCCCCTGCACCTTGGTCTCTGAGTTGTTTACCTTATGTAACTAGTTTGGAATTGATATAGTGTTCTTCCTACCTCCTTCCAGGGTTGTTGAACCCCTTTGTCAAATTTTGTCAACCTTTGTTGAAACATGGTATCTTTAGCCATCAGTTTAAAGACAATTTGGGGCTATTAGGTTATTCTCTTGGAGTACCCCAGTACACAATGTTAATCATTTGTTGTCAGTAAAGGTTAGCACTTTGGCATTCGGTTGTTTTTACAAAATAAAGAAGTATCACACTTGACAACATTGCTTATCATATATCTCTGTCAGATAATATCTGTGATATAGTATGGCCAGAGGGCAGCAGGAGAGTGATAGATGGGAGATATGTAAATCCCAGGATGATGAGAGCCTTATTCCCTGCAGAGGGAAGAGAGGCTGCTACAGATTAATTAGAGCACCTGAAGCCAATTAAGCCAATTAGAGCACCTGAAGCCAGTCACCTGATAAAAACCCCCTGCTTCAATCAGAGAGTTGGAGGAGTTGAAGCAGAGTGGTTTGGTGTTGGAGCAGAGAGCAGTTTGAAGGAGAGCAGTTTGGAGGGAAGCAGAGGAGAGTTTGGAAAAGAGCGGGGCCAAAAGACCAAGACCCTAGGTAAAGGGAAACCCGGCTTGTACAGAGCAGAGGGACTCCACAGGCACAAGGGGTTGGGAAAAACTTTGCCCAAGCAGAGAGAGGTCAGGAAGCCCTCCAAGCTGAAGGGCCGTAGAGGGAAGTAGCCCAGGGGAGGGAATCTCTAGCTCAAGTGGTTTACCGCTATCCCTAGGGCCCCTGGGCTGGGACCCGGAGTAGAGGGCGGGCCCGGGTCCCTCCCTCTCCACTCCCCTTCTCTGGGATACTAGTGGGACAGTTAATACCCCAGATCAGGGGTGAGAAACGGCACCCTGAACACCCCCACAAGAAGAGAAAGCGCAGGACCCATTATAGTAGTGCCAGCAATTTACCACATATCCTTGTGGATGGTAACTCAATTACACTTAATAAACAATATAATAGAAAAATGTGCTTTTCCTTTATCTGTTAATGACCTTCAGTATTAGACCTCATCTTGTTTTCATATTGCAGAGAAGCCAAGGCAGTCATGCTTCTTTGCATAGGATCAACTCCTGTCAATAATGACTGTAAGTGTAGCTCAGTGACGACATAGCTAGAAAATGATCGATCAGAATGGATGAGACAAAGGAAAAATCATCACGTTGCTTTACAGTGGTATGGTAGTAGCAAAGAGGATGAAGCAACTACATATGCGATGAATAGTAAATGTATATATGTAGCAAGAAATCTTGCTAGATTTTTCTTCTAACTACACATAGGAAAATTACAATCTCTAATGTATGTTCTCTGTTGCAAATAAGGCACTACTAGCCTCTACGACACTTTCTTGGGGCACCCAGAACTATGAGTGACCTTGTTACCCCTTTGTGTTGGCAAAGAGACTTGCTGGAGCTAAATTAGGTGGCAGCTTCCTGTCACCTGAGTCTGTTAACCACACCAGACAAACTTCTCAGAACTCTGCCAGCCTTTACTTTGCCTTGCAGGTAACACCTGGTGCACCCAGTCCCCAATCCCTCTTGAAGAGCATTTCTCCATGGGATCCAGTCTCTCTCACTGAACACTCACTGTTTATGAAATCTGCTGCCTCCAAAAAGACAATGTGCACGGCAGCTTACTTGCATCAACTAAGAATTCACATTTTTGATAAAACAAAGAGAAGTTTATTAACAAAGAGAAATTCAAGTGATACGCAGTAAGGACAGGAGAAACAGATATAGTTACAAATAAAACAAAAGTATAACATGCTTCTAGGAGACTAAACGTAACTTTAGCAAACTAAACTCTTTGTCTAAGTTAAGTTACTCACCTAAAGCAATCTCTCAGTGTCACCAGACTCTTGGGCCAAGATCCAGCTTTCATGGAGACAACAAAGTGATGTTCTTTTTGCTCCCTTAGTGATGGACCCCCCCGCCCAGGGGTTCTCTTCTGCTGTTGGTTCTTCAGTGTGCTGACACCATATTGTCTTTCTCATTCTCCCATTGACTTGCTTTTCTTATTGACTTAATATGCAAATGAAGTTTGCTTCGTGTTGACTTACACAGTACTTGATTTACATCAGAGACCTAGGAACACAGATAAATCAACATTCCTTTGTCTGGGAAAAAGTTGTTTATCTACCTGGCCTGTTTACATAATTTAAACATATTTATAGTATATACATGCAGCTTCTTGAACAACGTCCATATATACATCTCACAATGCTTATGGTGACCATAAAGTTATAAGCTTTCATTTGACACCCTACACAATGTTCTTTATAGATAAGTACTATGATAGCAATATGTTAGGTGGTGTGAGTTTGGCAGGCCTGATAGGAGTTTGCTGTTACATGACAGTGAATCCTTTGCCAGTGGGCATTGAGGGATTCTTAGGGCACAACCTGCTACTAGAACTGCTATTAGAGGAATCCAAGCCTCTGTGCTCTGGATCCCCAGGTTGTTTCAAGATCCTGGAATCTGAATGGAATGCAGCCACTATCCTAATCTCAGGGTCACTAAGCACACTCTCAGGGGACAGACCTTCTATTTGGCATCCTCTTCCAAATGTTGGAATCTGCTGTCCATCCACTTAGACCCCTCTGGGCACAGCACTGACCCTTCAGACTCCCCAATACTTAAACACTCCCCTCCCAGAACTCCACCCGAAAGCTGTGAAGCTTTGGCTTACAGTTCAACACTCTCAGGGGCACGCAGCAGTTGTGAAGGCTGCTACACTTTGTACAGTCTAACATCTGTATGATCTTTTATCCTTAATCATGTAAAATACAGGAGAGTACAGATCATACAAAATAATAAAACATCCTAAACTCAATGTCCCTCACTAGCTTACCTTTCCCTTGGGAGTCCTTGGGGGATCATGTTTGTTCTGTCAGGCAAAGTGGATGAGGTAATATCTTTTATTGGACCAACTTCTGTTGGTGAGATACACAAGCTGGCAGGCAGACAGGCAGGGTCATCTGCCTCCTTGCCCTGCATCAGCCTCTCTCATCTTAATCTGGTACCAAATGACTCTCCCCTCAGATCCCCCTTGTGAGTTCCTTTATAGCAGGGATCATTTGCTTCTTTTGCTCTAGTTCTGGTAATTTTCCATTACATTCCACACCTCCCTCCCTTCAGATAAGAGGAGGAAGTGTCTTCTCTCAGGCTATGTCTACGCTACTGCGGTAAGTCGGCCTATGCTATGCAGCTCCAGCTACGTGAATAACGTAGCTGGAGGCGACGTACCTTAGATTGAGTTACCGCGGGGTCTACACTGTGGGAGGTCGACGGGAGAAAATCTCCTGTCGACTTACCTTACTCTTCTTGTCGGGGGTAGAGTACAGAGGTCAACTGGAGAGCAATCTGCAGTCAATTTGGCAGGTCTTTATTAGACCCGCTAAATCACCCACCGGTAGAGCGTCGATCCTGGCTGTAGTGTAGACCTGCCCTCAGTTTGAACAAATCCATTGTCCCAAAGCATTTTACTTTGAATAGACCATCATTGAGTGCTGCTCACTCACCATTGTCTCTGGCATGACAGAAACATGACACAACCCTGCCAACGCATAGTGGATCCACATATGTATAGGCTTTCCAGGACACAATAATTTCATGATACTGTTTCATAAAATCATCCTCAATTCAGAAGTGGCACGGACAGAACTCCCAAATCATTCCCACACAGACAAAATTGTAAATGTCAGGAGGTATTAAAGTGAGTGTTATTTCCTTAGGATCGCTAGCATTGAAGAGCTAGAAACAATTCTGACATGAACATGTGGAAACCTGTGTCACTAAAATTGACGTACCAGAGTTAATGGCAACAATGGCCAATTGACCTTAAGATGGCGTACAACAGTCACTTCTTACCGAACAAATGTTCCAAAATGTGAAGCCTAACACAAGGTCTCTCAGTATCTGCAAGTAACTTTTTAATAACTGGATGGTTCTGTAGTGTGTAACAACAATGGTGAATAATGCTCATAACAGTAATAGGCAAGTCGTGGTTTCAAGGTTCATCTACAGAATAAACAGGCCCACAGGCAGCAATTCCTGGCCCCAGGGCAGAACAGTCAATGGAGCACGGATGCAGTCTGCCCAACATGTGGGTGGTGCTGCACCTGCGCTGGCAGGTGCCCAGTGAGCTGCCATCTGCCCTGCTGGGTGCGCTCTTCCGGAACGGCCAGGGCTTCCACATGCCCACCCGGCTGCCTTCGCCACTGCCAGTACCATCCCGTGCACGCCTAGGAGCCCTGCCAGAGGCAACTAATGGGAGGGACTCAAAGGGGGATATCAGCTAAGGGGGGATACGTGACACCCCCATGTGACCCCTCCTGCGTGATCTCCCGCGTGACTCCTCCCTGCCCTGCACCTGCACTCTCCCCGTCTCCTCCTCCCCATCCCACATTACCTGGGCAGGGGGCTCTGTCCTCCTGCTGCGCCACCCTGGCTTCCACTGGCTGCTCTTCTGACAGCCAGGCTCCGGAGCCACTCCCAGATGCTGCCCGGTGCAGCACAGCACCTGCCTGGGAGAGCACCTGGCTGCAGCAGCAGTAGGCCGCCTCCCCAGGCTCAGCTTCTGGTGATAGTGGCCGAGCAAGCTGGAGCCCCACCGCCCTCTCCGGCATGCTCAGAGTCAGCTCCTGTCCCCAGAAGCTGAGCCTGGGCAGGGAGAGGGCTGCCCCTGTCGCTGCTCCCTGCCTTGCCCAGGCTCAGCTTCTGGGGACAGGAGCCGACTCTGAGCATGCCGGGAGGGCTCTGGCTCACTCGGCCACTGTCCCTAGAGAAGCTGAGTCCCAGGGCAGCCGCTGCGCTGCACCGGGCAGCGTGGCTGGAAGAGGAGAGGCTCTGGCCCCGCCTCTTCCCTTCCAGCTCTGGCCCTGCCCCCTTCTTCTCCTCATCTGGGGCTGGCTGCTGGGTCGAGTGCCCCGAGCAGGTATTTGGGGAGGGTGGGCGACCGACCTCTCTCCCCCCCTCCCGGCGTCGCCTCTGAGCCCTGCAGCCCACCTGGGCAATTTAACAGGGCCCAGGGCTCCTGGCAGCAGCAGCCTGGGTCCCCAGGCAAATGCCCCTTTTGCCCCCCTGTCGGCAGGCCTGTGAATTAATAACTGGGATTAAGCACAATTTAAACATGGTTGAAGCCACAACATGTTCTAACCTGATTTAGAAAATATGTATTACTCCGGGTCTTTTTCTTGTCTAGCCTGCTGTTTTTTTAACCTGGTGAGCATATGGTATGACCCCATTCGTCCTGTCCAGCCAGAAAGAGGAAATATTGTGGTTTGACAACACCACTTGTTTTTAAACTATGCTTTGGAATAGTTGTTTAACATGATTGTTTGCCTTGTGAAGGTTGGGTGGTAAGACCTAGAAGCATGTGAAATGCACATTCAATTACTTTGATAAGAAACACACCAAAATAGAATATATTTTCATAGGGGTTTCTGATGTATTAAAGATCAAAATTATAAAAAGGAACATTTTGTAAGCAAGTTATTTAAAATTGTATACATGAAGGCATAGATGTTATGGCCAGATCCAGAAGAGCATACTTAATCTACAAGCATCTTATTCAGTATATGCACTGGAGCAAAACTTGGTTGAAATACTAATTTTTTTGAAGAACTAAGCAGGATATTACAGAAGCTGCTGTGCTCTAGGCTGTGATATTCATACTACAGATGAAACCATTTACTTACATCCTTTTATATCAGGATGCTTCATTGTGTCTACTGGTTCACTGACCTTTTGTGTAAGAGAGAGCAGAAATGCAATCAGATATGTAAGGCTAATAATATATCACTAACGGACTCCTTTCTTACAGAAACTGTGGCATCTGCATTGGGATGATTCACTGTTTTTTAGCTGATGCCTTGAAGACTTTTTAATCCTCACCCAAACTTGGCAAGACTGTGACTTTTTTACCCTCTTAGAATCAGTTAAAGTCTCATTAGAAAATTTCCTAAATTGTAAATATGAATTATCTCTCTCTATAATTTTTATGCTGAAGAAATTCTGTCCCCAGAATAACATGAAACCTGTGTCTACGGGCCCTGGCAAATAAAAACAGTTAATGAACTTAAGGCTTAACTTTCTTCTCTGTAAATTATGAGGTGGATTTCAATGGTTGCAAATTTTATGTGAAATTATAATTGTAATGGCATAGATGCAGCTGGGATTTTAAAAACAGTTTGGGCATTACATAAAGTTTTATCCAGTAGGTTAGGCTGGAAAAAGGAACCTAATTTTAATATACTACATTCTTTATTATATATAAAAAATTGTCCATGTTCAGTTTTCATGTTTTTTTCCTTGCTTATGGTCTAGTGGAGTAAGCACAGAACTGGGAGCCAAAGAACTTGTGAGTTCTAATCTAGTTTCTGATGCTGGGAGGCAAATCTTTCAATCTCTCTAGGACTAATCTTTCATTCCTCGCACCCCCAAAACTCTATCTGTACAAGTTTGGGGTTTGAAAGGAATGAAGTTATGGATTCTATTCCATAGTTCTTCTTTGAATGATGGCTCATGTCAATTCCAATCAGGTGTGTGCGTGCCGCGTGTATGGCAGCCGGAAGGTTTTTCCCCTAACAGTACCCGTTGGGTCGGTCCAGGCACCCCCTGGAGTCACGCCTCCCTGGCGCTGAATATAGAGCCCTGCCGACCTGCCGCCACTTCATTTCCTTCTTACCATCTGTGACGGTTAGCCAGAATGATGGTTATCACTTGCATTGCAAGCATAACTTCTCTAGTAGTTTGAACTTTTGTCCGTCCCCCCTGTAAATAGTTAGGTTATAGTAGTAGTATAGTTTAGATAGGTTTCATTTGGGGGGTACCCCCTTTTTCTCCCCCGGTACTGGGGCATGCATCGGTCCCTGGGGTTTAAACCCTGCGCAGCATGTGACAAGTCTATGCTAAGAAGTGACCCCCAAACTTCCTGCCTGAAGTGTTTGGGGGAAAGCCACCAGAAAGAATGTTGCAAGAGCTTCAGGGGATTTTGTCTGAGGACTCAGAAGGAGAGGGATCTGCACCTCAGGATATTTCTGATGGAGGCCGCTCTCCCTCCTCACTTGGACTCCAGTTCAGTGGAACCAATGCCGAGCACCTCGACGTCGATGTGCAGTGCGCTGGCACCGACAAGACATGAGTCAGCACCGAGGAAGGACTCTGCCAGAGAGCCTCGGCACCAGCAAAGTTCGTCACATCGGAGCTCCATGCATGGCAGTGGGCGGCACCGTTTGCAATCCCCGATGCCCCACAAGAAGAGAAGACCTGAAAGGGGTCACTCCCCCATACCCAGACTGACTCAGAAGAAGCCTGCCACTGTGAGACCCACATCGGGCCGCGGGAGTTTGACTCCACTGGCTAGGGTCACGGCGACTCCTGCTCCTGCATGGGATCAGTCAACTCCAAGCCCTCAGCACTTCCCTATATGGGAAGGCAGTAATCTGCAACTGCCTTCCACACTGGAGGCGTTCGAAGCTGCCAAGACCTCATTGCCTTCACCGTGCCACCTTCCCCTCCAGGGCGAGACAGGACACTGAGCTCAGTCTCAGCGACACCCATGAGACCCTCGGTGCTGTGCAGGGGCAAGCCAGCAATGGTACCTCACTGGTCACCATCTCCTCGGCATTGGTCACTGGTACCATCCACCAGTGGGCAGATAGGGGAGCCGCATCTGTCCCCGAGTTCCAGTCCTCTTATAGCAAGTCCTCGGAGTCGGAAGCAGAGTCCTATAGATCCAAGAGAAGCAGGCGATCCAGGACCAAAAGATGTGGACAGCAGCAGCTTCATCTGGGGTCCTGGCCTGGTCAGTGATAGGCTCCCACCTAGTGGCTGTTCTGGACCTTTGGGTATTTCACCAGACAGGGCCAGAGCCAGAGGTCCTACTCTAGGTCGGCATTGGTGTCTTCAGTGTCATATGTGCATCCGGCACCTCATCCGGAACAGAACCAACCATTCAGCACGCCGGCACCGACCACACCAGAAGACCAGGCACCACGAGGTCCCCTTGGTGCGGAGGGAAGGGAACAGGACCCGCACCCAGCTAGGGCCTCATCCTCGTCCTCACCTGCTGAGGTGGTGGCAGGAACGTTGACGGCCCCTGCCCTGGAGGACAGTAGAGTGCTCCAGCAGCTGATGAGGAGGGTGGTGCAGAACCTGGAGATCCCAGCCAAGGAGGTTGTCAAAACATCAGACCTCATGGTGGACATTCTTGCCCCTTTGGTCCCTCCAGTATTGCCTTGCCACTCATTAAAATAATACAGGATACCACCAAGACCCTGTGGCAGACCCCCGCCTCCTTACCACCAACAGCAAAGAGGAATGAATGAAAATACTTTGTTCCCTCTAAGGGGTTCGAGAACCTATACACTCATCCCCCGCCAAACCTCCTTAGTGGTGGTGGCGGCTAATGAGTGGGAGCGCCAAGATTACCAGGGACTCTCCCCAAAAAACCAGGAGGCTAAAAAGCTGGACCTCTTTGGGAGGAAAATTTATTCCACTCGGGGGCTCCAGCTCCAAATTACTAATCACCAGGCTGTCCTCAGTAGGTACAGTTACAACTCCTGCGGAGCGACTGAAAAATGTATAGAACTGTTGCTACAGGACTCCAAGGAGAGTTTTCTTCCTTGGTAGAGGAGGGTAAGCTCATTGCCCGAGCTTTGCTGCAGGCAGTCTTTGATGTGGCTGATTCGGCCGCCCGCACCATGGCCTCCGGAGCTCCTGGCTCCAAGTCTCAGGGCTTCCATACGAGGTCCAACAAACTATCCAAAGGACCTCCCCTTTGAGGGCTCAACCCTCTTTTCAGAAAAGACTGACTCACAGCTTCATAGCCTCCAGGACTCGAGGGCCACCCTCAAATCCCTTGGCTTGCACAGTCCGGCCATACAACGGAGACTTTTAAGCCATAACCTCCACCTCATTTTTACCACCCTGAAAACAGGCAGGACTTTTCTCAGAGGAGGAATAGGAATAAAAGAAAGAGACGTTACCCGTCATCAGCCTAGGGCTCTGGGCAGGCGAAACAGTCAGCAGGCCAGAAGCAGAACTTTTGAAGGTGCGCCTGCAGGCAACACACCAGTCCGGACTCTGGATCCATCCCCCTTGCCTTCTTGTGCCAACTACCCTGTATGGGCCAGAATTACATTGGATCACTGGTTACTTCATATGGTAGAAAGGGGATACTCCCTCCAGTTCTCCTCCCTCCCTTCCTTCCACCCCCTTCCCTGTCCCTCTTCAGGGACCCTTCTCATGAGCAACTCCTCCTGCAGGAGGTGCACTCGCTCCTATCGCTGGGGGCAGTGGAAGAGGTTCCTCAGGAGCTGAAGGGCAAGGGGTTCTATTCCCGGTATTTCCTAATACTGAAAGCCAAAGGGGGGCCTCAGGCCTACCCTAGACCTGCGAGACCTCAACAAGTCCATGAAGAAACTGAAGTTCTGCATAGTCTCTTTGGCCTCCATTATCCCTTCCTTGGATCCATCAGTGTTGGGGTGGGGTGTGCAACTGGGAGACCTCAGGACAAAGGGCCTTTGGTCCCAGGCAGCGCTCTCGCTACACATCAATGTCAGAAACCTGAGAGCGGTCTGTATGGCATGCCAGATATTCCAAGTTCAGTTGGAAGGGAAATGTGTATTGGTCATGATGGACAATACTGCATCAATGTTTTTATAAACAGACCGGGGGGTGCACCCTCTTCTCCCCTGTGCCAGGAAGCCCTCAAGCTGTGGGACTTTTGCATAACACACTCAATACACCTGGAAACTACGTACCTGCCCGTAGTCTAAAATGAGTTGGTGGACTATCTCAGCAGGTCCTTTCACAGCCACGAATGGTCCCTACGCCCGGATGTCGCAAATACCATCTTCCAACAGTGGGGTTTTCCCCAGATAGACTTGTTCGTCACATGGCACAACAGGAAGTGCCTGCAATTCTGCTCCTTCCTGAATCACAGCCCAGGCTCCATCACGGGCACGTTCCACCTTCCCTGGAAGGGACACCTCCTTTATGTGTTTCCAACAATACCACTTGTTCAGAAGGTGCTAGTCAAAGTTCAGAGGGATGAAACCTTGGTGATATTGATTGCCACAGTCTGGCCCCATCAGGACTGGTACATTTCTCTCCTGGAAATGGCCATGGAAAACCCTATCACCTTACCCTTGCTCCCGGACCTAATAATTCAGGACCGCAGCTGCTTCCAACATTGCTCCACCTCACGGCGTGGAAGCTCCATGGCTAAACCCATTGGAGCTGGCTTGTTTGGGTCCAGTCAGGAAAGTCCTCTTCGGCAGTAGGAAACCCTCCACTAGGGCCACCTACCTGGCCAAATGGAAAAGATTCACAATTTGATCTTCACAATATCTCCTGTCTCCAACTCTGTCATCGATACCCATGATATTGGACTACCTCCTCCAGCTTAAAGAGCAAGGGCTTCCCATGTTGTTAATAAAGGTCCACTTGGCTGCCATTTCTGCCTTACATCCACACATGGGGGGCCCAGTCGGTCTTTGCCAACCCGATGGTGAGTCGTTTCCTAAAAGGTCTCGACAAACTATATCCTCACATACGACAGCCAGTCCCGGCCTGGGACCTTAACCTGGTCCTTTCCAGACTAATGGGGCCACCCTTTGAACCGCTTGCGACATGTTCTCTAATGTACCTCTCAGATAAGGTGGCATTCCTGGTAACGATAACGTCGACCAGGGGGGTGTCTGAGCTCAGGGCTCTAACATCTGAGCCCCCTTACACTGTGTTCTATAAGGACAAGGTTCAGCTTAGATCGCATCCAGCCTTCCTTCCTAAAATTTGTCTCCCAGTTTCATATTAACCAGGATATCTTTCTCCCTGTTTTCTGCCCTAAGCCACATGCAAGCAGCAGGGAGCAAAAACTTCACTAGTTGGACGTTTGCCGGGCGTTAGCCTTTTATATGGAATGAATGAAACCATTTTGGAAGTCCATTCAGCTGTTTGTCGCAGTTGTAGACAGAATGAAGGGGCTTCCAGTCTCCTCCCAAAGAATTTCATCATGGATCATGTCCTGTATCTGGGCATGCTATGACCTGGCGACGATATCTGTCCTCCCCCCTCAACTCCCAATTACAGCGCATTCCAACCCAGGCAATCTGCAGAGCTGTGATGTGGTCCTCAATCCTCACTTTTACCTCACTTTATACCATTACCCAGAAGGCTAGAGATGATGCAACCTTTGGCAGAGTGGTGCTACAGTCAGCAAACCTTTGAGCTGACCCCGCCTCCAAAACTTAGGCTTCAGAATCACCTAATTCAAATTGACATGAGCAATCACTCGAAGAAAAAAAGGTTACCCAAATTTCATAACTGTTGTTCTTCAAGATGTGTTGCTCATGTCCATTCCAATACCTACCCACCTACCCCTCTGTTGAAGCAAACCAGCAAGAAGGAACTGTAGTGGTGGTGGGTCGGCAGGGACCTATATTCAGCGCCATGGAGGTGCAACTCCAGGGAGCGCCTGGACCTACCCAACGGGTACTGCTAGGGGAAAAATCTTCTGGCTGCCGTGCACGGGGCACGCACACACCTTATAGGAATGGACGCGAGCAACACATCTCAAAAACAACGGTTACAAAAGGTATGTAACCATTTCCCCCCCTCTGTAAAACAGTGATAATACTTACGGTACAGGATGGTATGAAGAGCAATGTTTTTGCAGTGCTTAGAACAAATAAAGCATTCTATACATTAAATGCTATGTGTTGTACTTATTCTTTTATTTCTGATTTTAAAGCTGTTCTTTTAAAGTTGATGTGCTAATTGTGCTTTTAGCTAATTTGTGCTCATATACCGTGCAATATAGCAGTTCAAAATGTTTGTCCACAACTTTTAGCAAATAATTATTTCTAGCATGAATTCCATTTGATTGTGCTTTGCAAATTGAAGCTAATTGTTCATAAACTTGTAAGTAGGAACTTATAATCTCAAGAATTACTTTGAAACTTTTTTTAGTGTAACAAGGATCTGACACAGGAATGCTTACAAAAATAGAAACCTGAATTCCTACTCTCATCACGTGGATCACAGTTGCAAAGGTTAATGCTCCTCTCCACAGGATATATCAGTATCCGGTTACTACTGTCACATCTTTCCTATAAAAAAAAATGAAACAAAAAACGACCAGTTCAAAATAAAACATAATACAAACCACCAGCTAATCAGTCAATGGCTGTGAGCACACGGCCTTTACCTGTTCTCAAAACAGATCCCTCTGATGTCACTGAGTCAGCTGCTCAGGTGAATCCACCACGTAGAGACCTATCTTTGATGGCAATATTCATGCCTGGCTAGAATAGGACATCTCGGGCTCTTGTTTTACACGTCTCGTTATCCTTATGGAACATAGGAGTTCCAACCTCTTGCTGAGTAGTGTCGACTTTTAGAATTAGTTATAGTTATATAAGAATACGTTTTAGCTTCTCTGGTTAAAAAAACCCCCAAACAATAGAGATATCACCTGAGACAATCATTGTACATACATATATTCCGTCATAATGGAAGGCACCACAGAGTCTCGTCACCACAGAGTAAACACAACACATGAGAGTCATTGGCCAGCAGTCTTCCTCCACCTTTTTTGGTCCTCACACAGCCTTGAGAAGCGCAGCATACCACAGGCTGTCTAGTCAGCCACATTGTCAAATCACACTCACCACAGACGCCCCCTGCCCTGGCATCAGGCATCAGCTCCTACAAATCTTGTTTGGGCTGTCTTCCTTAGCTCATTGTTTTCTTTGTCTGATCATTTTGATGCTGTAAATTTGGGCAGTTATCTTATCATTAGGTATGTCTGAAGTATAACTAGCGCCCAGCAATCACCTGTAGCATTTCAGTTCAAAGAGACCATCATTATAGTCTTTTATTTTCAGTGCAACCCCTGACAACCATCTAATATATGTCAGTAGCCAGAAAGCCAGTGCTCAAAGTACGCTCAGCACCAGGTCGTAAATAGAATGTGAACAATGAGTACCTGTGGGAGCGAGAAAGGGGAAACATAACAGTGACTGAAGAGCAGTTTCACAGCCCCATTCTGGATAACCATAAGTCCAGCATGTCACAACACTCATCATCCCTACACTTTTCCTCCCACAGCAGGAGTTGACGAGTGGATTTCATCAGGGATGTTTCAATATATTGAATTTATAAATGTTCCAGCAGCCTGATCCTTTCCCACTCCACATATACACCTCTACCCCGATATAACACTGTCCTCGGGAGCCAAAAAATCTTACCGCATTATAGGTGAAACTGCATTATGTCGAACTTGCTTTGATCTGCCAGAGTGCGCAGCCCCTCCCCCCCCCGGAGCACTGCTTTACCACGTTCTATCCGAATTCGTGTTATATCGGGTCGCGTTATATCGGGGTAGAGGTGTACCTCCAATAGATGCATTTTTAATAGAGAAAAATCCTTTCCTTAGTATAGTATTATTCTTCAACAACTGCTTCCACCATGAATCTTCCCAAAAATTAAATAGATGTTCAATACATAGGTATTTATTTTTAAAACAAAGATGATAAATTAATGCCAATTGTTTTGAGTTATATTAGCTTTATGAGACAGAATATTGATCTCCACAAAAAAAGACAGATCTGAAACTGCAAAACTCAGATCACTTGCACTGTAGTTTGGTTATCAGAGAATATAAAATTTACATAGATCAAAATTAAAATATTTACTGGTAACATGAAAACTGAATTATCTCAGCCAAAATGATTTTTACTTAGTGATGCATTAAACAGTTTGCACCTCACTATAGAAGCAAATAGTGTATTTTAATTCCACTGGGATGACATGTATATTACAGCATGCAGTTTTTGAGGGGTTTTTATTATTATTGTATTTAAAATTTTAATTTATGGTGTGTGGTTTGATATAGAGAATTCCTGCCTCTCTGGGAATCATTGAGAAGAATTGCCATGCCCCAAGGAGTTGTTGGATTAATTCAAACTTTCTGTTAAGGCAGCCACTTGATAGCCTGCAACTACGGGGAAATTTCCAGTGCCAGACTGTCAAATTTAGATTCTCTTGGTGCCTCAGAATTGACTGCTCCTCTAGGACTGGCAGCTAGATCAATTAATCCCATATCTTTCCACTGGTGACCAGAATTGTTTTCCAGTCTCCCCTTCTTTTTCCTGTTTTCTGTGTCAGCTTGTTTTTCAGTTATACCTACTGTTGGAATCAGAAGCTGCCCAATCATACAGAAGAATGCACCCTGCACCTCTTTTAAGGGTGCTTCTGCAGATGAATTCCCCAGGAACTCCAGGAGCACAATGTCTCCTGAGGCATTATATCTTCAGGGTGTCCCTTGGTTGGCTCTGTACTGCCCTCTTCTCAGGGCTGCATCTTAATGTACAATCTGACACGAAATATTATAGATGTTTTCTATTGTGTTCCTTACACATTACAGATGCTTTATATTGTGCTTGCATTTGGCTTCCTTTTGCTTGGCACTGTGCTTCCTTAAACTCTGTTAGTAAATGTAATCTGTTAGATTAAAAACAGCTCTGGAGATGAGAGTTGATGGTGTCTCATTCCCCTTAACCCCAATCACTTTCTTTTATGTAACTTCAGTCCATCATGCTTTAATTTTAAAGCAAACACTAGACCTGCTAGAGTAGGTGATCATCTGTGACAAATGGATTTGAAATTATGCCTTCCTCATTTACATTCATAAGAGAAGCAGTTCTATCCTTTCATGATAGAGTACATGAACCTGTTGTAAATGTTAACTTTGAGAGTTCATTTTCAGAAATGTAAGCATGCAGTGAGGTGGGCTGAAGGTTAGTGAAGTAAAAAAACATAAATAAAAAGGAAGAGAGAAATAGTAAACGCTTTGCTCTAGGCAATAATGTCATTGTGTGTTATGGCAAATGACAAGCTGCTTTCTCAAGTAGTCTGCCAGTCTGCCTTCCCTTCAGACACAGTAGGTATGGCACTCCGTGAAATGAGTGACATCAAAGAAATGAACAACCTGTTTACAGCAGTAAAGAAATATTGTGAGTCCTTGTACTGAATTGTAATAAACCAAGGCAGTGGAAGAAAGAGAGTGCCTAGACAATGTGTCCTCCTGTGGATCCCATAGTTATTACAATATTAAATCTAATGATTACCATTGAAGAGAGACATCTGGATTCATAAGGAATTCAACTAATTAGCTTTAAAATATAATGTTAATAAAATAGCTTAATACAATTTTACTGTACAGAAAGAAACATTTTGAACAAAAGTTTTTTTGTTTTTTTTTTAATGTAGACACAAATAAAATTATGGAAGCTTTGGTAATAACTCCACAGTTAAGGTTGCATTGAGATTTGCACGTAAAGCAGAACTCAAATCCCTCTGTTTCATACATTAATGATGTAAGTTACGCAAGCGTCTACACTTACAGCACCACATAGAGTACAGACATACCCTATTTGCCCCTCTGTAACATGATTATAAACAGCAGTGAGGCACCGCTTAGGTGAATAGAATGAAAACACACCAGAACTGTAGGGTACATACCCTATGTGGCTCTCTACACACCCAAGCAGTGCCTTCCCCATCTAAACTGTTATTTTTAGCAGTGTAGTGTCCCTCAGCCTCCTCGCTGCTGGGGCCTTTCCCTACTTCAGGGAAAGGTTCTGGCAGCTCCCTGTTGTTGGGAAAGGCTCCAGCAGAGGGTAGCTGCCGAGCTGTTCCATTCTGTTGTGAAAGACTCTAGCAGCAGGGAAAGGCTCCGGCAGCAGGAACTTGCCGGAGCCTTTCCCCATAGCCTCTCCCCGCCAGAGTCTTTCACAGTCGTTTGTAGCTATACACCACCATGTGGATGCTGCCTGCTTTTCACTGTGATGTGTAGCTACTCATAACCTACACAGCAGCAACAAGGCAAGGCTCTCTCCATAAGGAAATTGACTTTTCTGTGTCATAGATTTCTGTAACATTTTTCCTATATTTTACAGAGATATTATACAATACTCCCATTTTGAAATTTTGCCCTGCTTTTCTCTCTCTCTCTCTCTTTTTTTTTTATTCCTCTAGCTAAACAACCATAGTCTTCACATGCAAATAATACTGGATAAGATTCTATGGCCTACATCACGCAAGGGATCAGACTAGATCAGGTATCAGCAATCTTTGGCACGCGGCTCGCCAGGGTAAGCACCCTGGCGGGCCAGGCCGGTTTGTTTACCTGCCGTGTCCGCAGGTTCGGCCAATCGCAGCTCCCACTGGCTACGGTTCACCGCTCCAGGCCAATGGGGGCTGCGGGAAGCGGCAGCCAGCACATCCCTCGGCCCGTGCCACTTCCTGCAGCCGCCATTGGCCGATTGGGCAAACCTGCAGATGCGGCAGGTAAACAAACTGGCCCGGCCTGCCAGGGTGCTCACCCTGGCAAGCCGCATGCCAAAGATTGCCGATCCCTGGACTAGATCATAATGGTACCTTTTCACCTGAAAAACCTATGAATCATCACCTTGTCAATCTGAGGGTCCTGTTTCTCAAGGTGTGGCTTCTGATATAGTAGACTTCCTTATGCATGGAGTCACCGACACCCCTGCCTCTTTAAAGTTATTTTAAGGTAAGGAACCTCAGTTGCAAAGTTTGTGATAAGGTACAAATGGTCCCAAAGTGGGATACTTTTAATGGACACATAGCTCTTCTGAGTCTAACTCAAAATCGAGCTCCTAGTCTGTTTTAGTCTTATCACAGATCACTTGCAAGTAAGCCAATCACAGGGAGGGGGTCATGAAGCCACTGGATTCTGGTAGCTCCACCACAAAGTCCAAGGAAATGGCCTCTGAGGGCCAAGATGGAGTATCCATTGGTTGGAGGAGGCGGCAGGGTTTCTGGAGTGGGATCCTGGTGCCAGGGACATACCTGGAAGGAAGCAAAAAATGTCTTTATTGTGGAGCACATTCAGGGCCACCAGAAGTAGCAAGACATTAATTGTCAGGTTTTAATTGCCCCAGATGTCCTGCCAGGGTGGAGTCATGGCACAATTGAAGAACAGTGACTCTTGGAGGTTGGGGGGGAAAATAGATGCGGTCCCTTATGAATGTGATCCCTCCGGGGTATCATGTAGTTCTCAGTTGATAATGCCCATCTTGTTGGGTGGAATTCCAGAGACAGAGTGGATGAGCATGAGCAGGTCTTGATGGTGAGTCACACTGAGGAAGTAATGGGGTCTTGGGAATATGGTCTCATTCCAGACTGGGGCCTCATGGATCAGAGCTATACCTTTGGGACAAGGCATCTGCCTTGCCATTTCTAGTTCCCGGATGGTATGTCAAGGTAAAGTTGAACGGGGAGAAAAATAGGGCCCACCAAACCTGTCATTGGTTTAGGGAGGGCCTTAGCCCTATACAGGTACTGCAGATTCTTGTGATCAGTGAATACTTGGACTGGATAACAGGCCCCTTCCAAGTACTGTCACCATTCTTCAATGGCCAGGAGCTTTTTGTCCCAAGATTTCATAGTTTCACTCAGTAGGGGAAAGATTCCTCATGTAGTAGATGATGGGGTGCAGTGCTTGCTTGGATCCATGCCTCTGGGAGAGGATTACTTGATCTCTGTGCTGAATGTGCCAGCCTCCATGATGAAAACTAGCATCATGTCTGGGTGGGCCATACTGGAGCAGTGGTGAAGACAAGCTTTATCTGTTTGAATTAGTATTGGGCCTTGGACGACCAGTGGAATTGGGTATTCTTCCAGAGTAGGACAGTGAGGGGCTTGGTTTTTGTTTTTCTGAACAAAAATTGAGATGAACCTCCAGTAAAAATTTGCAAAGCCTAGAAAACATTGGAGGTCACAGACATTGCAGGGGGCTTCCCAGTCATGTACAGCCTCCACCTTGCATGGGTCCATCTTGATTCCTTCTGGGGACAAGGTGAGACTGAGGATCGAACAGTTGAGGTATGATCAAACATGCATTTTTTGAGTTTAGCATAGAGACCGTGTTGTCGTTGTCTCTCCAGGACTGTGCGAATGTTAGTGCTGTGTTGGTTCAGATCCTCTGAGAAGATCAATATATCATCTAAGTATACCACTACAAACTGGTTAGTAGGTCTCATAGCACATTGTTAATGAAGTGTTTTGTTTTGGTTTTGAGTGCATTGTTAAACAATAATAGAATATTCAATAAATATTTATTTAAATATTTTTGGATGTTTTCTACATTTTCAAATATATTAATTTCAATTACAACACAGAATACAAAGTCTACTGTGCTCACTTTATTTTTGATTACAAGTATTTGCACTGTAAAAATGATAAACAAAAGAAATAGTATTTTTCAATTCACCTCATATAAGTACTGTGGTACAATCTCCTTATCGTGAAAGCGCAACTTACAAATGTAGATTTTTGTTACATAACTGCACTCAAAAACAAAACAATGTAAAACTTTAGAGCCTACAAGTCCACTCAGTCCTACTTCTTGTTCAGCCAATCGCTAAGACAAACAAGTTTGTTTACATTTACAGGAGATAATGCTGCCGGCTTCTTATTTACAGTGTCACCTGAAAGTGAGAACAGACGTTCTCATGGCACTGTTGTAGCCGGTGTTGCAAGATATTTACGTGCCAGAGGCACTAAAGATTCATAAATCCCTTCATGCATTCAACCACCATTCCAGGTGACATGCGTCAGGTCAGGTCAATATATAACTCAGATCTGACCACATAATCGCGCTTATGCCAATTCTTTAGTAACTCAAACTAAAAAGATAATAAAAGAAAATAATAGACTTAATAATGGTTAGTACATCATATATAAGGACTTTGCAATTATTGATATGTATCAGGTTTGTAGAGTAAATCAGGGAAGGAAACAGGCAAAATGGATATATCTCAGGAGTCTCTTGTATCCTCTGCCATGTGCCTGGAATTTTACGATCTCAAATAAAGCTCACAGCATCTGTTTGTAGAAAGTTATTGGCCAAAGATGGAATCCAGGGTCACATGAGCATATCACATATCCTTATATTCTTTGAAGACTCACAGGGATAGCTATTGCCCATATTCTTGCTGAGGCATCCACAGGAAGGCTTACTGAGTGGGATGAGTTTCTTCTATGGCTCATTGTTAGAGTGAAGTGTCCTTAATGGGCAAGAAGTGGAAACTTGGACAGATGACTAGGGAGGAATATAAAAATATTGCTCGAGCATGAAGGGGTGTAATCAGGAAGGCCAAAACACAACTGGAGTTGCAGCTAGCTGGGGATGGGAAGGGTAACAAGAAGCGTTTCTACAGGTATGTTAGCAACAAGAAAAAGGTCAGGGAAAGTGTGGGACCCTTAATGAATGGGGGAGGCAACCTAGTGACAGAGGATGTGGAAAAAGCTGAAGGAGTCAATGCTTTTTTTGCCTTGGTCTTCACAGACAAGGTCAGCTCCCTCATTGCTGTCCTGGGCAAAACAGTATGGGGAGGAGGTGAGCAGCCCTCAGTGGTGAAAGAACAGGGTAAGGACTATTTAGAAAAGCTGGACATGCACAAGTCCATGGGTCCAGATCTAATGCATCCGAGGGTGCTGAGGGAGTTGGCTGATGTGATTGCAGAGCCATTGGCCATTATCTTTGAAAACTCGTGGCGATCGGGGGAGGTACCGGATGATTGGAAAAAGGCAAATATAGTGCCCATCTTTAACAAAGGGAAGAAGGAGAACCCGGGAAACTACAGACCAGTCAGCCTCATCTCAGTCCCTGGAAAAATCATGGAGCATGTGCTCAAGGAATCCATTTTGAAGCAATTGGAGGGGAGGAAGGTGATCAGGAACAGTCAACATGGATTCACAAAGGGAAAGTCATGGCTGACCAACCTGACTGCCTTCTATGATGAGATAACCAGCTCTGTGGATATGGGGAAAGCGGTGGATGTGATATATCTTGACTTTAGCAAAGCTTTTGATACGCTCTCCCACAGTATTCTTGCCCGCAAGTTAAAAAAGTATGGATTGGATGAATGGACAATAAGGGGGATAGAAAGCTGTCTAGATTGTCGGGCTCAATGGGTAGTGATCAATGGCTTGATGTCTAGTTGGCAGCTGGTATCAAGCGGGGTTCCCCAGGGGTCGGTCCTGGGGCCGGTTTTGTTCAACATCTTTATTAATGATCTGGATGATGGGATGGATTGCACCTTCAGCAAGTTCGCAGATGACACTAAGCAGGGGGGAGAGCTAGATACGCTGGAGGGTAGGGACAGTGTGCCCTTGTTACCAAGAAGACTAACGGCATATTGGGCTGCATTAGTAGGAGCATTGCCAGCAGATCGAGGGAAGTGATTATTCCCCTCTATTCGGCACTGGTGAGGCCACATCTGGAGTATTGCGTTCAGTTTTGGGCCTCCCACTACAGAAAGGATGTGGACAAATTGGAGAGAATCCAGCGGAGGGCAATGAAAATGATCAGGGGCTGGGGCACATGACTTACGAGGAGAGGCTGAGGGAACTGGGCTTGTTTAGTCTGCAGAAGAGAAGAGTGTGGGGGGGGATTTGATAGCAGCCTTCAACTACCTGAAGCGGGGGTTCCAAAGAGGATGGAGCTCGGCTGTTCTCAGCAGTGGCAGATGACAGACCAAGGAGCAATCGTCTCAAGTTGCAGTGGGGAAGGTCTAGGCTGGATATTAGGAAACATTATTTCACTAGGAGGGTGGTGAAGCACTGGAATGGGTTACCTAGGGAGGTGGTGAAATCTCCATCCTTAGAGATTTGTAAGGCCTGGCTTGACAAAGCCCTGGCTGGGATGATTTACTTGGGAATTGGTGCTGCTTTGAGCAGGGGGTTGGACTAGATGACCTCCTGAGGCCTCTTCCAACCCTCATCTTCTATGATTCTATGATCAACACATAGCTGTCTGGCTCTAATGTAAATTCTATCCAGTGGGTGTTACTCGGGAATACAACATATGTATAAGATACCATACATAGCCAATATTCATAACTTTAGATACAAAGTAATACATGCATATAAACAGGATAATCATACTTAGCAAATTGTAACTTTTCCATGATATAAATGGGGGTCATATTCAATCATACAGAATCACAGTAGCCACTTCATAGATTTCAAAACATTATGCCTTTATCCATGCCATCAGAGCTGATGCAGCACTTGGTTTGGCAGTATTATCTTCAGTTCTGGATTCTGTTCTGAAGCTCCTTCCTCCTTCTGTGGATAGTGCTCAGAAGTCACCTGAAGTGGAGCAGCCATAGGGACACTATTCAGAGATGATGATGTTATTCACCTTGTGCAATAACTGTGGTCCTTCAAGATGCATGTCCCTGTGGGTGCTCCACTACCCACTCTCCTTCCCCTCTGCTTTGGTCTGTTCCCTAGGGGACACTAGGGTAGAAAAGGAACTGAGGATGGTTCGCCCGTGCACCCTTATACAGCCTCAGTGTCTGGCATGAGGAAGCTTAGGGTGCATGCACAGGGCGAACGGACACCACCAGCTTAAAATCTCTAATCAAGGGCTTGAGAGGCACATGGGCCCTGAAGTGGAGCACCCACACACACATCTCGAAGGAGTGCAGTTACTGCACAAGGTGAGTAGCCTCTTCTTTCACTCTACTCAGCACTGATAAGGCCTCGGCTGGAGTATTGTGTCCTGTTCTGGGCACCACACTTTGGGAAATACATGGACAAATTGGAGAAAGTCCATGGGAGAGCAACAAAAATGATTAAAGGTCTAGAAAACATGATTGAAAGGAAAGATTGAAAAAACCTGGGTTTGTTTAGTTTGGAGAAAAGAAGAATGAGGGGGGACATAACAACAACCTTTAAGTACGTAAAAGGTTGTTATAATGAGAAAGGTGATAAATAGTTCTCCTTAACCACTGAGGATAGGACAAGTAATGGGCTTAAATTACAGCAAGGGAGATTTAGGTTAGACATTAGGAAAAAGTCCTAACTGTCAGGGTGGTTAAGTAGTGGAACAAATTACTTAGGGAGGTGTGGAATCTCCCTCATTGGAGGGTTTTAAGAACAGGTTAGACTAACACCTGTCTGGAATAGTCTAGATAATACTTAGTCCTGCCTCAGTTCAGGGGACTGGACTTGATAACCTATCAAGGTCCCTTCCAGTCCTACATTTCTGTGATTCTATGAGCTCAAGGTAATTCACTTCCCTTTGAACAATGGATTTGGCATGTTGAGTGAGTGTTCTTTTTACATTAGTGCCATTTCTACCATATACCAACTTTTGTGGGATAAGGTGGTGATATCGGATCTTTCAAAATATGCTTCCATGGTGGATAGAAACATGTGGGGCTGTTTTCATGTCCATTTAATGTTGCAAGCCTGCCTTCACACATTCAATGGAAGAAGTCTTTATGAATGTTGCACAAGGTGGACAAAGGCTCTTTGTTAGTCTGTTCAGCTTTTCAGTTTCATTCGATTCCAATGCCTAGGCAATGTCTTCACGAGAGGACTTTGCCTTTTTTTTTTCCTGATTGCATTTAATATTTCGATCATTTATCATTTCAAATTCTAACAGCCCCACTAGACTAACAGAGCAGTATAGGTCAGTTAGGCAGAGACCAAAGGGTAAACAGAAAACCAAAATATATTTCTAAAACTATGTGAATCTTCTGCTTTGGAAGGCTAGCTGAGCTACAGTTTGGGATTGCAAATCCCCCTCCCCCGCAAACTGACTCATTCATCTCTGGTATTTAGATAACTGCAATGGTTTTCAACCTTTTTTCATTGGCGGACCCCTAAAAATTTTCAAATGAAGGTGTGCACTCCTTTGGAAATCTTAGGCATAGTCTGCAGACCCTCAGGCATCCACGGACTACAGGTTGAAACCACTGGACTACAGAATACACTTAAAGCTTCAATGCCAAACTCAATGGTAACTCGGATTAATGTAACTAAACAATATTATGCAATGCTACTGCATAAAATGCTGATTACCAAGGAATATTTGTTTTTAAAATATGTTTGTCTTCCATGTCTAGATTTTTCTTTAAAATTACTAAGAGTTTATTGGATTGTCTATGCAATTCTTTGCCTTCACATTAAATAGATGTGGCTTTTTATTTTATTTTATATTTATATAACTCTACTTGTTGGAAAAAATATAGCATATTTCACCCATGAAGGGTAAATATTATGTTTCTTACAGTAGAGGAGCATAAAGGTGTATGAAATATGAAAGTCTTTTCCACGAGTAAAAGCGAGTAAAAGAAACATAATCACACTTAATGGGTGAGATGTTCTATTTATTTTATGGAGATTCATTTCAATATATATTAAATTAAACCACTTTGAGTATAAATCTTCTTTACTTGCTATTTGAAAGAGATGAAAGGAGGAACTGCAGAGAGTTACTAAAGTTCACATCTAGAACTTTATTAGACAGTATGACAGGATTTTTACAAAGGGTTCACTTTCATTTGATATTGTGTTGGTATATAGAATGCAAGCTATGTCTCAATCTTCCAAACACTTGCAATTAATCTTTATTTCCTGACCTACTCTATCTCAACATTTTCATTTTAGTTTGATGCTGAACTATGTCTAGATAATAGATAATTCATATATATTTTACCATAGTGGGCTCCTGACAGGGCCCATAGCAGTTAAGGCAGGATTATGACTTCATATATATGAAGTTATTCATGCATACATATATAGATTTTCATATGTATGTTTATTTTATTTTTTAGATTTATAAAATGCACCCCTTCACATGTCTCAGGGCACTTTCACATAATCTAATGAAAACATACATGAACTCTTTTTTATAACCATACTCCTGTAAATAAACAATTTCCCACGCAGCCATATCTTTACCTCCTTCTGACCTCCGCTAAATATCTGAAAGAAGAGACGAGCATTTCATAGATAAACTTCTTTTTAATGTTAGTAGAGAAATAAAGGCTAGTGGAAATTTGTGTCTTTCTGGAAGACTTTAACTTCCTACATATAGATTGAAGAACAAATGCTACTAATAACGGTAGGTCCTGGTTATGATAGCCTAAGATTATTTTTCGCTAAATAATCACTGAACCAACAAGAGCTGCTGCTGTTTGCTGTTTTAGACTTGGTTTGTGAGGACATTAGAGAAGAGCTGGTTGTAGAAAATAACTTTGTATCAAGTGATTATGAGCTGATTCCATTTAAATCAAATGGAAGGACCACAAAAAACAGGTGAGTAACTAAGGAAAGACAAATATTGGGAAATTAAGGGAACTAGTTAGTGATGTCAGGAGAAGAGTTCAAGGACTTAAATGTGTTGAAAGCTTGGAATTTCTTTAAGACAAAGGTGCAAAAACTATCTAGGATTTGCATCCCAAGCAAAGGAAAAAATATATTAGGGCAGAGCTCCAGACCTAACTTGATGAATAAGTACTGGAAAAACGATATTGGGAGTAAGCAGAGAGCATGCAAGGAATCAAAACAGTGATTGATCAGCTATGAATGCTCTGTCTTGGAGGTCAGCAAGTGTAGGGATAAAGTGAGAATTGGTAAAAAGTCAAGATGAGTTAGACTTTACAAAGGAAATTAAAACAATCTCTGTAAAAGGTTCTTTACACATATAAATAAAAAGAGAACAAGAAAAAAGAAAGTGGGCTGCTATACAGCAAGGATGGGGTAGAAGTTGAGGATTATCTAGGTATGCCCCAAAACCCAAATGAATATTTTGTCCCAGTAATCTGAAAGGATGATAATGTAAAACAAGTGAGTAAATGCAGAATGGAAATGAGTGTATAGAAATGGAAAGAAAGAATTTCTGCTATAATCTGGGGGCTCATCATTTGGAAGTGACAGAGGAGGAGAAAGATTTGAGTGTATTAATCAATCCACCAATGTGATGAAGCTGTGAAAAAGGCAAATGCAATCCTAGTATCAGATGAGATAGAGAGGTATTAATGCCACTGTATAAGCCACTAGTAAGATTTCATCTGGAATCCAGTGTACAATTCTGGTCATCCATGCTCAAGAAAAATGAATTCAAACTGGAACAGCTACTGGAGAAGGGCTATTGAGCTCTCCATTTCCCGATCATCATTTCGTATGAAAAGAAACTAAGAGTGATTGGCTTGTTTAGCCCAGCAAAACAAAAGCTGAGAGATGATATGATTTTTCTCTATAAGTACATTTTGGGATAAACATCCAGGGAGACAGAAGAGCAGTTTAGCTAACGAACAGTGTCGGCACAAGAATAAATGAATATAATCTGGTCATGAATAAATTTAGACTGGAAATTAGAAGGAGGTTCTAACCATCAGGTGAGTGAGGTTCTGAAATAACCTTCCAATAAGAGTAGTCGGGCTAAGCAAGCTAAGTAGCTTTAAGATGGAGCTTGACAAGTATATGAACAGGATTGCCTGTGACATCAGAGGACTAGACTTGATGACTTAGGAGGTCCCTTCCAGGTCTATGTTCCTGTGTTCATTGCACTAAAGGCCAATAAGCTTGGTCTTTGTTGGACCAGCTGTGAGATACAATTTCAGTCCATTATAGCAGTTGGGGGGGGGAGGGGATTACATTGATTAAACTCTTTTTTTTCAACATTTTAAAATGTATTGACAAACATTAGGCTTATACAAAGATGTAAAGGCAGCTTTCTCCTAATGAATTGCCCCATATTAAATTTAAGATGTTTCATTTTAAAAGTGCAATTTACAATCACTGATAGTAAAATATAAGTGGTAACTGATATACATTAATAATTTGGCCAACGCTCAAAATGAGTTCTAGACTATGCTGTTAGTTTTGCATTCAACATTTAGATTAAGATATTTATCTGAAAGCATTATTGATTTCTTAGTTTATTTTACTTGTGTTTTTCTCTATACCAGCACAACTGCCAATTTAAGTTTTTAACAATCTTATTAAATGCTTTCCTGCTGAGCTTTATTAAACTATACGTTTCCAGTAGTATTCCTTTTTTAAGGTTTATTACCCTCTTCTCCATATATTTTTCTTCTTTTCTCCAACAAGGAAGCTTAAAGTATCTTCCTAAGATACTTATCACGAGTTGTTTGCTTTTCATTATGCTTGGTAGTGATGTAAACTTCTAAAACTATGGTCCAGATCTTCACCTACTACTGAGAAGCACACAGCGCTGCCCAGATGAAAAGTTGTCCTTTGTACCTCTTCCATCTTGGGTCAACTGTATATAACATCTGTATTCTAGCGTGAATTACAGCAGCCTAAATACTATTCTAACTCATGTCAGCTGCCAGTGGCCTTAAAGTGTTGATAAGGCAGTCGGGGATTTCCAGGGCTTAAGAATGCCCCTTTCCTTCAGTTATTACCTCTACTCAAGCTCCCTTTCACTGCTGCTGGAGTTGTACCACCAGCATAAAATAGCCTTAAAGCTCATCCCAGGAGAAACACTTAGTGTAGCCACTGTGCCAGCTTTATGCTACCAGAAGATTTCCCCCACCCCTGTTCTTTAGGGTGATCTTTGTAGGCCAACTACGCTAGATTAGGGCTGTTTTGGACTGGTAGTGTAAAACAGCTGCTCTGTAGAGGAAAAACTAAATCTTTGTGTGTAACCTGGATATGTAAGTAGACATATACAGTACTCTCACGTTGAAGTTCTGAGCTGTTGGATGAATGGGAGTTTACCAGTTCCTGCATTGTGCTGCTTTACTCCAGATATTTTGGCCATAATGTGGAGAAAACATGCCCTTTAGCTACTTCATAGTTTGCCAAATTATGGTAATTACTGTATTAAAACATTAATGAATGTATGCTTATAAATTAGAGGCAAGATTCTCTATGGACAGTTCTTCTGGGAAGAATGAAAGTGTTCTAATGGAAATCATTTATATCATAATATAAAATATTAAAATTTCTGAATAATTCTGTGTTTGTTTTTTATTAGATTTAACAAACACAACGAGCTTTATTCTGTACACCTTTACTTCTGCAGGTTGCATATATGTTAGTATTTGTAGTTCTTCAAGTGGCCTCTGATATATTCATACTTGTGGAATCAAGACTCCTGCACCTGGAGTTTCCAGAACCTTCTGGAAAGCAGTGTCTGTTGGTGACACTTACCCCACCATCCCTTTCCCATCCTGGAGGGTTCCTAGGATATAAAAGAGGGAGTGGCCCCAACTGCCCCTCAGTTCCTTCTAACTGCTGGAAGTGTAGCCAGCTCTGATCACACACATTGTCCTTGATGCTTTCCTGGTCAGTTTTTCTTTTTATTCTCTTCTCTCCCCCCATCCCTTCTCCCCATCCATTTGGGGGGGAAATTTGTTGATAGCTAGTTAGTTTGCCAGTTAGTTAATGAGGTCATAATTTAAAAAGAAAAAAAGAAGATGAGCAGGGGTGCTGTCTGGATCCACAGGAGTGGAAGAGGCAACTCAGAAACCCCTATTAATGGAGGAGGCTCTTCAATCCTATTCAGCCAAGCTGGCACTGAATAAATCCAGCATCAGATTGAGGAGCCAGTCATTGTTAAGGTCCCTACGTTTGTCAGATTGAACTAAGAAACCTAGCTCTATGCCTAAAGTGACTCTCTGGCCCATGGATCCAACTTTCAAACGATCCAGATCTGCAAAGCCAGGAATCCTGCTACTCAGATCGGGATCTAGCAGTCAACTATGAATCCTGGGCTGCAAAACCCACATCCTCCTCTGATAGCCGAGCACGGATCAAGGATCTGCAAAACTCATATTTGGATCAACAACAAGAGATGGATTGGGATCTTAAAAAAAGCGGGGGGGAGATAGGGAGGGGCAGAAGGGCGTAGGGACCAATTCCTGATGAGTATGAATCTGGATCCAGAGCCAAAAACCAAGCCTACATCTGGATCTTGCCGCCGAATATCTGGATCTTGCAGGACCCGAGCCTAGATCAAGTTTTGACAGCCCAACATGAAGGACTGCCAAGCACACTTGTCAAGAAGTGACCCAATGTCTTATCCAGAGGGAAAGATATTATATTGACAGACTGAACAGAATTTGCACTCAGCATTGCAAGTGCTCTATCAAGGGCTCTTGCATTATATTTTTTTCCACAACTGAGGTAAATAGCAATTAAGTCTCTTTCCCAACATGGATAATGGGCTTGTCTGAGATTCTTATACAAAGACAAGGAAGCTGTAAAATCAATATTGCAAGCCTTTCCTTCACCAAAAAACAGGAACTTATCTCTGCGTTGCCCCGGATTCTTCTGAGGGCTTTCAAACGTTGGTCCACTTGGTACCACGTTGCTGTCACCAGGCATGGTTAGAGATGGGGGAATCTGTCATTAAATATCGAGGGTCTGATGTTAAAGTCCTGTTTTTTAAACTACTGGTTTTTTGTCTCAGATATCAGGTGGGAGTCCCCATCCAGGTTCAAAGTTTCTCTGGCTGACAGTTGACTGGTTTGTGAGTGTTATTCTGAGATCTAAAAGATCCTGTTAAAAAGCAGAAGTCTTTGATCAGTCACACTTACTCTGTGAATTGAAAGACATTTCCCCATCTGCATCATTTCTAAGCAAAAAGATCATGAGTTTAGACTATTTTACACTTCAGATACCAAAAAAAAAAAAAAATCCTACCGAAAAGCCTCTTTGACATCTGCCAAGAGAGATTTGGTTGCTATCCCTGTTCCAACCTCTACACACATTGTCACCCCTTTCTCACCTTGGAATAACCTTATCTAAGGGCAGGTCTACACTACCTGCCTGAATCGGCGGGTAGAAATCGATCTCTCAGGGATCGAATTATCGCGTCTCGTTGGGACGCGACAATCGATCCCCGAATCGACGCTTCTACTCCACCAGCAGAAGCTCACACTGCGGGTGTCTTGATTCCACAATTGTGAGAATATGCAGAGGCTCATATTGAAGAACTTTGGTTATAGATAAGTAACCTTCATTTCTATATTAATTGCTGTTTTCATTGTTATTACTGTTTGTTATTTGTTCCAACAATGTGATGGGGAGCATTGCCTAGTGGTCAGGCTTAGGTCCTTCGACTTGCAGAGGGGGTTTTGGGAAGGGAATCAGGTCCTCCCACTCCACTGGATTCCAGCCCAGGGTTCTGTGAGGATGGCAAAAGGATCTGCCATCCAGGAATGTCTTAAGGCTGCCCTATCTGGGCCACTTCCTACCATCCCTCTATTGTCCATAGTTTGCAGTCTGTACAGGAAAATTTGAAGTGGGTCTTCTCATCACATGGCACCTCTGTGTGACTGGGCATGGTGTGGTAACTCTCCCCCTCTTGGAGTGGCAGCTTCCTTTGGTACTTTGGCCCTTCAGCCATGTTAGTTCAGTCTCTCTCCCCTTCAGGGGTAGTCCATAAACCAAACACAGGGAGTCAACACAAATAAATTGGGTGAGTACGTGCAAGGGGGATATGCTTCCCTCTCAGGGTCTATCAGAAGCCAGTCCTCCCTTTCCTCAGGTAGGGACCTTCAGGCAGTTGTGGGCAGGAGAGATCCCACCTTCACTCAATCCTTTCTTAGGAGCTGCAAGGTAAAGGTCCTTTCTCTTCCCTGGCCTGCCCACAAGTGAGCTGTTCGGCTCCCTTTTAACTCTTCTCCAGCCTGTGCATCTCTTGCAGGGTGGCAGGGGGTGGTGAGGGGGGGACTGGCTTAGTCCAGAGCAGCTCATTAACCTCTTGTTCTCCAGTGTGGGGTTTATATACCCCATCACAGTTGTATAAGACACAAAGATAAAGGATAAAAGTTTCAAAAATACGTCCCATTTTTAAACATGTTAGTCACTTTGGGGCTAAATTTGTAATGGTTTTTAGGTGCCTAAAGAGGCAGATAGATGCCTAGTGTCCTATGTATCAACTCCTATGGGAGTTAGGCACCTCAGCACTTTTGAAAATCCTACTTGGCGCCTATCTGCACCTTTTGGAGCCTAAATACTTCTAAAACCTGGCCTAATTTCCAAATATTTTCAATGAGATTTAGGCTCCTAAAACCCAGATCCTCAAAAGTATTAGGCATCTAACTGCCATTGATTTCAATTGGAATTGGGCACCTAAAAATCTTTGAGGATATGGGCCCAAGTGCTGAAGTCACTTTTGAAAATGGGACTTAAGATCCTAAATCCTGTAGGCAGTTTTGGAAAAAAATATTGAAAAGCGTGGGACATAGTCCCTGTCCCACAGAATTTACAAATATAAGTAGAGCCACAGAGAAGGGTGAGAAATAGAAAAGAGGAGAAAGTCGGGTTGGGGGGAAGAGAAGGGGTCATTTGTTGGGTTGGTTTTTGGCTTTTTTGAACTCAGTGGTGGGTAGAGGTGAGTTTTGAGGAACAATTTACATGACTTTATAGGACTACTCACATAAGGAATACTGATGTGAATATAATGGCTTTCAGGATTGCTCCCAAAAATAGCATTATAAGTACTTTACATCTGGATAAGAAGAATTCTCCATATAATTAGTTTTAAATGAACTTGAAGGATGTTGCTTAACTTGTGTGATTTCACTTGAGACAAATTAATAAATACAAATTAACTTTTAAAGGAATTTTGATTGCACTTGCATTTTTAAATGTCATAGTTTATTTTAGATTGTATGCCCCATATTCAGACCCTATTTGCATTTTCTGGTTAAGAGGAGGCTCTGAGGATTTTTCTGCTGCTGCTATGATACTAGCAGAACAGAATTGGGAGCTATGAAGCAGCATCACAGCTGCAGGTAAATTAATTCTTCCTCTGTCGCCCATCTCTAAGGGTCCAGTTACGGGAGACTGTAGAGCAACAAGTATGGATGAGGGGGAGATAATGATCAGCTGATGTGGCGTGGGCAAGACAAATCTGAATCAGGGTAGTGGTGAATAAATCTAGGTTGATATGAAAGAGGAATGATCTAAGGGAAGGGCAGTGATAAACTCTCAGATGCTGAACCGAGCAGGTGTTAGCAGGCTGGTTACAGAGCAAGACATGAATGGAATGTAAGGTTACAAGCAGCAAGTGCGTGGACCCTGATTCACAACTAGCAAGATTAAAAGGAGGTCCTTTAATCATCTGAGTGGTTGTGGTATATGGGCTTCAGAGCTAATGTGTTTCCATGGCTGTGGTGGCAGCAGAATCTCTCCATCATAAAGTAACAAACACCATTGGGATTCCTTAGACTCTCCTAACTTTTGCCAGGACTTTCTTTCCTTGCCCCACCCCCCACCACACTGTTATCAGCTGAGACTTACTCATCCCACTTCATCATCAGACTCCCCTTCCTCCCAGCCCCTGTACTTTCCCAGTTCCACAACCAAAATACTTTATTGTAAAGATCGCTAATTGTAAAATATACACTTTTCTCATCTCTGTCATCACAAATAGCTGATCAGTTGTACTTCATCCTGGCCTAAATCCAGCCTGTTTCTCTGCAAGCACTGTTTCCATGTCCCTCTTCATTCTCTTCTGCAACAACTTGATGAATACTTTTCCTGGCACACTCAATAAGCTAATTCCTCTGTAATACTTGCACTTACTCTTATCTCCTTTTTTAAAAGATCATTACTATTAATGCTTTCCCCCATTCACTCCGCACTTGCTCTTTACTTGTAAATCTTGTTGAATAATTTGTGCATCACCTTTCCATGTGACCCTCGCCTGTTTGCAACAGCTCTACATCTGTGTTGTCATTTCCTGGCACCTTTTTCTTTTTCAAACTTTATTGAGATCTTTACTACTACTACTAAGAATTCCAGATTGTGCTCTCCAATTTTTGTACTGGGAAGCTTCTTCAGGACAGTTTCATCTACTATGTACTGCATGTTGTACAGGACTTCAAAATATTCTTTCTTTGCTTGTTTGTCACCACTGACATCTTCAATACATACGTTCCCTACAAGTCTCTTATCTTGTGATAAAACCCTTGTGTTGCAATTCTCTTTCTGTATTCTTCTGCTTTTTTACATTGTTCATTTATCCAGTTATCTGTGTCTTTCTTTGTTTTCTCTCTCTGGTCAACCCATTCTACTCAGCTAATAGACTTGCAGCTTCCTACACTTGTGATTCAACTGCAGCATTTAATCTATTGTCCATCTTGGTTTCTTTGTGTTGACCTTATACCCCAAAACTTGTTCAGCCGCTCTTATAATCTAATTTTTTAAATTGTTTCATGTCTCTTTAACATTAATTTCTTCTTTCACCAGAGTCATGATGTTTCTCCACTAGGCTTCTTTGTTTTCTTTCCTGAAATTTGGCTCTTTCAATTTACCCACACTATAGATCTCAGTTCTTGGCACTTTTTCAGTTGCCCTTGGGCTCAACCTCATTGATGCTAACACTAACTTATGATCCTATTGATATCAGCCACAAATAATCTGAATGTCAATACATCTGATTTCCATTTGAGATTCACAATTATGAAGTCTATCATTTTCTTTGTTTGCCCATCAGATGATATATAAGTCCACTTAATCTGCAGCTTTCTTTATTGAAATAGCATGTTTTTTATCACAAGGTTGTAAGTTAGGCAGAAATTTAGCTGCCTTTCTCATCTTTTGTTTTCTTCATCAAGTCCAAATCTGCCTGTTGCTCCAGCCCAGGAATTCCAATCCGATACTACTTCCGCATTAAAATATTCCATCACCAGTTCATCTTGTCTTGAAACTTTGTGTATTGCTTTCTGTAGATCATGATAAAATATGTCCATTTTTTCCTCTGGCACTGCTAAGGTTGGCACATATACTATTGTGACTGCATCCGATTTTATTCTAAATCTCACCCTCAGCATATGAGGCAATATCAGGTTAAATGCCATAATTGCCTGGCTTTAGCAACAATGCAACTCCATCCTGGTGTCCACCATCTTTTCTTCCTGATGTCAGTGTCCTGTGTTCATCCTGATAGAATTCTCCTTTGCCTGCCCATCTCTTTTTGGCTACATGAATAATTTCCCACTATATCATTACCACAAGTGCTCCAGCCTGGTATAATGTTCTTTCATTTCATATTCCAATTTGTGTATTGTTGTGTTTGTTCCAACGGCATACTTTTCACTCCTGCCTCGGTTTCCAATCGGTGAATGTGGTTCTTGTTTGTCTGGGCACCTGCATTCTTTTGTTTCTCTTTCCAGTCTTCATTCAGTTTCTATGGTCCAGTACTAGCCAAGTGTTCAACCACAACTCTTTGGCTTTGTGGTTGACCAGTGTATTGTACTCCATCTATAACACTGCTCTGAGCTATCCACTAGCTTGCTCCAGTACTGTTTCTACCAGTGTTATACTTTGGAAGTTGTTTTGCTGGCTTCACTGTGGGAGATTTCGTGCACTTGGAAGGCCAGACAGGTTTTCATTAGCAGCCACTGCTAACTACCCTCACAAGGTTTAGCATACCAGCCAAGGCAAGGTCCTGGAGTGAAATGCACACGCAGCTACTAGGAGCCACCAGTGAGAGTTGAGTGAGTCACCATGACCAACTTGCAGGCAAAGTCCATTGACTTTGAAAGTCAGTGGGACTTAGACTACTATGGGTCTTAGCTAACAAAGTCAATTACGTCCATATATTTAAAGGTAATTAGGCACCAAAGGATGCAGATAAACACCTGTTGGGATTTTCAGAAGTGCTTAGATGTCTAACTCCTATTGAAACCTGTGGGAGTTAGGCATCTATTCTGAAATCCCAATACATTTTTAGGTGCACACATTCTTTTAAGAGTCTGGCCCTTGGACAATGTTGAGAATTTTACCCATTGTATTTGTTTGTTATGTGGACAGGGTAAGATTTTTGAGGTCTTAACTGTTCATTTAATTGCTTGTTAAGTTCCTGTGTTTTGTAAACAATGTGGTAGGTAAATATATTTTTCCCTTTTCAGTCTTTTTTTTTTTTTTAAGCAAAGTTTGTTGTTTTTCTTGTTTTTGGAATAAAATGAGATACACTTTAAAGAAATCGTTAGTAAAATTAGTAAATCTGAAGAATGTTTAGCATAGAATTGGAGACATCTTTTAATTTTAATGGTGTCAGTTATGTTTGAACAGTTTGAAATGTTTGATTTGTATTTCTCCAACGTGGAAATATATCCTAAACAATAATGCAAACTAAAGTTTTACATAAAATCCCGGAGTCTGTGTAGTCATATATGCCTGAGCATGCCACATGCATTTTAACATTTTTTAAATTTCTCTTTGCACTTAAAAAAGAAGAGAATAAAAGTTGGACATTTGAATTTCTGTTTAGAAATTTTATTTAATTTCACCTTCCTTTCATTTATAATACCAATTCCTCAAATGTATACTTCTTTTAATGAAAACATGTCATTCTAAGTTATTTGTACTTGTGTTTGTATGTGTGTTAACAGGAATAAATATGTTTTCATTTATTATAATTAAACATGAATACTCATTAAGATACAGAGTGCAGTTTGTTTATAACAGCACACATTCATTATAGACCTTAGAAACACAACTGTATTTCTTTAGGGGCTGTTTCCTGGGGAAACGTATTGATAATGAAAAAGAATTCTACAGTATGTCTTTCTCTTCCTCATTAGCACATCAGGTTTGAGAAATCTTTACCTGTAGTTTATTATGAAAAACCCTGATTACTTATATATAAAAGAAAGAAAACCAAACATTGAAATTCATTGTTTTTGACCAAGAAAAGGTCACACAAAAATGTTAGTTAAAATGTTCATCCAAGTAATTTCCGAAGTACTAGTGTTGATGCTTTTTGTGGCAATTTCTTTGGATCAGGCAATATCTGATCTTGATCCTGCACGACTAGTAAAATCATCTTAAGAACATAAAAACAGCCATACTGGATCAGACCAAATGTCCATTCAGCCCAGTATCCTGTCTTCTGACAGTGTTCAAGGCCAGGTGCCCCAGAGGGAATGAACAGAACAGGTAATCATCGAGTGATCCATCCCCTGTTGCTCATTCCCAGCTTCTGGCAAACAGAGGCTAGGGACACCATCCCCTCCCATCCTGGCTAATAGTCATTGATGGACCTATCCTCCATGTATTTATCTAGTTCTTTTTTGAACCTTGTTATGGTCTTAGCCTTCACAACATCCTCTGGCAAGGAGTTCCACAGGTTGACAGTGTTGTGTGAAAAAATGCTTCCTTTTGTTTGTTTTAAACCTGTTGCCTATTAATTTCATTTGGTGACCCCTAGTTCTTGTGTTATGAGAAGAAGTATATAACACTTCCTTATTTATTTTCTCCACACCAGTTATGATTTTATAGACCTCTATCATATCCCCCCTTAGTTGTCTCTTTTCCAAGCTGAAAAGTCCCAGTCTTATTAATCTCTCCTCATTCGGAAGCTTTTCCATATCCCTAATAATTTTTGTTGCCCTTTTCTGAACTTTTTCCAAGTCCAATATGTCTTTTTTTGACATGGGGCAACCACATCTGCATGCAGTATTCAAGATGTGGGCGAACCATGGATTTATATAGCGGCAATATGATATTTTCTGTCTAATTATGTATCCCTTTCTGAATGATTCCCAACATTCTGTTCGCTTTTTTGACTGCCGCTGAACATTGAGTGGATGGTTTCAGAGAACTATCCACAATGATTCCAAAATCTTTTTCTTGAGTGGTAACAGCTAATTTAGGCCCCATCAATTTTATGTGTATAGTTGGGATTATATTTTCCAATGTGCATTACTTTGCATTTATCAACATTGAATTTCATCTGCTATTTTGTTGCCCAGTCAACCAGTTTTGAGAGATCCTTTTGTAGCTCTTTGCATTCTGCCTGGGACTTAACTATCTTGAGTAGTTTTGTATCATCTGCAAATTTTGTCACCTAACTGTTTACCCCTTTTTCCAGATCATTTATGAATATGTTAAATAGGACTGGGCCCAGTACAGACCCATGGGGGACACACCACTATTTACCTCTCTCTCCATTCTGAAAACTGACCATATATTCCTACCCTTTGTTTCCTATCTTTTAACCAGTTACCAATCCATGAGAGAATCTTCCCTCTTATCCCATGACTGCTTACTTTGCTTAAGAGCCTTTGGTGAGGGACCTTGTCAAAGGCTTTCCAAAAATCTAAAAACACTATATCCATTGGATCCCCCTTGTCCACATGCTTGTTGACCCCCTCAATGAATTCAGGTAGATTGGTGAGGCATAATTTCCCTTTACAAAAACCATGTTGACTATTCCCCAACAAATTATGTTCACCTATGTATGATGTAATTGAATGGGACTTTTTTTCATTTGACTGTTTCTCATAAGATCCTACCTGTATTTTATCATCTTCCCTCCTCTCCTCCTTATTAGGACATAGGGAATGTCCACATGCTCCTCTGCACCTGTTGGCTTTCCCCCAGCCCTTAGTTTAAAAACTGCTCTACAACATTTTTCATTTTAAGCGCCAGCAATCTGGTTCCATTTGGGTTTAGGTGGAGCCCATCTTTCCTGTATAGGCTCTCCCTTTCCCAAAAGTTTCCCCCAGTTCCTAATAAATCTAAACCCCTCCTTCCTACATGTTCGTGTCATCCACGTATTGAGACACTGCAGTTCTGCCTGTTTAACTGGCCCTGCGCGTGGAACTGGAAGTATTTCAGAGAATGCTACCATGGAGGTCCTGGACTTCAATCTCTTACCTAGCAGCCTAAATTTGGCCTCCAGGACCTCTGACCTATCCTTCCCTATGTCATTGGTACCTACATGTACCACGACCACCGGCTCCTCCCTAGCACTACACATAAGCCTATCTAGATGTCTCGAGAGATCCGCAACCTTCGCACCAGGCAGGCAAGTCACCTGCGTTCTCACGGTCATTGCAAACCCAGCTATCTATGTTTTTAATGATCGAATCATCCATTACTGATACCTGTCTCTTCCTAATAACTGGAGCTCCCTCCCCCGGAGAGGTATCCTCAATGCGAGAGGATGCCACAACAGCATCTGGAAGGATGCCTTCTTTATAGATTATAGGCAAGGTAACTTGCCACTGATTAAGAACCGAAAAGTCTGGTCCATCTCCCATAGAATGCAGTTGGAGTCTTTCCATTGATTTCCATAGGAGCTGGATCAGGCTTCAAGTGAGAGGAGTAATGTAAGAACTTGCATCTTACTGGCCTCAGGTCTGCTGCCTGTATACAGTTTTTTTCCTGGCAGCTCAAGAGAAATATGCAGGGAGTGGGACAAAGGTGAATGAGAGCATTTCCTATTAAAAGGGTCTAGATCCTGGCAATGGTCTATGGGACCACTCAAGGGATGCATCACTGTGCTGCTCTCAGTGGGGCTCTTGGGATACAGCTAATTGGTCAGCCTGACCAGCTATCTGTTCTATCTCTGGTATGCCCTAACTCTCTCACGCTCATGTATCCACCCTCGGATTCCTGCTGTTTCAAGTCCCACCACTGTAAACTGTGGTAGGTGACTGTTATCCCCATTTGTCCCTGAGATGGACCTGTAGGAGAGCAGGGAACGAGCAAGTAATTTACCCTTATCTCGTGTTTTGTCCCAGAATGGTTCTTTGCTCTGCTCAGCCCCATGGGTTATCACATAGTCTACTAGTCCCTGATTTCAACCAAAAACTGGAGATGGGGGCCAGGGACAATTTTTTAAAAAAGAAGTTAAAATATGAACAGAAATAATGAAATAAATAGTTTTAACAGTAAATGTATGTGCATTCTACAATTGTGAATCTATGTTCATATCCGTTTGCTATTATAGAGATTGTAACAAAAACTTTTGGTGGAATACCCCTTCTTAGCAAAAACCACACTATGTTAATAAAAGGGTGCATAGCTTAAAATTTCTTATTGCATTGGATTCTCTCAATAAGAACAGTTGCAAAAAGATGATTTACATTTAGGCTCATTAAATAGTGGCATTGAAATTCCTCTTCTGTATTCCCTAAGGTTCCTGAACCTGCACCTGGCTCTCATGCATCCTTTATTACAGTTCATTTATTCTCCTCCTTCCCATTCCCCCCCAAGTTTTCTATAGGGAAAATAATTCTGAAGTTTGCAGAACTGTTCTGATCCATTGGTTTTGCTATCTTGCAGCTACAAGAACCACTGAAAACTCAATTACCTAAAAAAAGATCTGTACCAGAAATGAATAAAAGCACAACATAATTGTAAATAGTGGTCCTAGAAGGCGTGAGACCACATTTTTATTTTCCACAACAGTCCCAAAGTCCCAAAGAGGATTAAAGAACCCACAGAAGAAATGTTGGCCATTGACATTGGCCATTAAGAGGAAGGTAGAGCTTTGCATTTAGAAGCAGAGCCTTTAACTGTTCTTTTCCACTGCCAAGTTCAGGGCGATCAATCTTCTTGAATCTGAACAGCCAGATTTGATTGTGTCAAGTAAAACTAAGCTGTTGATTTTAATTACTTAATTGACCTGCTTCTTAACGGAAGCTCCTTCCGCCTCACATATATGGTTCTTCCTTCTGCTAAGCTTAGGTGCCACTGTAGCAGGCTTTCTCAAGGATGTCCAAACAAGGAATTGATAAAAGGGGTTTAGGAGGTTCCCGGTGAAAAGGTCTTTAAATAAAGAAAATATTGATTAAAAATTCGAACTCCATGTATTTTACAGTATTGATAGAACTTAGGTTATGGGGTTTGGACATAGTTTGTTATTTTATTTTGTTAAATATTTGAAGATGCAGCTGACTGTGGCCTGCAGCCGATGAAATGTTTGGGCTCTCTCATTCCAGACTGTTGTCCACATCACAATTATTATTAACGGGCACCTGAGTTAACAATCTCAGAAGAGCGACTAAAGAATGAATTGACATGGACTCTTGCCCCTAGAGACAGATCTTCCAGGTTGTAATTTCAGTCCTGTTGGCAAGCTGGTCTTGGGAATACTATGCACAAGACAAGTACTAGTGTTAATCAATGGTTCTTAGATGTAGCTAGAAAATCCTTGATTGGTTTTTTTTTAAATGGCTGTACAGACCAATTCAAAGGTATCCTGGACTCTTACAGTGGATTCAAGCCTTTAGAATCTTTTTGCCTTCCCCCTCACTATAGAAAGCTTCAGTAGGATGTGGTGGGATTCTGTACAGCTTCTCTCCAAAATGAGTGGATGGAGGGAATTACTAATACTCCACAAGAAGATCTAGCTTAGAGAACTATTGTCAAAAATTAGAAAGATAAATGTTTGGAATTTTTGAATAGGGGAAGGAAGGCAAATGCTGGGTGGGAATAGGGTGACCAGACAGGAAGTGTGAAAAATCGGGACGGGGGTGGGGGGGAATAGGCTTCTATATAAGAAAAAGCCTCAAATATCGGGACTGTCCCTATAAAATCGGGACGTCTGGTCACCGTAGGTGGGAAGTACAGAGATTTAATAACTCAGGTATTACACAAATCAAGCGGATTTTTACTGCTCTTTCTTTGGGAATATAACATAGCAATATTCTTTGAAGTGTTGTTATTCAAAGAAGTTAGCAAAGGATATACTTGGTACACTGGACAAAATGTATCCACTACTGCCTGTTGTGCCAGTCTAAAACATCATACTAATTAATGTCTTGCCAAGTTGCAGTACCTGCTCTCCTTTAAATTACTGATAGCCAAACAGGAGAAAAGTATAGACACATGAAATTTCCTTGTTCAGATAACTGATTTTTCCAAAAATAGATTGTCATTTTCAGTTAATTTACCTTCTTTTTCTTTTGGTGACTCTACTGTGGGCCTGCTGGAAATTAACTTGCTGTAGTGGAGACAGGAACAGTGTTTGGTGGAGATAAGCACAGCCTTCAGGATGTGCATCCCCTTCTGACTTGAAAGCAAGGTGATTGACAGCTATCAATCATCATGACCAAGTTCAATTCTCCTTCATTTTTCTGTTTACTGCTCCTGCTTTAATGCATTACTGTCAGCCTTGTTTCCCTCACAATGTACATAATTATTTTCCAGAGCGGTTATATAAAATAATTTGATCTTAATTCTTTTCTTCTTTCTTTTTTGTAATTGCAGTTGTTTTTTGTCCTTACTGCTGGTGGCTGCTGTCGTTTGGAAGATCAAACAAACCTGTTGGGCGTCTCGACGGAGAGAGGTATCAATAACATTAGGATTACTATGATGGTTTTATCTTTCAGAGTGAATTCAGAGCTGCAGGTGAAATTAAAGTAACTCCCTTCAAATACATCATCTTTACTTGCCAAGGTTTTTTTTGCTAAGGCAGAACAAGTGAATCTGCTTTCTTTCCCTAGTGTAAGATTATTACTTTGCTGTGGAATATGCTCTCTACTGCTGTCAAAATGAGACAGTGTAGCAGAAAAGTTGATAAACTGCAAGTAATACAGTGCCTGATGACACAGTACCTTAATGTACCTTTCCTTGATGCCATTCTTTATTCTCATACTTATTTGTCTTGTTTGAATGTAATTAGTATTAAGTCTTCATTGTGCTAGGCACTCGTTCAAACACTTCGAAAGGGACAGTCCTGCCCCGAAGAACTCAGTGTCCTTAGTGCTTGAGTTCATTTTATTGATTTTAAAATTATTGAG
>NW_020664446.1:13363656-13380868 GCF_002925995.2 Terrapene triunguis
TATTAGAATGACCCCAAGTGTTCTCTGTAAACCACTTTGACATATTTGTCATCATGGGAAAAGATGATGGAATTCTTAGAAGTGTTCTTTCTTTGATGGCATAAGAAGAGTTTGGTAGCTATAGGAATGTGTATGAACTCATAACTACGGACATATAAGCACAAGCCAAAGGAGCTCTGCTATAAATCAGTTTCATTTACAGAGCAAAACTGGAAATATTTTTAAATGTGAGCTGGGCTGAATCTTTTTGAGACCCAGTCTGCAATACTATTCCTTGATTTTACTTCAGTTTAACTAAAGAAAATTAGATGTCACTCAGTCCTAAATATTTCATAGTTTGCTATGTGATAATGTGAACAGCTGTTTCTGTATATTTATAATGAGCAAGAAGATAGCCGTTAGAGTATGTTATCATTATATAATTGTAAATGTTTAAGAAAATAGCCTTTATTTCCATTTTACCCCATCCCTTTATCTTGAATGAAACACTTGGATAAGACTGTATTATTTAATGTTTCTCTTTATTTCTGGTTAAATAGCAGTAGTTTTACTACCCAGCATATCTTTTAGGGTTATTGGATACAAGTGTTACAAGTAAATATACCTGGTACTAAAATATACCTATTTGGATCAATGGGCTTTTCTGCCTCAATCGTTTAGTTTGCAGAACAGAAATGTTTGTTGCCTTTGACTCCTTCTCCAGTATATGATCTGTCTCGGGTCAGCTGCAGAAACTGTATGTGAGTCTGGTTATCACTGGGGAATTCAAGAGTGAAAACATAGATGGAGTGCAAGAAAAAAATGAAAATATAACGTTCTGTCATCATGAAGTCATTCTGTATTGTGCCAATCTTTCTTCCCCAGAGTAAATGGAGCCTGATTATCATATTGTGGCAAGCCTTTATTTCTTAGTGAATTTCAGCAGGCTATTGACTTGAGTAAATTATTCCTTAAAGGTTTTATGGACTACTGAAAGGCAGGAGAATTCATTATAAGCAAAAATGCAAAACTGTGACCTGCTTTGAGCCTGACCTGAACATATGGCTAAATTGGGTCTTCACTGATACCAATTTGAGTTGAGCCTAGGCTCAATCCAGTCACTTTATGCTACATTTGGATTTTGCATTACATAGTAGGAATCTTAACAGGTCTTTTCCATTTTTCCCAAAATCTGGATATTTATTTTCCCAGTCTTTGTACATCCTCACATTGTAGTTATTTTTTTAAACCACCGCTGCTTGTTGAGCAGACATTTTCCTTCAGTTGTTCACAGATGTACAAAGGTCTTTTACCCAAGGAATTACATTAAATGTACAACCTAGCAACTTGTATGAGAAATTCAAAATGATTCCTTCCACTGTGCATTACATAGCGTTTTTCAACATTTAATCTTATTTCCTGTTATGTTGCCCATTCATCTCGCTTTGTAAAGGTTCTCTAAAATTTCTCAGTCTGAACACAAACTTACAAGGGTTAGTCATCTGCAAATTTTTCCAGCTCCCTGTTCCAGATCATTAATAGAGATTATTAATACAGATGGTAAATTAATTATTTTTAGAATGGAATCATTCTGCATAAAATGGACAGATACCTACACCTTATCCTCTCATCCTTTGCCATTCATTCAGAGTGATCACTTTTCCAGATTATTAATAAATATATTTAAATTTTGCAATGTTGAAAGAAGACCATTTATTCCTATGTTTTTTTGTCTATTGGTCAGTTTCTTAATCCATGAAAACACTGTACTTCTCATCTATTGTCTGCCTAGGTTCCTGTCTCTTGTGATGTACTTTGGCAAAGGCTTTTTGAACATCTGTATAAATTCTATCTGATTCTTCCATTATACTTTGACTTCTTGTTGAGCTCCCTCTCTTCTTCTCTTCTGCCCTCTGAAAGGGCAAGCAATAGCAGATTCCATCTCTCACCATCAAACCTATTCACCAAGTGCATTGGAAGAAAAAGTAAATAGTCTGTTTCCTTTATTTCATGGTTCCCAAAAGATCAATGGAGCGTTGAGCAAGAGAACATGAACAACTATTTAACAGGCATCACCTTAGCTAAATACAATAGCTCAGCAACACTACCTACACATGGCTGTATGAAAGTCTTTGTAGAACACCGAAATGCTCAGCTCAGGGCACTTGATCCTGAGAAAGATGACATGGTATATTAACAGACTTTCTGACATGATTAAGAACCTTACAGCATTATTCTGTTGGACAGTGTTCTGGTTGTGGTGTATTGAAACCACCCTGGAGCAACAAGGATCAAGTTTGTGGGTGTTAAAACTGAAATCTTCCTTTACTGATCAGAGTAAAATTTACAAACACACAGGAAAATTTACCTAGGAGTTTCTGACAGATTCCTGGGGTACAACCCTGTAACTGTGGGACTGCTGAACCTCCTTAACTTTCCACCCTGGGCTGTCTCTCACGATGCTTTCTTAGTGACAAGCAGCAAACCTCTCCAAGTCTGTGATCACTCAGTCAACAGCATGCAGGGACATATCCAGCTAAGTTGCATGAATTCTCTCTAAGCGACTCATAAACCATACACAGGAAAAGACCAGCAAATCCCCCCAGCCTTGCACCCTGGATATATATGGTCTTACACTGCACAAGACCCTCTTGAGCAATGCAAGCTCATTAATTAGTTTGCCACTTCATCAAAGGATAGTGCACATGCACCAGTCTTTGTAATTTGAGCAGATTCCCCAAGCATTTTAGACAAACTCACTGGTAAAGATAAAACTTTAAAATAAGTTTATTAACTACAGAAAGATAGATTGTAAGTGATTATAAACGGTAGGCATAAAGGTCAAAGATAGTTACCTACGAAATAAAAAGTAAATACACATTCTAAATCCTAAACTTTATCAGACTCAATAAGATCTGAAACAAACAGTTTTTCTCACTCCCCTGGATGTTGCAGGCAGGTTGCAGTTCTTAATAGACGGGCTGAATTCCCTTCTCAGCCTGGGGCCAATCTCCCCAGTTCAAAGTCTTTGTCTTTCCAGGATTCTTGTTGCCTTCAGAGTAGGTGGGGGAGGAGAAAGGTGGTCTCATGATGCCACTGTCCCTTATTTTATACTCTTAATTCATGTCCCTGGAAAAATGTTGGCCCAGACATATCCTGGTGGGCCCTGCTGAATGAGAGAATTGAGCAATCTCCATTGTGTGGTGCTTGTACAACTGTTTCTTATTGAATTATAAATCTCTTGTATACAATTCCCCTGCTGGTCAATGGTTGGTGATGGTTGTTTAAAGCTCAACTGGGTGTGGGTCCCTTCCTTTGTTGCCACTGTGGGCTAGCTGTGGGCGCCTCCCAGCCTCACAACATGTTTCAATAACAACCCTATAGCAAAGTCTCATAATTCCATTGTGATGGGGTGGACTAGGCCCAAAGGCCCCCTGCTGGAGGCCTCAGGGTTCTGCCACAGCCATTCCAGGAAAGGAGCAGTGGAGATGTCCTCCAAGTAGCCTAGAATGGTTGCGAGGAAGCAACCAATCAGAGGAACAGCTGGAACAGCCAATCAGGGATCAAGAGGGCCGTATATAAGGAGCTGTAGAACAGAGCAGTAGTTAGTTGCTGCTTGGAGTTAGAGAAGAAAGGACTGTGTCCCTGGATGGAAGAGCAACAGGACCAAAGACAGTCTGCTGGCAGGGACTGGGGAAGTGAGAGGCTCCTGGCTGGCTACTAGGACTGAGCCTGAGACAGTTTGCTAGCAGGAACCAGGGGAGCGATGAAGGAGCTCCTGGCTGGCTGTGGGGACTGAGCAGAGATTGAGCCTGGGGAGGGCCGCAGGAATATAGTGTCTCCAGGGAGGAAGATACTGCCCCATACCAGGGCTGGACTACTTAAAGACCAAAGCCCAGGGAGCGCTAGAGAGACCACCAGAGGGGTACTAAGATAAACAGTATACCCTGGAAGGGGTCTGTTCTGGTTAACATGAAGACAATGTATGTGACTCAGCTGGAGGGCTGAGTTACTGAAAAAAACACCTGAGAACCACTAAAAGGGGTCACCAAAACTGAAAGAACGCAAACTCCTGTTCGCAGGAGGTAGGTGCTGACCCTGTTACATCAATATATAATGATGATATACATATTTTGACAGAACAATGTGTTTCAGCAGATCATGATCTTTCATATGATACTTTACAAGGCATTCTTTGTACAAAATATCATAGCCATACACAAGTAGTCAGTCTGGAGGTTACAGGATGCTATTTTGGGGTACAGTGCATCACAGAGTTCTAGATGGACTGTGAGAGGGATCTGTTTTCAACTCAGAGGCATTCCCAAGTTCTGCAGCAGGTTTGGGGCAGTAAAGAAGGCTTAGAATAGGCTCATTCAGCATAAAATTGTCAGTGACCTATTATATGCCTTATCCTTTTAGCCTTTTCCATTCATTCAGAGGGTGTTGTGAAAAATCAAAAGAATAGTATGTGTGAGGTAAATTTAGTTACTCCAGCCTGGACCTGAAGATCATGGAATGCTGACCTTCCCCTCCAAGTATTAGTGAACCTTCCTATTTAAAATAGAAAAACACAAAAGCCCATCTCCAGAGGCTTAGAGGCAGACCCACATAGATCTAGGTCTCCTGGAATCAGTTATACTTTACCCTCCTGCTGAACAGATGTTCAGATGAACTGTTATTTCAGAGGCTAATTGTAAGCTCATAGCTGGTTCTGCCAGCCAGGAAATGGAAATAAAGCTCCAAGCCTCAGTTCTTTTAAGACCTTTTTCTCAGGGTTTGTTTATTATATGCCAAACAATTGCAGAAACAAAAAGCAAATCAAATGAAAACACTGGGCAATAACTATCCAGAGGCTTTTCCCATTTTAGCAAGCAAAGGGGGAAGAGAATGCAACCCCCTCCCCAGTTCCCATTTGACCCAGCTTCCCCTTCCTTTTATACTCCACTCCAAGCATCCGTGTGACCAGCTAGGACCTGTTAATCCTTTACAGATTGCAGCACCTGTACTTTCTCACGCTATCATAAGTGATTTGGTCAGTCTTGTCCTCCTGCTGTTTTCCCCCAAAAGCCTCACTGGTCTCCATTGTAGATTTCCTCACAACCAATACCCTTCTCAGTCTCATCTCACTTGTTGAGATCACTAGAGAATTGTCATCAACTCAGAAATGTTTTGCTATTCTCCGTCACACTTCATATTCAGAATTCACCCAGTAGCCCCTGCCATGAAATTTCAATCTAGGCCTTCTGTTTTCCTCCTTTCTACAAAAATTGATGCATAACTCAGATTCCCTAAATAGGAACATTGAAGAGAACATTTGTTGTCTCAGCATGTTCTGCATCTAAGCTATTCAGTCAATCCTCTCTTTAGAATGAATGTAACAGATTCGCTCATAGGTTATTATACTGAAGAGATTGGCAGTATATCAGTGAGAGCAAGATTGGCTCAAAGGTTTTGTCCCCATGAACCACTTAAGAATGAAAGTCCCTCCTTCCCCATATCTTGGATAGCATTTTCATTCAAAGAATTTTCTCTTTGCAGTAGATTAAGAAATTTCTTTTTGTTCACAATACAATATTGAGGGCACTCATTAGACTGATGATGGTGACAGTCCTGCTCAGGCAAGAATAGAATCCATGAAAGTTCTAGTTGAGTTACCTTAGCAAAGCACCAGTCCTTCACTAAGGCAATCAGGAGATAGACATGTATTCATTCATTCAGCCTCATCCTGAGTTTTGAAGAGTTTGTTGTTTCTGCTGTAGAGATATGGATGCATATATATCCCAAGTAGATGCATATATAATTCTGCAGTTAATTTATTAAAAATGCTATTGAATATTCTTATAAAAATCTGTATTTTACATATTATAGTTGTACCTTACTTACCGGAAAGGTCCTATATATCTAAAAAGATGACTTATATATAATATACTATAGTCTCTTGAGAAATGAGCAAGTACTGCATGATTGCACATTTATGTAAAAATGTATAGAAGGCATGGGATTATATGTATAAAGTGCCTACTTAAATATAAAGGTTAATATAATTCCTTTATTTAAATTTTTGAATTTATAAACAGCATTTCATTACACAGTCAGTTGTGCACCATTTCTCTGTATGAAATGGTAGTATATACGATCATAAAAACTCGAAATCACAGAGAATTCTCTCTTAATATAATGTGTGTGTGCCACACAGTTTATTGCTTTGTTTTATTAGATAAGCTTGTGTTCATTTAAAAAAAACCTTTCTAGTCCTGATTTTAATATCAAGGTTGTTTTATTAATATTATGCTTTCCAAGCAAATCTCCTGAGTAGTCAAAGGCTCTTAAAAATGCACAAATGAAACTGAAATAGACTACTTCTTAATAACAGTAACAATTCATGTAATAGCTCCAAGCACATTTTTATGGCAACCCTATTGAGAATAAGAAAGTTTGCTTATGTAGATTGTACTAATGCATGTAAATATGTGAATTTCAGTGAGTAGCTATCTTACAGTAAAGACAGTTTCATTTTTTAAACTGTTCCTTTTATAAAAAGGTCTTCAGTATATTTAATATAATTAATGGAATTTGACATGTTTAAGTTCAGAGAGTTAATACATCTGGGAATCTGTGTATTTGTGGAACATTTTTACAACAGCTTTGTATGTGCATGCATCCACAACTTCAAGACGTAAAAGACCCAATCCTGCAAACACTTATGTACATGAGTGAAGTGCTCAAGTGATTACAGTTATTAATGTGCATAAGATTTTGCAGGGTGAGGCATTTTGTGTTCTAAGGTTATGGACCCCAGAACACATACAGGTTTTTTTTTTCTTTGTATCTTTCTGTGTGGCTTCCCAAAAAATATATAGCCCCTTATGCTGCAAATGTATGCAAGCTTAATTATAGACCTTGTGAGTGGTCCCCTTGAAGTCAGTGGGTGGACTACTCACAGGACCAGATCCTCAACTTGAGTAAATTGTTGTAGCTCAGTTGAAGTCAGTGGAGCTATGATAGTGTAAACTGAGGATCTGACCCACAGTGTAAACTGTAAAGTTGAATGTAAACTGTGAGCTGAGGGTCTGACCTGCAATGCAGAAAGGGTAAAAATAATATTTTATTGTTGTGCTGGAAGGTCTTAATGGTTGCTATCAATCACAGGTTAACCTGATGGGTGTGGTAAGTAGAAGGAGTAATTTAAGTCCCTTTATGGAGAGAGATAGCTGGAGACAATAAAAGCTGCTGCCAAAGACAGCTGGATGCATGGCAAAGCCTAAACAGAGTTAAACTGTGTGGTGTCAGGGGTTTCCTGGGATTAGATGAAAACGCAGAGGCTCAGGGATAGTTTAGCAAACTGTGTGTGTCAGAAAAAGCCAGCAGACAGCAAGAGGACCAGTTGTGAGAGCACGGCCCTGGGAGGAAGCTGAGAGCTTTCTTTGGGCAGAGTGCAAAGGCAACTTAGATTTCTGAGCAAGGAAACCGCCTACTGTTGTTTGTTCCTACTATGTTCCAGGAAATATGTTCTTTGTAAATCAACAGGATTGCACCAAAGAAATATTGGCTAACTGCTCAGGTCAAAAGAGCAACACTGTTATATAAATTGATGTCACCTTCACTTCGAATATGGTGTTCATTTCTGGTGACCTTATTTCAAAATAGGTATAGTAGAAATAGAATGGATCTAGAGACAGACAACAAAAATTACTAGAAGTTTGGAAAGATTTCTCTGTGAAGAGAGATTGAAAAGATTTGGGATTTTAGTTTAGAGAAGAGATAAATAAGGGTGACAATAAGGTATGCAAAATAAGGAATGGTACAGAGAAAATTGGGTGCTCCTATTTAAGATTTCTCATAATACAAAGACCACTATAGTGGATGGTACTTCAACTTGAGCGGGATGATCATATGGTCTAGATCAGCTCAACACTGGGAAACACAAAGGAAAGTTACCGCCAATGTTGCCCTTCCACCAAGGAGAACAGAGCACTTCTTGGCCACAGCTCAGAATCTGGGCCTAAAAGAAATATACAAGCACTTTCTCTTCCTTCCTTTATTACCCTCCAACAAGCACTGTTTAACTGAAAGTGTATTTTTAACAGTCTCATTTAAAGATTGTCCACTATATTATAAATTGTCATAACATGGGTTCCCAATCTAATTTATGGAACACTTGAAACATTCAGAGCACTTGCTTATAGTCTGTAGAGAGTTGTCACATGATTCTGGAATCTCTTCATTGATTCTAGCTGTTTCTACAAGCATCCAAGGTCTTCAATGCAAAGATATCAATGTTTTCCTAATATTACTTTTCGGTGTAAGCAGTTGCTGCTGTTGGCAGAGGGATGTTGTCCCGTGGGAGGGAAGATGAATCATAGGACAAGCCTTGGCCCCTTCTTTGAAAAAAGTTACTGAAATTCTCTGCCACTGTTTTAGGGAATTAAAATCAAGAATTTAGGCAATTATGAAGTACTCAAATTATTATTTTGGGAGGGCATCTAAGAACCAAGGCATTGTAGCTTTATTGCGAAAAGAGTGTATTCATGTTTCCTAATAGGAATACAAAAGAAAAGTATGTGGACCATTTGAATCATGCTAACCTTATCTTACAGTCTTCTAAATGCTAAAATAGTATGACACTGATGTGGTACAGTGGGAATTTTCTAATTATAATAGTTTATATCAAATGAATAATGAATTTTGAAAGGTATCAGTAAATATAACCACTAATTTAAACTGGCACAGTACCATGGGAAATTCATTAATACAATATAATTAATTCTTATCCCAGTTTCCTATATATTTTAGGAAATAATTTTTTACTCTTTCTCCCATAGGGACAAATTCTGCCCTTGGATGGGCTTGTGTGGCTCCCACTGACTTAATTTTACATGTTAACACATTATTACAGTTGTGCAAATGTCACATAAGAATAGTCATTCCTCCTGATTTTTTTAGATCTTGATGTAATCATAAAAACTACATTTGAAAGTAGTCCTTCTGTTTGCATTTTTATATCTAGTTATAGGCCTAATGTCAAAGGCAAGATATCTATTCAGTTTCTTAAAGATTGCTATTTTACAGTATATTTAAGGAAGATTATTAATCTGATGTTTTTAATAATATGTAACTGGTGTTTTATGTATTTATATATTTTCTTTTTCATGCCATTATTAATAATGAATAATAATGAAGTGTTAAGATTCTGTCTTATTCTATTTAGGTTTACGTTAGGATATAGATAATCCTATAACAGAAGGTAAAAGTGACTTTATCAGGCAAATGTGTATTTTACAACCATGAATGTGTGTGTGTGTGTTTATGCAACTCTGCATATATAAAACTCAAGTGAGCAAGAGCTGTAGGATCAGGTCCTTCTATACCCCAGACAGCATTTTTTTAAATGGCTGATATACTCCTATTTAATATATATAAAATATGTGATGGGGTGTACTTGGCCTTTGCAGCTCCCTACAGGAGGCCCTGGGGTCTTATTGCACGCTCTCCCAGTATTGGAAGCATCCAATCAGAGCCCAGGAGGCTCAGATAAAAGGAGCTGCTGTGGTTTAGCCTGTCAGTCCCTGGCTGGAACCAGAGGGGCAAGGAAGGGTGCTCTTCTCTAGCCAAGGGAGCTTGCGGGATAACCAAAGTTTGTTTCTGGCTGCATTTGCTTAAGCAGAGTTGTCAGGGAGACAGAGGAACTAAGAACTTTAACCCTGAGGTAAGGGTGAAGCTCAAGAGGGCCAAAGTACGAAGAGGCAGCAATGAACTAAATTGAGCAGTGCATACCTGCTATTTATAGGAACCCTTGGTTGGAACCCAGAATAGGGGGAGCGCCCAGAGTGGTGTAAACCCAAGAAGGGGACAGAGCTTATTTGAAAGCCTGAACAAAGAGATGAATTTAAAGGGCCCAGGGCCAGAAGGGGTTCATTTGGACTTTGTGACTTCATTGGAGGGTCCAGACATGAAAGACCCAACCAAAGTTGGCCAGCAATCTGCAAGGAACACCGGGGTGAGAGAAGGACTGCAGTATCACACCCAGTAATGGGGGGGCATGTAAGAGGTGAGTGTCTCCTGTTACATTATATAAATGCTGTTAGTGTGTTTGTGGTAGAGAAGGACCTGGTCAGACAGCTCTTGCTCACTTGAATTTTCCCAGTGGACTACAGTGGGCCACCTGGACTACTTCCCTGAGTAAGGGTTATTCATGTGAGTAAGAATTGCAAAATTAGTCCCTCAAGGACTAAGTGCTAGCTACATTGCATTCAAAGGACAAAGCAGGAAATGTTTGGTTTTTTTCCTTATGGATATTCCTTATTCTGACATTTTGCCTGGTGTTTTCAGAGTCAATCAAAACTGCGTTTGTGGTTTAAAAATGCCTTTCTGTGCATGCGTCACCACTGATCCCAGGCTAAACCACCGTTACCCCCTATTTCCATAATATTTTTGCCATATGCATCAGTGGTGAATGTAATTGATGGACTGCTACCCTGAAATATTAGCAAGGAGGCTGTTTGATTTCAGAAACAAATGTATGCTAGAAATTAGTATAAAAAGGGTTGAAATAATTGAGTTATGTGAGAATATGTGAAAGTTGTATGGATAATTAATACCTTCTGCTCAGCATTTTACAGAACAGGAGACAGTGGATATAATGAATCAGCAGTGTTCATGCACCTTGAACACCAGTTGGAACCTGTCATGATTTAGAAACTGAAGAATTATTAATGTTGTGGTATCAGAAGTACTGATATGGTTTGATTTATTCCTAGAATAATATAAGAGTGGACATTTGGGAAGGAGGAAGAAACCTTTGTGACTATAACTGATCATTTATATTCCATCCTAACTTCTTTTTATAGCATATCATAGAATGAATAGTATGTACTTTTTGGATTAATTAATTTTCCCACCCCTCTCAACTGTTGAGCTTTGATAACCATCAAACTAGTCCTTCTTTCCTGGAAGGGAAATGTTACTGAAGCAATAGCTCTGTTACTACTTGGATGGCTCCCTGATGTGTGCAAAGCAGATGTTTACCTTTTTCAAAACCAAAAGCTGTACTGCAGTGGACAAAAGAAAAGTAAATTAGCTTAGAAGTTCAGCAAGTTATTTTAAGTGTCTATAATATTACTAAATGTTTCACATTTTGGCAGACCCTATTCATTTATGTAAATTCCAGTGTTATCACAAATGTGCGTGTGGAACTTTTCAAAGTATTAGTCGGTATCTGATATAGTCACATCAGAATATAGACTATCTGGAGTGTGTTTATTTTGTGATAACTGTGTTAAATAATGTTACAGTTGTAAAACATAGCCATGCAAACATGAACATACGTAACTAAGGGATATAAAAATATTAAAAACAGTGTGGTGTAAGATATTAGTAAGGTGGAATCTCAAGATACTTAGTATTACAGGTTTATTCAAAATTCCTATAGTTCTCAAGTAACATAACATTATTATAATATTTTTGTTGGGTGACTTTCCTTATGTTCTTTCAGTTTTGTTTTCTTGACTATAGCACGATGACAGAAATATTATAATTTTAATTATTTAATTATCATAGAGTAATATTATTTGATGATTAAATTAATTGTGATACATTTTGTTCTTGTAAATGTGTAATAAGGTCACTGGAACTTGTAATTATGCTTTAAACATACAATTATGAGGTGTTCATTGTATAATTACTTACTAAATTATGCGCCCAAAACATACCCTGTGTATGTGCAGGGCATAATTTTAAGCCAAACTATGGCTTTGGATTCATATACATACAACTCCTGTAGGATTTATTAATATTTATGTCTGCAAGGCATAATTTTGGGCCTAGCTGTCTCATACACTTCTAGATATTCATATTTTTCAAAACATCAGCTTTCTTTGGTCTGTATTTTGAACTAATCACCATAAGTATGAGGAATGTATGTGCCACTGAGGGAGCTGTGCATACTTGCTCTACACTAAGATTCACAATACAGAGGAAAAGATAGCCGCTTTCATAGCATCATTACTGTTCACTCTGGATCAATTCCGTCCTTCTTCAGCCCATCCTGTCCCCGCATCCCCAGAGTCAGCAGTTACTCAGAGACTGTGGGGCTTAGTATGGACCCCTGCGAAAGGGACAGGTTTCATGCCAATTTACGACCTATTGCCCTTTTACATTACCTTGTATTTGATTAAATGACCTTCCCTTCCCACCTCTATATATCAAATGAGACAGTTGTGAGGAGTGGGCTTCTGATTCTACTGCCTCAGCTGCGTTTCTGATTGTGGAGGTCAGAGCTGTTGTTCATGGTGCACACAGATGCTAAGATACCGCTGTGATGGGTCCAGTGTAAGAATGTATATAAAAACAGTGAAAGGTGGGCAATCTTTACTAGCCCTGTCCCTGGTGACTGCTGCTTAGGAGAGACAGTAATGTTCAGTGTAATGGTCCTTCTCTTTTCTTCGTGCCTGAGCAACCTGTAAGCTATCATTCCTGGCTGACTGGCTGACAGAGGAGAGTTTACCTTTCATATTAGAACATCAAGGCATGCTTCCTTAATATCATTCCTCTGAGCCTAACTGCCACATGGCTCTGAGTAGAGGGAAAAGTGAGCAGACACGTAAGGCAAAAGCTGACATTTATGTGGTTATCTTTGAGGTATCTTTGGAACAAGAAGCAGCCACTACATGGAACCTTGGCTGACAAGTAGCTGTGGATGCAGTTTTGGGTTGCAGAGACTGTTTTAAAAAATATTCCCCCCCCCCCCCCGCCCCTTTTTATGGCAAAGCACAGTTTTATGAAATTGATTATAAAAAGTGGCCAGTATAATTTTTTCTAATGTCAAATTAAAAAGCATTAGTTCCTTGGAGAAACCTGGTATGCCATGATTTAGCCTGCAGCAGACTTTTATGGCTGACCTTAGGGAATTGCACAAGTAACCTTACCTATGGCAGTATAACCAAGGAATGATATATAATACTACATCTCTGAGAGTACTTATTCTTTTTCAAGTATATAATGACACATTGTTTATCTTCCCTGGAGCTGTAGTCTTTTTTTATACGTTCAGTTCATGTATGGTAGCTGAGAGTTAATGTGAACTAATATAAACTAAGATCATTACATTTTATTTTCCACTGATAATTAATAATTAACATATAACCTTTGGCTTTCCTTTCATGTTCAAGTATTGACATAAGTCACATAAAATCATACTATGTGTGGAAAGAATGCTTTGAAATGCAAAGCCTAATTAAAATTAATGTTATTTTAGGACAGTTGTGTAGTTGCAAAAATACTATGGGGAATATCATGAATATTTGAACAGACCATTATTTTTATCCATGCTGTTCAATTTATACACAAGTCATTTATGAAAAACGACTTGGTATTTTAGTTAGAATTTATTGGACTGGGTGAAGTATGACAGAGCTATATTATAACCTCAGTAAATTACTCTAGACTACTTACCAATCAATTGAAACATATGTGATTAAAAAATATGAAACCACCATAAACACTGTAACTTGTACTCTCCTGTATTTTTGCGTTTGTTTAGAAAATCCCAATTAATTAGACTCCTCATCGTGTGACAGTAGCTGCTGCTGTTAAAGTCTTTTATGTTAGAACAGCTACAACCTGAAAATATCACTGGATGGGAAGAGTGATGTACTCTTCAGAGCAGTGTGGCCTAATGGATAAAGCAATGGACGGGGACTCAGGAGATTTGGGTTCTCTTCCTGGCTCTGTCACTGATGATCTGGGTGACTTCGGTCAAGTCACTTCACTGTGCATTGAGTTTCCCTCACCTCCTTAGTAAAACACTTTGAGATTTACTGATGAAAAGCACCATATAAGCATTATTAATTCCTGAAATAAGGACTAGTTGTCAGGACACATTTGTTCTATTCCCAGCTCATCCTTTTTCTGTGTGGCCTTATACAAATCATTTAGGGGCCTATCTGCTTAAAAAGGAAAGACTTCCATTGACTTCAGTGGAAGTTGGATCAGCTCTTTAACTACTCTCTGCCTCTGCAAACAGAGTGTACTACTCTTTACTAATTATACAAAGATGGTATGAAGCACAATGTATTTATGTCTATTAAGTGCATTGATAATTGTTAGAAAAGTATTATAAAAGTGTAAAGTATTGCTTATGCATCTCACTTTTAAATGAGTTAAAACCAATCCTTTTTCTTTTTTTTTTTCTACTTTCACATTATCTTAATATTGTTCAGTCCTGATTCTCCACTGCTTTGCACCCTTGGTCATTTACATCTTTGTAAAGTGGGTAAAATGTTTCCAAATAATAATGGTAGCATTTTATAATCATTTTGCGCAAATGTAAATGACTGGGAAGGTGCAAAGTAGTGCAAATCAGGACTCCACATTACTAAATCAATGTAAATCGAGGGTGCTCTGGCATTTTTTTTTAATTACTGAAGTATCTTTATACAAATATCTGAGTATTTACACTGGAATTTGTATGTTTGTAATCTACATAAACATGTTATGCTTTAGTCAAGCTCAAGTTATTGGGCTCAATACAGGATTAAAAGGGGGAAATATAATGGCTTGTGATATACAGGAGATCAGACTAGATGAATTAATGGTCCCTTCTCACCTTAAACTCTGTGAATCTATGAATTATTTCAGTGTGCAATTAACTATATTTAATTTCTAAATTAATATATTTGCACTTAATAACAATGAGAGAATGTTGAAAGTTGCTAGAATTTCTTTACCTAATATTTGCAGATTGGTTTCTGATTCAGGCTCCAGAAGTCTTAGCATATACATCAGCATGAGTAAGAACTCTGACTTGATTTGTCAATATGCTTGGTGCTAGTGTCACTCTGTGTGTTCACCTCATACTTTGAAATCAGGCATTAATAACATTCCTGAACTATAACAGAGAGCATAAATACATGTTTCTCCCTCACATTCCTATATGGTACATGAAAGGAGTTCCACTGCTAATAATATTAATGTCTAAACCAACCACATACAGAATGCACATAATCTCCAAATTTCACATCTTTCTTTTGAGGGTTGTTTTGATAATCCACAGTTCATTGATAGTCTGATTAGGTCTGTGGTCGCCAAACCTTTGCTGGTAGTCTGCAGAATGAATCATGCAGCCAATAGGTATGGGGAGGAGGTGATCCCTAAAGGGTGTCTTTCTTTTATGGAGTGTTCCGCAGAAAGAAAACATTGGGAGAAAAATTTCTCCAGTTTGTTACAAAAGGAATCATCAAGACGTACATGACAATGTTCTCACTGACTTCCCTCAGAAAAGATGCTGCTTGATGTTTATATCTTAGTGGAAGAGATGAATAAATTTGTGGGACTGCACAAAGCTGTCGAACACACAGATTCATAGAGTTTAGGGCCAGAAGAAACCATTAGATTGTCTAGTCTGACCTCCTGTGTATCATAGGCCACTAAATTTCATCCATTTATGGAGACCAATAACTTGTGTTTGACTAAGTATACCTTCCAGAAAGGCATCCAGTCTTGATATAGAAACATCAAGAGATGGAGAATCCACCATTTCACCTGGTAGTTTGTTCCAATGGTTAATCACCCTCACTGTTTTTAAAAAAAAAAAAAAAAAAAAAAAAAATTGTGTCTAATTTGAATTCAGCTTCCAGCTATTGGTTCTTGTTATGCCTTTCTATGCTAAATTAAAGAGCCCTTTAGTATGTCGTATTTTCTCCCCAGGAAGGTACTTGTACACTGTAATCAAGACACCTCTTACTCTTCTTTTTGATAAGATAAAGAGAATGGGCCACATCCATCCTGATTGAATTTGCCTCGTTAGCACTACAAAAAGTAATTTTCCCTCTGTTGATATTCACCCCTTCTTGTCAACTGTTGGGAATGGGCCACATCCACTCTGATTGAATTGGCCTCGTTAGCACTGACCCCCCGCTTGGTAAGGCAACTCCCATCTTTTCATGTGCTGTATATTTATACATGCCAACTGTATTTTTCACTCCATGCATCTGATGAAGTGGGTTTTAGCCCACAAAAGTTTATGCCCAAATAAATGTGTTAGTCTCTAACATGCCACAAGGACTCCTCGTTGTTTTTGCTGATACAGACTAACACGGCTATCCCTCTGAAACCTGACTTTTTTAGGGCACTCACTTTAAAGCATTTCCTCCAGCCCTTGAATTACTTTTGTGGCACGCTTCTGCACCCTCTCCAATTTCTTCAACATTTTTGAAGGGCCATCACTTGAGAGGCCTTCAGTGAGTGCAGAGTGTATAAAAACTACTATTTTGTTTTGTTACGGTTTTACACTGATTTTGCATGTGTTGGGCAATTTTTCTTTATATATTCTTTTCACAGGGGTATTTTGGCCCTTAATTCATTAATGTTTATAAGGGCTTTTTGGTTTCTCAGATTATCTTTTATTTTTATCATTTGTTAAGCACCAAAGATCAGTCAAAGATCCTTCTCTGCTTGGGGTTGCCTTCTATTACAGCATTACCAGCAGCGTCCTCTTCCTCTAACTACATGGGTTGGAGAAAACAAAGCAAAACCTCCCCAAGATAATGTCTGATGCAGGGAGGATCAAAGACTTCCACAGCAACAGGAGACACGAGCAGGTCAGAGAGAGGTCCAGCTGGGTGTCTCTGTTTCCGCCCATTCCCCAGCTATTATCACAGCTCCTAGGTGCCAAAGTGCTAGCAGACTGCTTTTTACAACTTTTGGATTACAGACATTTTTTTTTCCATTGCGCAGTTTTGTCACAGTCTCCTCTCACCCCTCTTCCTCACAGTGCCTCCATTGTCAGCCCTACTCTCCATGAACTCCATGCTCTCTGTCCATACTTAGAATCATAGAATATCAGGGTTGGAAGGGACCTCAGGAGGTCATCTAGTCCAACCCCCTGCTCAAAGCAGGACCAATTCCCAACTAAATCATCCCAGCCAAGGCTTTGTCAAGCCGGGCCTTAAAAACCTCCAAGGAAGGAGATTCCACCACCTCCCTAGGTAACCCATTCCAGTGCTTCACCACCCTCCTAGTGAAATAGTGTTTCCTAATATCCAACCTAGACCTCTCCCACTGCAAATTGAGACCATTGCTCCTTGTTCTGTCATCTGCCACCACTGAGAACAGCCGAGCTCCATCCTCTTTGGAACCCCCCCTCAGGTAGTTGAAAGCAGCTATCAAATCCCCCCTCATTCTTCTCTTCTGGAGACTAAACAATCCCAGTTCCCTCAGCCTCTCCTCATAAGTC
>NW_020664446.1:13380878-13489001 GCF_002925995.2 Terrapene triunguis
GCAGAACTGCTACCTAGCCATTCGGTCCCTAGTCTGTAGCAGTGCATAGGATTCTTCCGTCCTAAGTGCAGGACTCTGCACTTGTTCTTGTTGAACCTCATCAGGTTTTTTTTGGCCCAGTCCTCTAATTTGTCTAGGTCCCTCTGTATCTGATCCCTACCCTCCAGCGTATCTACCACGCCTCCCAGTTTAGTGTCATCTGCAAACTTGCTGAGAGTGCAGTCCACACCATCCTCCAGATCATTAATAAAGATATTAAACAAAACTGGCCCCAGGACCGACCCTTGGGGCACTCCGCTTGAAACCGGCTGCCAACTAGACATGGAGCCATTGATCACTACCCATTGAGCCCGACGATCTAGCCAGCTATCTATCCACCTTACAGTCCATTCATCCAGCCCATACTTCTTTAACTTGGCGGCAAGAATACTGTGGGAGACCGTATCAAAAGCTTTGCTAAAGTCAAGGAATAACACATCCACTGCTTTCCCCTCATCCACAGAGCCAATTATCTCATCATAGAAGGCAATTAGGTTAGTCAGGCATGACTTTCCCTTGGTGAATCCATGCTGACTGTTCCTGATCACTTTCCTCTCCTCTAAGTGTTTCATAATTGATTCCTTGAGGACCTGCTCCATGATTTTTCCAGGGACTGAGGTGAGGCTGACTGGCCTGTAGTTCCCCGGATCCTCCTTCTTCCCTTTTTTAAAGATGGGCACTACATTAGCCTTTTTCCAGTCATCCGGGACCTCCCCCAATCGCCATGAGTTTTCAAAGATGATGGCCAATGGCTCCGCAATCACATCCGCCAACTCCTTTAGCACCCTCGGCTGCAGCGCATCTGGCCCCATGGATTTGTGCTCATCCAGTTTTTCTAAATAGTCCCAAACCACTTCTTTCTCCACGGAGGGCTGGTCACCTCCTCTCCATACTGTGCTGCCCAGTCCAGCAATCTGGGAGCTGACCTTGTTTGTGAAGACAGAGGCAAAAAAAGCATTGAGTACATTAGCTTTTTCCACATCCTCTGTCACTCGGTTGCCTCCCTCATTCAGTAAGGGGCCTACACTTTCCTTAACTTTCTTCTTGTTGCTAACATACCTGAAGAAACCCTTCTTGTTACTCTTAACATCTCTTGCTAGCTGCAACTCCAAGTGCGATTTGGCCTTCCTGATTTCACTCTTGCATGCCTGAGCGATATTTTTATACTCCTCCCTGGTCATTTGTCCAAGCTTCCACTTCTTGTAAGCTTCTTTTTTGCGTTTAAGGTCAGCAAGGATTCACTGTTAAGCCAAGCTGGTCGCCTGCCATATTTACTATTCTTTCTACACATTGGGATGGTTTGTTCCTGCAACCGCAATAAGGATTCTTTAAAATACAGCCAGCTCTCCTGGACCCCTTTGCCCTTCATGTTATTCTCCCACGGGATCCTGCCCATCTGTTCCCTGAGGGAGTCAAAGTCTGCTTTTCTGAAGTCCAGGGTCCGTATTCTGCTGCTCTCCTTTCTTCCTTGTGTCAGGATCCTGAACTCGACCATCTCATGGTCACTGCCTCCCAGGTTCCCATCCACTTTTGCTTCCCCTACTAATTCTTCCCTGTTTGTGAGCAGCAGGTCAAGAAAAGCTCTGCCCCTAGTTGGTTCCTCCAGCACTTGCACCAGGAAATTGTCCCCTACACTTTCCAAAAACTTCCTGGATTGTCTGTGCACCACTGTATTGCTCTCCCAGCAGATATCAGGGTGATTAAAGTCTCCCATGAGAACCAGGGCCTGCGATCTAGCAACTTCTGTTAGTTGCCAGAAGAAAGCCTCGTCCACCTCATCCCCCTGGTCTGGTGGTCTATAGCAGACTCCGACCACGACATCACCCTTGTTGCTCACACTTCTCAACTTTATCCAGAGACACTCAGGTTTTTCTGCAGTTTCATACCGGAGCTCTGAGCAGTCATACTCCTCTCTTACATACAGCGCAACTCCCCCACCTTTTCTGCCCTGCCTGTCCTTCCTGAACAGTTTATATCCATCCATGACAGTACTCCAGTCATGTGAGTTATCCCACCAAGTCTCTGTTATTCCAATCGCATCATAGTTCCCTGACTGTGCCAGGACTTCCAGTTCTCCCTGCTTGTTTCCCAGGCTTCTTGCATTTGTGTATAGGCACTTAAGATAACTCACCGATCGTCCCTCTTTCTCAGTATGAGACAGGCATCCTCCCCTCTTGCGCTCTCCTGCTCTTGCTTCCTCCCAGGATCCCATTTCCCCACTTACCTCAGGGCTTTGGTCTCCTTCATTCTTCTCCCCTTATCCTCACTCACTCTCTCCTCCTTTCCTTTTCCCCCCCAATACCTGGTTGCTATTTTCTCATCCCTTCTGCCATTCCTTCTCACTCCAACCCTGTGACTAAAATAAAAAAAAATAGACAAGGAAGACAAAGAAGAAAACAATGAGCTGCATCCCATTAATACACAGATCATTTTGCTTGATGTTGTACCCCTTCCCCCATATTTTCTCTATTTTTTTGTCTTTTTACATATTAAGCTTTGTCAAGGCAGGGACCATGCCTCTCTATGTGTTTGTACAATGCAATGGCCCCAGATTCTCAGTGTAATAATAATAAGAAATAGAGGCATGAAGATGCACTGGGAGTTCCAGAGTACAAAATGAGTTTAGAACATTTTACCTTTCATATATTTAGATTCAGTGACATGGTTGTGGGGGAGGAACAGTGTGTCTTAAGGACAAATTTGAATAAGGGAGAGCATGGGGGTTTCAGCTTAGAAGATTGTTCTGTACATAGTGGGCAACATAAAAAACATGAAGGAAGGAGTGACAGGAAGAAATTAAGGGGGGCATTAAGGTTGGTATCATTCATTGAGTGAAGGGGCGAAGAGAAAACATGTTGAGAAATGAGATTCTGTTTCATTCTGTATAGGTTTTTATGCTGCAGTCATCACAGTGGTATCTGAGTGTCTTCCAATAGTTCATTAAGTAACATGGCTGTACATCCATCATGTGGTGTGTGTTTGTTCTCTCATCCTATCCCCAGAGGGAGAAGTGTGTGCAATGCAGTGTCATGTTTTGATAGCTTGCCTGAGACAAACATTTGAGCACTCTTCATCAAAAAGTGCTCAGGCTTCCCCTTCTGCCTATAACTCTGATTTCTCCATGGTGAAAGACTCATTTTCCATCTCTGGTAAAGCTGATAAGGGGAGGAAAGATCAGAGTTCATAGGGACAAAACACATAGGTCTCCCTCTCTGGACCCTTCAACTTTTAAGGCCCATAAACTCTCTTGAATCCCAGAGGATAAGAGTAGCTCTAGAGCCAAGAAGAGCTTTTCTGGGGTCCATTCAGACACTGTGCATCTGTGCCTCAGGACCCTCTTTTCTGATACTATAGATATCGCCTGGTACCGACCCCGCAGTATGTTGAAGCTTCTGGTGCTGACAACCCTGGTGCTAAGGTCAGCAGCTAGCATACTTGTTACTGAAGACTTATCTGTCATCAAAAGACCTCTTGGTCTCATTGGTACCAGACTTTGCCCTGTTATCTGTGGTAAAGATGCTTCCAATGGTACCAATCATTGTATTGACTTGTGTACCGAGTACGCCATGCTCAGTACCAACTAACGCCCATTATCTTGGTGTTTCTAGCACACCAGCTGAGACAGCCTCGCTTCTTCAAGAGAATTACTCTTTGTCATCCTTGGCTCTTAGGACAGTAGAGAGGCTTCCCCAGCTAGATTTTGGGATCAAGATATTCAGGCCCACTTACCCCCTGAAGGGATTCTGGGGCTGACTCCTATTATGAGAGGCATAGAAGCTTACATAGGTATTCCAATCCTTGGTTCCCCCCCTCTTGGCCTCCAGACCCATATGTGTACCAGCAACCCTAATGCTATTGGGTTCTATTGGGAATTCCACATGCAAGAAGACCTGCATCATCAGCATCCCAGTCCAGAGTTAGGTCCCCTTGCTCACAGCCTCAGAAGAGGGATGTACTTCTGCCTCAGTCTGTTCAACCAGGACTAATTTTTCATGTCTCTGATAAGGAATCAAGAAGGTGACCATCCAGCCCCTGTACATATATCTTCCTTATCCCCAGATGAAGCAGTAATGCCTGTCTCATCTCCTTCCACTCCATATGATTATAAGACATTTCAGGACCTACTGAGGAGACTTGCCTATACACTGGAGATTTCAGTTGAAATGGTTCAAAAAACCCTACACAAACTCCTTGACATTCTCTATAATTCGGTCTCTGGATATCTGGTTTCACCAATAAATGATGGACTTTTTGGCCCCCAGCAAGTTGCTTTGTGAAACTCCTGGCTCCAACAGCAAAGAGAGGTGAGCACTGCTATCAAGTTCCCTCACAGGGATTTGAGCTATTTTGTACTCAGCCTGGCTCACTGATAGTCACAGTGGCCACTGAGGTTTTTAGTGTCAACAGAGATTGACACTGAAGGACAGAGAGCCCAAAGAGTTGGATTTACTGAGAGGAAAAACTATGCAACATCCAGATTCCAAATGAGAATGGTCAACTACCAAGCCTTGTTGACAAATTATTATTTTATTAATTGAGACACTTTGGCAAAATTCACAGACAAAGTTCTCCAGGGCATCAGGGAAGAGTTCAATTCTGTCATTGTAGCTAGACCATCTCTTCAGGTGGGCCTATACGCAGCAGATTCAGTCTCCAGATCAGTGACAACCTCAGTGGTGATATGGAGACCTTCCTGACTCAGTTAATCAGGGTTCCCTAAGGAAGAACAAGTCACAAGTGTGAATCTCCCATTTGAAGGCTGTGATCTTTGCAACACCAAAACTATGATTAGGCTTTACATTCCTGTAAGGATTCACAAGCAACTCTGATATCTTTGCAGCTGAAAACAGGAATATAAACATTACAAGCCTTATTATAATCTATAGCAATCTTTCTAACTGCAATATAAGCAGACGGAACCACCAAGGAAACAGCAAAAGGTTTCCAGAAGGAAGTCTGATTTTTCTTATGTTCTATTCTGAATCTGAGGCAACTAAACACCTTCATCAAAAAACTCAAGTTCAGGATGGTGTCCCTCGTCTCCATCATCCCATCCCGTGGTCTCTCAGTCTCTACTCTTTATCTCCAGGATACCTATTTCCCTATAGCAATTTACCCAGCTCACAGGAGATACATCAGGTCCAGCTGGGTAGTTGCCACTACAAATACAGACTATTACAATTTGGCCTGTCAATAATACCCAGGATTTTAATTAAGTGCCTCTTAGAAGTGACAGCTTGTCTCAGAAATGTGGAGGTCCAAATGTTCCCATACCTGGACAACTGGTTCATTCATGGGAAATCGTGCCAGTACGTTTCAGACTTCATTCAGCAGACCCCATATCTGTTTGCCCATGTAGGGCAAAATTAACAAAGACTAGTCAGTACTGACTCTAACACAACAAAATTGAATTCATAGGAGCTATTCTGGACTTCACAGCATTTATGAATTGTCCCAATCAGAAAGAATTCAAATCATTCTGGATTTATATGCCCATCTACAAACTCACCCAAGGACACCAGTGAGAACTTGCCTCAGGCAGCATGGCATCTTGCACTTTCATGACTCCGCATACAAGATTTCACCTGCGCTGCATGCAAGGCAGTTGAAGTCTGTGTATCAGCAAAGCAAACATCAACTGAACATGGTAGTTCATGTTCTACCACAAGTCCTGCTATGATTAAAGTGGTGGGTAGATCTGACAAAAGTTGCAAAAGGGCTCCATTCTTTCCCCCACCCCCTCTGTTCAAGACTTTGGTGATGGATGCTTCCACCTTAAGGTAGGGAGCCCCTCTAGACAACATACAGACACAGGGTTTATGGACTTCTCTAGAGTCAAGGCTACATATGAATGTCCGGGACCTGAGAGATATTTTTCAACCATGCTGAGTTTTCATTCCAACAATCAAAGGCCTGAACTATACAAGTTATGACAGACAATACTACAGCCATTTTTATATAAACAAGCAGGGTGGGGCAAGATCCTCCCCACTATGTAAGAGGCTGTATGACTGTGGAACTTCTGTGTCCACCATGAACTCAACCTGAGAGTAGTTTGTCTTCCAGGAATACAGAATACACTGGCAGATGGTCTTAGCAGGAAATCTGCAGATAACCATGAGTGGTCCATAAACGATGACATGATTTGAAAAATTCTCCTCAACTGGGGTCTCCCCAAAATAGACCTGCTTACCACAAGAGAGAACAGGAAGTGTCACCACTTCTACTTCGGAGGGGATCAGAGCCCAGGGTCCATTTCAGTAGCATTCCTGATCCCATGGCCTCAGGTCTTCTCTATATAGTTCCTCCAATTCCATTAATATGAAGAATTCTCAGGAAGCTCAAGATGGACTCAGCCAAAATAATCATGACAGCCCAGGCCTGGCTGAGGTAATTTTGGTACTTGGACCCGATCAACCTCTTTGTCCGACCACCAATATGTTTACCTCTGTGTCCAGACATCTCAGAATTGCACCCAAGTCCTGCATCCTGGTCCATGCACTCTTCATCTCATGGTGTGGATGTTAGCTGGCTGATTACATCAGAAAGTGCATGTTTATCAGAGGTCCAAAACATCCTCATCTATAGTACAGTTATATGGGCAAGTCTGCACCAATTATCACATTCCTGAACTCAGATTCAGACATTCTAGACTACCTTCAGGACTATTGATGACCCTACTGAGAATTCACCTAGCAGCTATCAGTGCTTCACTTTCTAATCAATGGACATTACTCATTCTCTCACCCAATGGTGGTGAGATTCTTAAAGAAGCTTAGACCCTAAAGAAGAGGGTCTATCCATTATTTAAAAAGACTGTTGCTCCCTGGGATCTAAATATAGTTTTGGCAGGGCTGATTGAACCCTGGGCCACATGCTCCCTACTTCACCTTTCTGTTTAAAACAGCTTTTTTAGGTAGCAGTATGGTGCAGGAGCACGCGGGAGTTGCAAACTTTGTACTGGAGGGCCCTACCATCAATCTTTCATAAGGACAAAATATCCTTGATACCCTCACCCACTAATTCTACCAAAACTGGTCTCAGCATTACATTTAAATCAGTGTGCCTTCCAGTATTTTTCCCCAAACCATGTTTGAACAAGAGTTAGGAGAAACTATAGTCATTAAATGTCTGTAGGTGCTGTAGAAGGAGCACAATCACCAACAGTGCTGCCTAATGGTTAGGCAGGGTTTTGGCAGGGCATCACCCCATTGAAAGTATAGTCTGGTCCTTCAGTACCCTGCCCCAAGGGTTTCCAGCCCTCCCCTTTAGCAGAGACTTTATTGGGGGCTGGGCCCTTGAACAATCAAGGCCTTTCCCAACTGGTCTCTCACTTAGGTGAAGACTCCCAGTGTGGTAACATCCGCCACCAGGCTCCAGTCCTATGGGCAGCTACACCCGACACCGTGGGTGCTAAACCACTGCCTCCCCGACTACTTCCTACGCCAGTCCCCTTTAGCTTCCCAGAATGAGTCACTCCAACTAAGTCTCTGACCTGTACTCTCATTCCCCTACCTCTCCTTTGTGGGCTTGCTCAGGTCTGTGTTGTCAGGTCCCAGGCATTGGGTTGCTGGGCAGTACTTTCTCTTCAGAGCTCAGGGCAGCTGTCTACTCCCTTCCACTGCCTGCCTCTGAAAAAGCTCTGCTCCCCTTTTTAAAGCATTGCCTCCAGCTTGTGAAGGCTTTGCAGGTATGACTGGGTGGGGCTGCCTGGGCCCAGAGCTGTTCCTTAACCCCTTGCTCTCCAATGTGGAGTTTGTATACCCCATCACAGGTGCTTTTATTCTATAGAGTTAGAACCAAACATTTGAGAGCATCACCCACATTATTCATAGCATATGCTGATATGGTTAAGTGTTAAGTCAGGCTGTGTCGACTCAGGTTCTCAAACTAGATATTGTCCTGTATCAAACTGTGCTACAAATTAGCTAACATAGTCCCACTGGCAAGGGTCATAGCTCACTCTTCTAGAGCTCAAGGTACCTCTGTAGCGTCTCTGAAAAAATGTACCAGTCATAGACTTTAGTAGAGCAGCTGCTTGGTCTCCAGTACACTCACTTACCCAACACTCTGCTACTGTGGAGGCATCCAGATCTGACACAAACTTTGGCAAGGCTGTCCTACAGTCATTGTTTAGGTAAACTCCCAGTAACAACCTTTCACAAGTAGATCACTGCTTGGGAGTCATCAATAGTGGAAAATATGTATGGACAATTACTCAAAAGAGAAGAAACAGTTAGTTACCCTACAGTAAGGACGGTTCTTCAAAATGTGTTGTCCTTATATATATTCCATGACCCACCTCTCCAGCCCTACTACTACAAAATTTGCTAACACCTGGATTTGGTGGGGCAAAGGAACTGACAGGAAGTTGGGATGGCCCTGCCCTTTATTTCCTCAGAGGCATGAAGACACTCAGGGTGCAGACACAGTCCTAATGCACTTAATATGGACAATGCATCTTGATACATCATAGTAACTGTGCATGGATGGAAGACAGTAGTGATGTGCTGCTGTCACAGTAATTTCCCCTGTTAGCCTGTATATCAGGTATGCATGTGCCTGCAGAGGGAATATTTACTTTTTTCCCCATTTAAACAGAAATGATTTCTTTCCTGAAAAATATTTTGTGTATTTTGATATACATCACAGCATTCAACATGTGGTATTTGAAATGGTGCTGGGGGTATCTCAGTGTGGGAGTGGAGTATCATCTCCCAGATAATTTAAAATAAAATCTACCGCTTAATACAGTCTGAGCTTTTCAGTGTGGTCTACTGGTTAGGCTGCTTGACGGGGATTCAGGAGACCAGGGTTCTTTTCCTGATTCTGCCATTGATTTAATGTGTGCATATCTAAAATGTAAGTTTCTCAAAGCATGGACGGTCTATCCCTATCTGTTTGTTCAGTGCCTAGCCCAATGTCATCCTCATCTCATCTGGGTGCTTTTGACATTACCACAATAATAATAATTAGATGCACCTCAGGCCTATGGATAAGTGCTTACTGACAGGGATGTTTTAGCAGTATCCAAAGAAGAGGTAAAGATGGAGAACCCACACCAATCCTTTCATAGATTTTAAGGCCAGAAGGGGTAATTGTGATCTTGTAGTCTGACTTCCTGTATAACACAGGGCTATAGAACTTCCCCAAAATAATTGCTAGAGTATATCTTTTAGAAAAAATCCAATCTTGACTTAAAAGTGGTCAGGGATGGAGAATCCACTAAAACCCTTGGTAAATTGTCCCAGTGGCTAATTACTCTCACTGTTAAAAACTTACACCTTCTTTCTATTCTGAATTTGTCTTCAACTTCCAGCCATTGGATCGGGTTATACCTTTATCTGCTAGACGGAAGAGCCCAACATTAAATATTTGTTCCTCATGTAGATACTTACAGACTGTAACCAAGTCACTCCTTAACCTTCTCCTTGTTAAGCTATCTAGAATGAGCTCTTAGAGTCTATCATGATAAGGCATGTTTTCTAATCCTTCAATCATTCTTGTGGCTCTTCTCTGAACCTTCTCTAATTTATCAACATCCTTCTGGAATTGTGGGCACCAGAACTGGATGCAGTATTCCAGCAGTGGTTGTACCAGTGCCAAATACAGAGGTAAAATAACATGTCATCTACTACTCAAGATTCCCCTGTTTTTATGCATCCCAGGATCTCATTAGCTCTTTTGGCCACAGCATCACATTGGGAGTTCATGTTCAGCTGATTATCCACCATGACCCCAAAGTCACTGTTTAAAATGTTTGTTTTTAAAGTAATCTAATACCTAGTTTATTAACTGATTTTTGTTTGAGCTCTGCATGACCAAAGGCCTCGCTAGTCCTTGAAACATAACTGTTTTGAAATGTTAAAAGTGCTGGAAGGTGCAGTAATAACTCCTGAATATCTTCATAAAGTGCAATTTTATAATCTGCATGAATTGTGTTTATACTTCCATTGCAAAAAGTTTTGTCCCATCTGACAATATAGGAAACAATTAGCCAGAAGTTCTGCTGCCTTTCCACTGAAGAGACTTTTAAGTGGCAGTATTATATCTCAATGCTTCCTTCTTTATAGATCTCTCAGGCATAAGTATAGGCTTTGACGTTGTTGATGTCACATGCTATAGTTATAGCTTATGCGCTAATAAATGTTAGTCTCTAAGGTGCCACAAGTACTCCTGTTCGAAAGCTTATGCTCTAATAAATTTGTTAGTCTCTAAGGTGCCACAAGTACTCCTGTTCTTTTTGCGGATACAGACTAACATGGCTGCTACTCTGAAACATGCTATAGTTTGAACTTTTTTCAAACTCTTAGTTATTAGAAAGTTTAGCCCATCAGATTTCACATTAATTCACTTCATGTCCAGTAGATTTTACATCCAGTGGTGGACCCATGTTGTTTGCTCAATGAATTTTTATATATATATATATATATTTAAACTGCTGGCCATTTACATTTTTTTCTTTTCATTCTTTCACCAGTACAAATTGTCCCAGGTCCCCCAACCACAACCAACTGCAGTTTTAGTAAATTTTGTGGTATATCTGCATACTAGACAGGGCCAACTTATTTGTGATAAATAAGTTAAGGGTGCAAGCAGACCAGTCAGTATCCATCTAGATCTGTACTATTAACTTTTCTCTGAAGCACACATAGTCACTCATAGCTGCTATTTCTGCTTCTCTCCAAGCTTGTATAGCTGAACAGAGCACATTGAGCTACTAAAATACCTATAATCTCTCTCTCTTTTTTTTTTCAAAGCAACTCTAGGATTTAAACATTTCATAATAAAGACAGAGAAATACTGTATCTTTGAGAACAAGTACTTTTGCGTTATGATATCCTATATACATTATTTATCTATACCATAAATGTATTATATTTCCAGAACTTTCAGAGTAGTTAGTTATTTTCCGAACATGTGAGCTGACATAAATTAAGCATACTTCCTTCCTTTAGATAATTAATTTACATATAACCTTTGGCTTTTCTTTTATCTTCAAGTATTGATATAAGCCACATAAAATCATACTATGTGTGGAAAGAATGCTTTGAAATGCAAAATCTAATTAAAATGAATGCAGTGTTATTTTAGGACAGTTATGTAGTTGAAAAATACTATTGGGAATATCATGAATATTTGAACAGACCATTATTTTTATCCATGCTGTTCAATTTATACACAAGTCATTTATGAAAAATGAGCTGGTATTTTGGTTAGAAATTCTTGGACTGAGTGCTTTGTGACAGAGAGCTAAGTAATAACCCCAATGAATTACTTTAGATTGTTTTACCAATCAATTGAAATGCATGTAATTAACCAAATGAAACCTCCACCTGCAGTTTGACTTTTGTTTTTGTTATGTATGGTTATAAAATCATTATTAATTAAACCTGACATAACTAAGTAGCTATTACTTAAAGGTTTTTACTGTAGATATATTTATGAACTGAAAATATCACTTAAAGGTGAAGTATATTAGCTTCATTCAGATTTAAACTAGTATTCATTTGATGGAGGAGTTAGATACGTGTATACTATGAACATATAAAAAAATAAGGTGATTTGGCTAGCAAAATAGGATATAATGAAATATAGTCTGATATCCTAGCAGTAAATGAGTTTTTCCTAGTAGTGGAGATGATCAAAAAATCACTGTTAACCAGTAGCAAATACTCATTCACAGCTAGGGTATCAGCAGAAGACTATATTTCGCTATTCTATTTTGCTAGCAGCTACCACCAATCAAACTTATATGTTTAAAAAGATTTCCACCCTCTTCGAATGACAATCTACCAATCCACATCTGCTACTAGATAGCTCTACTATAGCTCTGCTGCTGAAATATATACATATATGCAGGAATATATACACTCTTCTCTCCAGGCATCAACCCCTAACCCTATTAAATATCAGTCTTCCTGCCTGCAGCAGCAGAGTTGGCAGTTTATGGAATTATTTCCTCTTCTGAGGCTTTGTCTTCACTCATAGAAAGATGTGTTTTACCTCTGGTAACTAAGCTATACCAAGGTAAAAACACAGTGAAAACCAGGCACTTTAGTTTTACTGTGAAGTAAACCTGCTGAGGTCAACCCTTGGAGCAGGTATATTGCTGTTTACCTTGCAGTAAAATGAAAATGCCTGGTCTTCCCCGTGTTTTTACCTCAGAATAGCTCGTGCATGTTAGTTACCTTGAGATAAAAAACACACCATTTTTAGAAATGAGGACAAGGCCTGCAAATCCCTCTTGCAATTTTTTTTGCTTGCTTTTCTCCTTTCTTCTGGTTCCTTTCTGGCCTGTGGGATCCAATCACTCAGACACAGTGGCTTTGCCTTTCTCTCCCCTTCTGGCAGTCCACTCAGCCTGCAGCACCAGCTTCATATGGCTCTCTGTCACTACAGTGTTCCACAGCAGCGAATGGCCTAAGACACTTTGATCTCTGCTTCACTGGAGTGGCTTTTTTGGCAAGCCTGTAGATGTTTTGATGAACAGTGCCCTCTCTTTCCCACAGCCTCAGCACCACAGTGTGGCCTGGCTGTACCTCAGGAGAAGTTTGCTCAAGAAGCACTATTTACTGGGCAACAGCCTGGCAGTTACAGAGCAGACTTAAAACTGTGGCCTGGCATGTCCTTTGGAAATAGTGATGTCTCACTGTATGTCCCAATTTCTCCTTGCTACCATGTTACCCATCATTATTTCATAGATTCATAGATTCATAGATTCTAGGACTGGAAGGGACCTCGAGAGGTCATCGAGTCCAGTCCCCTGCCCGCATGGCAGGACCAAATACTGTCTAGACCATCCCTGATAGACATTTATCTAACCTATTATTTCCTTTGATTCCATTCTGCTGTTGCCTTGAATGTGCTCTCATGGAATACATCTCAAATGGCATTTATTGTTAAAAATGGCACACCTGAAATCATAGGCCTAAACTTTATGTGGCTGATATATTTGAATAGTACTGTCTGTGTCTTATCTAGCTGGACAGCTTTCTGGGGCAAGGATCTGTCTTCCTCTCTCATGAGTATCCTATTGGCACTTTAATAAAGACAAAATCATCTCTTTCCACTGAAGAATTGTTGTTGTTATCAAAAGGTAAAAGAAAACAATATATCTAGAACTGAGCTTTTCTCATCCATAAGGCTGCATAAAGCTGCGCCACATCAGCACTAGGCACGGACCTAAAAGCAGGACTGGAAGAATAACTAGGCAGGGAATGGCACTTCTAAGATTCCTTTACTCTAAACAGTTGTTCAAGCTATCTTCTTGGCCAAGGTCAGTGTTGGTGTCCACTCTCAGTGGGTGGACATCAAGAGGAATATAAAGGAATTCAAATAGGAAATGTCTAATGAAATTATGTTAATGGCATTATTTTGTTTACATTCAGTCAATGGGGTATGAGTGGGTTAAAAGCTTATGTTTTCAGAAAGGCTTCCAGAAATCAAGATTAAAGTGCAGAACCTATAAGATGCAGCATGCATCTACAGAAGGTACTATCTTTAATTCTCCAAAAGAATTTATTATACAGGAATAGTTTTCTGACATTAAAAAAGAGCACAACTATTCAGATGCCCAGATTGTTGTTTATGGTTTGACATTTTTCTAATTTAAAAATATCTATAAACAGCATTTTATTAATGCTTTTAATTTAAAAAGTTGTCTTCTCATTATTGGTGTATACAGCAAAATTGTGAAGCAATGCAGAAATTGAAAAAGCAATCTAATATATGGCTTAAATAAGAAAAACAATTGTAATCTATTAGCATGAATTTCAGATACATCCAGCAAGTTAAGGTTTGCTGCTTTCAAGTTCATATATCTGTGGAGGAGTGAAAGTGAAAGATAAGGTACAGAAAACTAGCTTGCATAATTCTGTTGAATCTTAAGGCTAGATTTATAGGTATTCACCTCTGATCCTTTTGCCCACAGTTATTTGCACCTGCAGCTTAAATATATAAATGTCTGATTTGCCACCGTAGTCCAGTACTTTAGTGTCTAAGGGTATGTCTACTCTGCAGTTAGACACCCGCAGCTAGCCTATGCCAGCTGACTCGAGCTCATGGGGCTCTGGGTAAGAGGCTGTTTAACTCTGGTGTGGACATTAGGGCTTGCGCTGCACTCACTGTGTTAGGTGGAACTTTATTAAATGTTGGAAGGATAACATGGAGCAGCTTGGAACTGGAAGAGCTGTCACTGTGATATGAGGAGATCTGGGTCTGAGTCCCCCCGATGTGTGTTAGCAAAGAAAATATAATTGCAGCACCTGAAGAAGAGCTCTGTATAAGCTCAAAAGCTTGTGTCTCTCACCAACAGAAGTTGGTCCAATAAAAGATACTACCTCACCCACCTTGACTATCAAAGAAATTAGGTGCATATGTATCTTGAGGTTCTAGTCTGCATCATTTCAATTCAGAATTGTGTGGGTTGTGTCAGTAGCAAGGCCCTGGGTCTTCTTGCTGTGGGTATCATCAGTAGTGATGTGGGATATGAGAGCAGTCTGGATTTAATGATGAGTAGGGAAAAGTATAGGTTTAGGTGGTATCCTGTGTGCTGCAGTGTGCAAGTGTGAAGCGGTTGTAAAAGGGTATGAAGTTGTTTATTAAATTTTATAGGCGTGGTATTCTATCAAGAAAGTAGGCCAGTGTTTGAGCATAGGGCAAGTACAGATAGTACCTGTCCGTTACAGTGAAAAGGCACAGTGGGGAGCGTGTGATATAAGTGTATTTGGGCATCGCTCAAAGACGACACAGTTAAGATTGCATGGGTTGTTTGCTTGAGCCCCCCAACTGTTCGTCCCTTACCTTCCATACAATCCATTCCCATTTATCCCCTCCACATAATAATCCCATTCCTTACTGCAGATGCAAACCCCTCTTCCCCCATTGCCTCTAATCACCCCTTCCCTTCCAGTGAGCTTTGAATGTGTAATTTGTCTCTTCAAAACTATTTTTAAGCCACTTCTGAATATTCTGCTGTACTTTGACTGCATTTCTCCAAAATTTAAAAATAATGATAACATGTAAGAGGCAGACTTTTCCCAAATGTTTTGTTCATTCTTAGGCTATGTCTACACTGTGTACCTTATGGCGGCACAGCTGTGTCGATACAGCTGTGCTGCTGTAAGGTCTCCTGCATAGCTGCTCTTTGCCAGCAGGAGAGAGCTCTTCTGTTGGCAAAATAAAACCACCCCGTCAGGGTTCCCTCAGCTCTCTGAATCTGGGGTACAGATGTGGGGACCCGCATGAAAGACCCCCTACACTTATTTCTACCAGCTTAGGTTAAAAACTTCCCCAAGGCACAAATTCTTCCTTGCCCCTGGACAGTATGTTGCCACCACCAAGTGTGTTAGACAAAGATTCAAGGAAAAGGTCCACTTGGAATTCCTGTTCCTCCAAAATCCCCCCAAGGCCCTTCACCTCCTTTCCTGGGGAGGCTTGAAAGTAACCAAGGTGAGCACAGACCAGACCCTTGGGTTTTTAGGACACTACCAACCCAATCAGATTCTTAAAAACAGAACTTTATTATAAAGAAAAAGTAAAAGAAGCACCTCTGTAAAATCAGGATGGAAGATAATTTAGATTCAAAACACAGAGGATTTCCCCTCTAGGCAAAATTTTAAAGTTACAAAAAACAGGGATAAACCTTCCTCATAGCATAGGGACAATTCACAAGCTAAAACAAAAGATAATCTAACGCATTTTCTTCCTAATACTTACAATTTGTAAATTTAAGAGGCTTAGTTCAGGTATGGCTTTGGGAGATGTATTTTCCCTGCCCTGAGTCCTCGCTGATCCGGAGAGAACAAAGGAACACAAAACAAAAACTTTCCCCCACAGATTTGAAAGTATCTTCTCCCCTTATTGGTCCTTTTGGTCAGGTGCCAACCAGGTTATCTGAGCTTCTTAACCCTTTACAGGTAAAGGAGGGATTTTATGCTACCCCTAGCTGCATGTTTATGACAACTCCCAATGAGTGGAGGTAGCTTTGTTAGTGGGAGAGCATTTCCCGCCCACAAAATGCTGTCCACACTGGTGCTTTTTGTCAATAAAACTTTTGTTGGTTAGGGGTGTAGACATAGCCTTATATTTCTGCCCCATGTGGGTTTCAGTTTCAAAGTTGCAGGCCCAGAATTTGGGAAAGGTGTTAAGTGGCTCATTCATTTCAATGAGATGTTCTCAGTTGAAAGAGAATGCCCAGTGAAGATGAATGCAGCCTGAAACAATAGCTGTGAGACGTGTGAACTGCTCCATTCATGTCAGTAGGTGTTCCCTTCCCTCTTCCCCAGTGCTGGAGAGTTTCTTGATATGTGTCAAGGATACCTATTCTCAGCTCCTTACCCCATTCTCACCAGTGTGTTCTTCGTGCATGCTCCAAGCATGACTGTTCTAAATTGCCCCCACAGAGGGGCAGATCCTGGCTCACATGGCAGAGAGGGAGAGAGGCTTCTACACCCCCAAAAAGAAGACCACCAGACCGTAGTTCACATGAGGGGGGTCAGGAATGGGGGGCATCAGATCTGCATGGATGGGCAGGGCCACCCCAGATCCTAGCGTGTCCACAGGGGCACAGAGCAGGTCTCAGACACCCCCAAGTGGCAGTAACTCTCAGATAATAGGAAGAGGATTAGGGAGTGGGGTGCAGGCATCCTCAGAAAGGCAAGGTCCTCCCAGATGGGGCTCACATGTGGGGGTATAGAAAATGGGGGGCACATCCCCATAGATGGGCAGAGGCCCCCAGGTCCTGGCATGCACACACGGGGCAGGGAGCAGGGCTCAGACATTACCGGTTGGGGCAGGGACACTGTAAACATAGTGGTTACCTCCTGCACATCCCCTCCTAGCCAGAGGTCACTGTGCAGCACCCTACCTCAGTTTCCCCTCTGAGAGTTCAAATAAAACTTCACTTCTGCTTTTTTTGCGGGGGGAGGGTCAAAATGCCCCTCCTTGGGAACTTGGTTTACTAATATAAATGACACTTCAAATACTCAAAATCCCCAAACAAAGTTAATCCAAAAGTCCATACAAAATTCTCTTCCTTCTGCCAGGCCTTCCCTGCCTGAGGCCTTTCCTGCTTTGGCAGCCCTCTCCAAGGCCTCTACCTGGCTGGAGTCTCAGTCCTAACTCCCAGGACTTTCTGCTGGAGCCTGCTCACTCCTAGCAGTCCCTGATCCCCAAAAATTCATAGATAGATTCATAGTCCAAAACCAGAAGGGACCATTGTGTTCATCTCCTCGACCTTCTTTTGAGGCCCTAGAACTCCCCCAAAATAATTCCTAGAGCATATCTCTTAAAAGAAACATCCAATCTTGATTTAAAAATGGTCAGCGATGGAGAATCCATCATGACCCTTGGTAAATTGTCCCAATGGCTAATTACTGTCACTTAAAAATTTCTAATCTGAATTTGTCTAGCTTTAACTTCCAGCCATTGGATCTGGTTATACCTTTCTTTTCTAGATTGAAGAACCCATTATTAAATATTTGTTCCCCATGCAGATACGTATAGACTGTAATCAAGTCATCCCTTAACCTTCTCTTTGTTAAACTAAATAGATTGAGCTCTTTGAGTCTATAACTATAAAGCATGTTTTTTCTAATCCCTTAATCATTCTCATGTCTCGTCTCTGAACTCTCTCTCCAATGTAACAATGTCCTTCTTTAATTGTGAACACTAGAACTAGACACAGTATTCCAGCAGTGGTTACCCCAGTGCCAATTACAGAGGTAAAATAACATGCCTACTCCTAGTCAAGACTCCCCTGTTTATGCATCTAAGGCTCACATGAGCTGTTTTGGCCACAGCATTGCACTGGGAGCCCATGTTCTGCTGATTATCCACCATGACCTGCAAATCTTTTCCGGATTCACTGCTTCCCAGCATAGAATACTCCATCATGTAAATATGGCCTTCATTCTTTGCTTTGAGATGTATACATTAACAGTTAGCCATATTAAAACACAGAGTGTTTGCTTGCACTCAGTTTACCATGCAATCCAGATCATGCTGTGTCAGTGACCTGTCCTCTTCATTATTTACCATTGAATCAAAGTCTTCAACAAATTACCCAAGGGCTATTTGAAACACAACCAACAAAATTAGTATGAAAAGAGCAAATGTGCCTTTCTATTAGAGGAGGAGAGATTTTATGTGTGAGAGCATGAATGTGTGTGCTGATCCATGTACCCAGGTTTCATAGGGACTAAATGCCAGCTTCAAGGCTGTGCAGATAAAATAGGGGAAACTTATTTTACCAAAGCTCTTTGTTTACAGCAAGCAAACTCCTTAGCTGCTGGCATCAGCCAAGGTCTTCTCAGGAAACTCTGACAGTAGGCACATGATTTTTTCTTTTGTCCCTTTAAAAACTACTTATGAGGTATAGGCTTGTTCCTCATTAAGACACACTTTCAAGAGTAGAAACAACTGACAGCTCATCATACTGCTGCACAGGGGCCTGGCATCCTGCCAGATCATTCCCGCCAGACTTCCCACCCTCGATTGGGTTTTCCAAACATGTAAATCTCTGCTGTTCACCCCACGGAAAAAAGAGTAATTATGTCCAGCTGCAAGTTAAGAAGGGTTTGGAGTGGAACAACCTCCATTCATAGATGCATAGATTCTAGGACTGGAAGGGACCTCGAGAGGTCATCAAGTCCAGTCCCCTGCCCTCATGGCAGGACCAAATACTGTATAGACCATCGCTGATAGACATTTATCTAACCTACTCTTAAATATCTCCAGAGATGGATGTGACGTTGTGCAGTCTATATGGTTTTATAAAAACTTGATAATAAGTCAATATAATGTAACTGGGAGAAAATATGGTAATAGTGAATATAACGTAACTGGGATATGCTTCATGCAAAAGGTCTCTTGTAAGGTATAATTACAAAGCTTATAATCTACTGAGTATGATCATCTGATTTGTATAAATGTACCACTCTTGTATCTAAAACTAGAAATATAAAATGTAACTCTGAGGGCCTATTGTAATTATGTAAAGTGTGGGCCATTAATGATGGTTTGGAATCTTGATGACTCCCATTAACCAGGACCATTGTCTGCAGGTGGTTGTGTTTACCTGTTAGTCTTCCTGTATATGTGTGTGCTGGCAAGTGGGCAATGAAGTCTTGCAGTGACATGTGATCATGTCACCTGAACTGGAATCCATCTTTAACCTGGTGCTTTTCCAGTGAGGGGGGGTGGAAACCCAGAGGGACAAAGGGTTCCCGCCTTATGCAAAAGATATATAAAGGGGTGGAAGAGAACAGAGAGGAGGAGAGGAGCCATCATGAAGAATCCCCTAGCTATCACCTGAGCTGAAACAAGAGCTGTACCAGGGAAAAGAATTGTGCCCAGGCCTGGAAGGTGTCCAGTCTGAGAAAAACTTACTGAAGCATCTCTGAGGGTGAGATTATCTGTATTTAGTTTGATTAGACATAGATTTACGCATTTTATTTTATTTTGCTTGGTGACTTACTTTGTTCTGTCTGTTACTACTTGGAACCACTTAAATCCTACTGTCTGTATTTAATAAAATCACCTTTTATTTAGTAATTTACTCAGAGTATGTATTAATACCTGAAGGAGCAAACAGCTGTGCATATCTCTCTATCAGTGTTATAGAGGCCGAACAATTTATGAGTTTGCCCTGCATAAGCTTTATGCAGGGTAAAACGGATTTATCTGGGTTTAGACCCCATTGGGAGTTGGGCATCTGAGTGTTAAAGACAAGCACACTACTGAGAGCTGTTTTCAGGTAAACTTGCAGCTTTGGAACAAGTGATTCAGACCCTGGGTCTGTGTTAGAGCAGACTGGAGTGTCTGGCTCAGCAAGACAGGGTGCTGGAGTCCGGAGCTGGCAAGGAAAACAGGAGCAGGGGTAGTCTTGGTACACTGGGTGGCAGCTCCCAAGGGGGTTTCTGTGATCCAGCCCGTCACAATGGAGATTCCACAACCTCCCTAGGCAATTTATTCCAGTGTTTAACCACCCTGATAGTTAGGAACTTTTTCCTAATGTCCAACCTAAACCTTCCTTGCTGCAGTTTAAGCCCATTGCTTCTTGTTCTATCCTTAGAGGCTAAGATGAACAAATTTTCTCCCTCCTCCTTATGACACCCTTTTAGATACCTGAAAACTGCTATCATGTCCCCTCTCAGTCTTCTCTTTTCCAAACTAAACAAACCCAATTCTCTCAGCCTTCCTTCATAGGTCATGTTCTCTAGACCTTTAATCATTCTTGTTGCTCTTCTCTGGACCCTCTCCAATTTCTCCACATCTTTCTTGAAATGCGGTGCCCAGAACTGGACACAATACTCCAGTTGAGGCCTAACCAGTGCAGAAAAGAGCGGAAGAATGACTTCTTGTGTCTTGCTCACAAGACACCTGTTAATGCATCCCAGAATCATGTTTTCTTTTTTTGCAACAGCATCACACCGTTGACTCATATTTAGCTTGTGGTCCATTATAATCCCTAGATCCCTTTCTGCCGTACTCCTTCCTAGACAGTCTCTTCCCATTCTGTATGTGTGAAACTGATTGTTCCTTCCTAATGGAGCACTTTGCATTTGTCTTTATTAAATTTCATCCTGTGTACCTCAGACCATTTCTCCAATTTGTCCAGATCCAGATTTGAATTATGACCCTATCTGCCAAAGCAGTTGCAATCCCTCCCAGTTTGGTATCATCTGCAAACTTAATAAGCGTACTTTCTATGCCAATATCTAAGTCATTGATGAAGATATTGAACAGAGCCTGTCCCAAAACAGACCCCTGCGGAACCCCACTTGTTATACCTTTCCCGCAGGATTGGGAGCCATTAATAACTACTCTGTGAGTACGGTTATCCAGCCAGTTATGCACCCACCTTATAGTAGCCCCATCTAAGTTGTATTTGCCTAGTTTATTGATAAGAATATCATGTGAGACCATATCAAAATGCCTTACTAAAGTCTAGGTATACCACATCCACCGCTTCTCCCTTATCCACAAAACTCGTTATCCTATCAAAGAAAGCTATCCGATTGGTTTGACATGATTTGTTTTTTACAAATCCATGCTGGCTATTCCCTGTCACCTTATCACCTTCCAAGTGTTTGCAGATGATTTCCTTAATTACTTGCTCCATTATCTTCCCTGGCACAGAAGTTAAACTAACTGGTCTGTAGTTTCCTGGGTTGTTTTTATTTCCCTTTTTATAGATGGGCACTATATTTGCCCTTTTCCAGTCTTCTGGAATCTCTCCTGTCTCCCATGATTTTCCAAAGATAATAGCTAGAGGCTCAGATACCTCTTCTATTCGCTCCTTGAGTATTCTAGGATGCGTTTCATCAGGCCCTGGTGACTTGCAGGCATCTAACTTTTCTAAGTGATTTTTAACTTGTTCTTTTTTTATTTTATCTTCTAAACCTACCCCCTTCCCATTAGCATTCACTATGTTAGGCATTCCTTTAGACTTCTCGGTGAAGACCAAAACAAAGAAGTCATTAAGTATCTCTGCCATTTCCAAGTTTCCTGTTACTGTTTCTCCCTCCTCACTGAGCAGTGGGCCTACCCTGTCCTTGGTCTTCCTCTTGCTTCTAATGTGTTGCTAAAAAGTTGTCTTGTTTCCCTTTATTCCTGTAGCTAGTTTGAGCTCATTTTGTGCCTTTGCCTTTCTAATCTTGCCCCTGCATTCCTGGGTTGTTTGCCTATATTCATCCTTTGTAATCTGTCCTAGTTTCCATTTTTTATATGACTCCTTTTTATTTTTTAGATCATGCAAGATATCGTGGTTAAGCCAAGGTGGTCTTTTGCCACATTTTCTATCTTTCCTACCTAGCGGAATAGCTTGCTTTTGGGCCCTTAATGGTGTCCCTTTGAAAAACTACCAACTCTCCTCAGTTGTTTTTCCCCTCAGTCTTGATTCCCAGGGGACCTTACCTATCAGCTCTCTAAGCTTACCAAAATCCGCCTTCCTGAAATCCATTGTCTCTGTTTTGCTGTACTCCCTTCTACCCTTCCTTAAAATTGTGAACTCTATGATTTCATGATCACTTTCACCAAAGCTGCCTTCCACTTTCAAATTCTCAACGAGTTCCTCCCTATTTGTTAAAATCAAATCTAGAACAGCTTCCCCCCTAGTAGCTTTTTCAACCTTCTGAAATAAAAAGTTGTCTCCAAGAACTATAGTCTGTGCCCCGCTGTGTTATTTTCCCAACATATATCTGGATAGTTGAAGTCCCCCATCACCACCAAATCTTGGGTTTTGGATGATTTTGTTAGTTGTTTAAAAAAAGCCTCATCCACCACTTCCACCTGGTTAGGTGGCCTGTAGTAGACTCCTAGCATGACATCACCCTTGTTTTTTACCCCTTTTAGCCTAACCCAGAGACTCTCAACACTTCCACTTCCGTCTCCTATGTCCATCTCCACCTCAGTCCAAGTGTGTACATTTTGAATATATAAGGCAACACCTCCTCCCTTTTCCCCCGTCTATCCTTCCTGAGCAAGCTGTACCCAGCCATACCAACATTCCAATCATGTGTATTATCCCACCAAGTTTTGGTGATGCCAACAATGTCATAGTTGTATTTATTTATTAGCACTTCCAGTTCTTCCTGCTTATTACCCATACTTCTCGCATTTGTATATAGGCATCTAAGATACTGATTTGATCATGCCTCCCAGTTTTGCCCTGACTCTCCTTTCTCTCTGCCATTATAGACCCATCTCCCAGGTCTCCACTTACCTGTGGGCTTTGCTCACCTGTCCCCGTCGAACCTAGTTTAAAGCCCTCCTCACTTGGTTAGCCAGTCTGTGTCCAAATAGGGTCTTTCCCCTCCTCGAAAGCTAAACGCCATCTCTGCCTAGCAGTCCTTCCTGGAATAGCGTCCCATGGTCGAGGAAGCCAAAGGGCCCCACTCTTCCTTGCTGATTTCACTGGTATGTGAAATTCTGATCTAAGTCGTGTCATCAAGTAACCAAGCAAAAAAAAAAAGCACCCTTGCTTTCATTTAGTTTCATGTGATCTATGGTTGAAAAGGCTTACGCTGTGATTCAGAGATTCTGCACTTACAGTGGGCCATGGAGACCTCTACCTTATTTATAACATAGCACTTTAAAAGGAGTGCAAATGAAAGTTACCTGTGCAGCAGAGATTTTAAAACCTGAAGCTGTATTTCATGCTGTTCTGTATTATTTTTGGCATGTGTTGTTCTAATTTTAAACCTCTTTAGAATGAAATCTACATATATTTGTCATTTGTAGCTTCACAACTTTGAAATATCTTGAGACATTACACAATTTACATTTAGCTGCTAATTGAAATTTTCCTTTTCTTTTAGTGAAGGGAAATAGGCTTAGTGTATGTCAAATAGTGTTTTGTTTTTGCCTTTTTAAAGTGTGTACTTTGGAAATTTAGTACTCTTGAAAGCTACTGGATTGGCAGCACTTGGCACTAAAGAGCCAATTATCCTCAGAATAGGATGCTGCACAGGCAGAAGAGATTAAAGCTTCCCCCCCAATGCCCTGCTAATGTAGCTGGAGCCTAACCTTTAGGGAACACCTCTGGGACAGAGAAGGGATTTTTATGATCATGCCCTTTCAGTCTTTGACTCCTGTAATTAGATTGTCAACATGACTGGCAGTTTTGCTGATGTTCTTCTGGTCCAAAGCCCGTTGAAGTGAATGGAAAGACTACTGTAGACTTCCATGAGAGTGCCATCAGGCCCCAGGAACTGGACTAAGATAATTTCCTTTCACATAAGCAGCAAAGACATTTCAGAGAGCAACAAAGTACTGTGGTAAAACAGGGCACTGTGCATTGTACAGCAGATTAAAAGGTATAATACCAGAAACATTTAAAACCATCACCTTTCTGTTAGCTGTGACAATAGCTTTTATAGTACTGTTTAATGCCCCTGCTGTAGGTAAATGTCATCATCGAAGTGTTGTCTCGTGAAGTTTTTAACTTTATGAGAAGTTTGTGAGTAAGAACAATCATACACACCAGATGAACACTGACTTATTAACAGCTCTGTTGTTGTTGGTTTTAAGACGATGATAAAGAGGCAAAAACATTTTATGTCCTTGCTACAAAGTTAACAAGGCATTATATTGCCACCTGGCCATCTGTTAGGCTAATATGATTGTTATTTTCAGTGATGATGTGCTGATTCTTTTTTAGACTTTCTATACACATCTCTTCTATTATACACAAAATATATTTTGTTCTGCTATATTTTAGTTGGAAACTTGCTACAAAATTCTATTCGCACCTAGCTTAAATACACTTCCTTCTGTTTGTCTGTGTCAACCTTCACACAACATTTTACAATTCAAATTTATTTGATTATGTTTAATGCACAGTTCAGATTCTTTTAGAGGCTCTCACCGTTAAACATATGTTTACACTTTTGTATGAGTCACACTGTCACATGGTGGCTGGCCCCCTGTAAATGAAGCAAGTCCAGCTGCCCTGTTTCTGAACAGGTGCTCCCCAGTTTGGCCAATTCAGAGGGTGGGACAGCACCTGGGGCCTATTAAAGATTAGAGAGTGAGCCAGTAGTGAGAGAGAGACTTGGTGAATCAGAGCGGCTATAGTCAGGAGAAGTTTCGCTGGTAGAAGCTGTACAGAGCTGAAAGCTTTCTGCAGGCTCTCCCTGGAAAGAGGGAGGAATTATCAGGAAGCCAGTGGAGGGGCAGTTCAGCTGTGCTTCCTGAGCCATGGCTGAAGAGAGCTGAAGGCTGAGAGCAGCAGAGGGAGAAGCCTGCTGGCTCTTGGAGCCAGTGAGCCTGAAGCCAGAGGGCTGGGAAGGCAGGGCGTGGTGAGGGGACATTGGGGCTGTATTTAATGTATTGCTTGGATTATCGTGTTGGGATTTGTTAGTGCATGGGGGTTCTTCTGTAATAAATTAACCTCACAAGGGCCATTTGCAGTAAGAAATGCTGTTTGAACTGCTTTGGGGGAGTGTGAAAGGGGAAGCTGACAGGCACATCTGTCATGCCATGGCCTGCCAGCAGAGGGCGCACCTGGACAGTGCTGCCTGTTGACACACACCTTAAGTAGCTATATTTTCCTATAACTGGATTGTGTGAGCTGCCAGCTGAATGCTCTCTCTCTCTCTCTCTCTCTCTCTCTCTCTCATATGCACACACAGCCTTGTAGCCTCCCTAATTGGCAAATGCAAAAGTGGTTGTTTGTGAAATGCTGTTGCACCTTCAATGGCTGTTGGATTCATTCATGTACATTTCATCACTCCAACACAGTTATATAATTCAAATGTTTTTAAATAAAAGTGCCATAAAACACTATATTGCATTTTATTTGTATATGGCATGTTTCAGACTGATGCCTACAAGACAGACCAGCTTGTGGTGCCTTGTTGTTGTATTTCTGAGAAACAAATATTACATTATACAATGTCAAATTGCCTAAACAGATTTTAGATATTTTGTGGGTCAAATCTATCCCTCATGTAATTCTGTTTACCTTGGTAGAGTTACACCAGGGGTTAATATCTCCCTGAGAGTTTAGAGTTGTTCTCTTAGCAATAATATTACTGTTGCTGCATTGGATCATCATTTTATGAAAAGAGCAAACATTTCTATGTATCAAAAACATAGTTTAAATGTTTGGAGCTGAACAGAATGAAAATCCTAAATTCTTATTATATTACTGATAGATCATTTCTCGAATTTTGACAAAGTCAAGAAATGTGTAGTGAGAGGAAACACTGAAAACTCTCTAAGTATTACTTTCATTTTCTTCCCAGATCTGAGCTCCTTTGTAGTTTGAGGATTATAAAAAGTGAACATATGTGGAATATTGCTACCAGCTTGCATAGCTTGATAAATCCAGACAAGCAGAAGAATGCTGGTGGCAGAATGTCTAGGATAGTGGTATATCCTCTTGATGCAAAAAAAGCTGGGAAGTAGTACCCCTTTTGAGGAACAAATGCCAATGAAATTATGGTACAGTAGTTGAATGTGTTTCATGATAGTTAAATATAAAATATAAATATGAAATGAACTCGGCAGTACGTAAAGATTTCCAGCCTGCGCTTCCCACAGATATAATGAAGAGATTGTAAACACCTTTTTGGCTCTGTACACTAATGGCAAACATCTAATTAGTATTGAAAGGTTTTTATATGCGTGTAGACTGGCCCAGCAGTCTTGTGGCATCAAAGTGCAATGCTGTGTTAAGAGTTACAGTTAGGTTGTCAGCTCAATCCCTTGCTCTCCAGATGCAAGGAGCTGATCGCACTGCATAGGCCACCAGTGGTATTTTGAACTTTTGGAGGTCTGCTGTCAGTCTTGAGTGACCATTTCTGCAGCCTCTTTGAAGGACTCAGGAGAGAACTACAACTAACAGGAAGGAAAGCTGACACACCATGTGGTTTTAGAGAGTTCCAGAGGACGGAGGAGTTAAGAGGTAAAATTTGGGGATGATTCCTTCAAAAATGATGTACTGTACTTGTGAGATTTTTGAGGCTCCTGTTAGTCTCTGTCTAGGAGTGGCAGGCTGCCTATCATATTATATATCTGAGGGCCTCACAGATAGAAAAATATTGTTTTCAGATTGGGTGAAAGAAATCACATTCTGCTCTAAAGAAAAATAATGTGGCTGTTCATAGGGGAAAGATTCCTGAACTCTGCAAAAGAAATATCCTCACTCAGAGATGTTGAGGCAAACTCTCTGCTGCAGCATGCATCACAGTTTGTGTGTTCATATTATCCACTTACAATAATAAGTTGAAAAATGCATTGGGGGTGGGAGACTCAATAATATAGAAGTCAGCCACACTGATAAAATGTCACACTCTTCCTCTTCTTCCTCCACAAAAATAAAGCACAAGACCCTCTGGCTCAACCCACCCTCTCTGAGGGCTGGTCTTCGCTATCGGGGAGATCGATTCTGCTGCAATCAATGCAGCAGGGATTGATTTAGTGGTCTAGTGAAGACCCGCTAAATTGATGGTAGAGCGCTCTCCCGTCGACCCTGGTACCCAGCTCCCTGAGAAGAGTATGGGAAGTCGACCAGAGAGCGTCTCCCATTGACTCAGCGCCGTGAAGACACTGGAGTAAGTTGACCTAAGCTACGTCAACTCCAGCTACGTTAGCTCAACTTAACCCTGTAGTGAAGAAAAGCCCAGAGAAAGCTTCAATAAATAGGTTTTGCGACATGCCATGGAGTCATGAAACTCAAAGTCTTTTAGACCAATGGTGGAAGTAAACTCTGGAGTTAAGGGTGTCCCACTGAAAATGTCCACTTCTATATGTACACATATTGGGACTATCAGTTTGAGGGCATTATAGGCAGGACTGAACAGTAAGCTTTGTTAGTGAATATAAATACAAGACCAAATTCTGAGGTCCTTGCTCAGTCCTCATGAAGAAAAACTCTCACTTATTGCAGTATATACAGGCATCAGAATTTTGGTGCCTCAGCGTAGAAGGGACCCTTGTAGGGGTAATTCTGATACAGGTCACATGTCTTCTACAGAAAAACAACAAGGAGTCTGGTGGCACCTTAAAGACTAACAGATTTATTTGGGCATAAGCTTTCATGGGCAAAAAACCCACTTCATATGCATGGAGTGAAAATTCCAGATGCAGGCATTGTTATAAGGACACATGAAGAGAAGGGAGTTACCTCACAAGTGGAGAACCAGTGTTGACAGGGCCAATACAATCAGGGTGGATGTAGTTCACTCCCAATAATTGATGAGGAGGTGTCAATTCCAGGAGAGGAAAAGTTGCTTCTGTAATGAGCCAGCCACTCCCAGTCCCTATTCAAGCCCAAATTAATGCTGTTAAATTTGCAAATGAATTTTAGTTCTGCAGTTTCTCTTTGAAGTCTGTTTCTGAAGTTTTTTTGTTCAAGTATGGCTACTTTTAAATCTGTTATAGAATGTCCAGGAAGATTGAAGTGTTCTCCTACTGGCTTTTGCATGTTACCATTCCTGATGTCCGATTTGTGTCTATTTATTCTTTTACATAGAAAAAGTAACAGAAAAGTTACTTTCCCCTTAAATTTAAATCATTCTGGGCTTGGTCTTGCCAGGGCCTTAGCACTCTGGCACTGACTCAGAAAGCACTTAAACGCATGCTTCTGTGCTGTCCTAAATAGGGATGCTTTCCTGAAACAGATCCTAAATTTATATGCTTTTCTTTAATCATATGAGTAGTCTCACTGCTGTCACTGGGACTACACACGTGCTTCACTTTTCTACTGGATCTCAGCCCTTGTGCGCAACATCTTGCAGGATCAAATCTTAGAGGTCTACTTGAACTAAGATAATATGGTGAGGAGTGTGGGATAGATTGCTAAAGTGTACCTGAGGTGTGCTTTTAACTACAGCGAGACAGATTCTTGGACTTCTAATCCTTATATATAATTCAGTGGTTAGGTACTCAGATGTCACATAGATTGGTGCAGCATTACAATCTAAATAGATTGATAGAATATTTTTCCATGTGGTAGGGATAGTGTGCTTCTTATTGGCACTTTTCCCCTTAATGTAAACTAGAGTCCTAAATCTTTGACTACATAGGGAACATTATAATCTAGTTTCTCTTAGGGCACCAGATACACTAAGTTTATCCTGCCCTACACTTATCCGGTGGTCTCTACAAAGTCCTTTGCTTATAGGCGATTTCCAACATCAAAGTCATTAAAGAGAGTACAAGCTTAGTATAGCAGTTTCCCCGCAGATAGTTGTCTTTTTCTCTTCCTTATTCAGCTGGGACATCCGTTATTTCTTTGAAAGATCACAGAGAGTTTGTAATTAAATAAAACTGCTGAGTAAACAGTTATAAATTATTTTGAAATGTATAAGGCCCTTTGTAAATTCATGTGGGGGGGGGTGTCAATTTTCAAAACATTGTCCAGGTGTATGTAAATATGAGTTGTGTTGCTAAATCACCATTCATTTCCTTGCAGTGTTACTCCATTGTGTATCTCATATGTTTTCTTCCATGTGATGCATTAGTGTTCTAGGGAATATCACTCCAGAGTAATCTTCTTTTTCTAGCTAAAATGCATTATGCTCAAAAAGAGAAAAAAGAGACACGGTATACCCTGAAATATGAGATTTCTAAGTAATATATGATTCAGTAATCTAGATAGATAGATATGATATATACTATAAATTTAAAATCACAGAACATTCAATTCAGTTTTATATTCAGGAATAAATGTTTGTAAGGAAATATCCAGCTTCAAGCTAGATAAATCCCTATGCCTTCAGCAGCATAACATTTTCTTTATAGGCTGGTACTGAAACCTGGTTTCCTTTCTGATTTTTTTCATAGTTATTTTGTGTGAATATTGTGCATTAGAAAAAGCCCCCAGTGTTATACATTGCATTAGAGAATATTCTTGTCATTTGCAGCCAAGCAGAGAATACTGACAGACTTCAGCCCTAAGTAGGATTAAGTTGAGTATCAGACTGAGGGCGTACTGTTGCATTTCTTGTTATCTGAATGTCTGAGACTTTAGTGTTGTTGACATCTGGAGTATTTCTCAATGTGTTTGTATAATGTGTTTTATTCTCTCTCCATTATTGATCATATAGCCATTTGCCATTGCAGTCAGCTTTTTCCAAATGTTTGTAACCTCAGTTTTATTAGATCCTTTTACTCTTTAGCAATTCTGTATTTGCTAAAATTGTCCTCAACAAACAGTGATTACGTGAGAGTCAAAGGTTCAAGAGCAGACTTAAGACAATCAGAAATGGGACCCAGTGCACATAGAAAATGTTGATGAGGTGATTCATTTGAACTTCAGAGAGATTGGGCTTGTCAGACCAGCCCTGCCAGATGATAGAATGACAGGCTGCTAAATGACCTTCTTACCTCCCTCTCCAGCTAACTGTAAAGTGCAGATTATTGACTGTTAGAGTGGTGGCAGGCAGAAAATGAAGTATAAGTAAACTTAAAGTGTGTTTGTGTGTTGGGGGAAGTTCGGGGGTCTGAGTGAACACTAATGAAACTGTTTAGAATTATGTACTTTAGATTGGGTACTTGTATTAACAGACACTGTAAAGCAGAGAAAACAGTCTATAAACAATAAATCTGTTTTTGCTCAGTGGCCCAGATCCAATGGCCAGTGAAGAATCCTTCAATTGACTTCAGTGGATACAGATTCAGGCCATCTATAATATTCACCTGTTTTGTTTTGTTTTTTTAAATGAATTGTGTATCACAATAGCAAATTTTATCTCAATGAACCACAATTGAGAGATTCCATCTTTTTATTAATCTGTGACTTTGTATATATTAGAACATAACTGTGTTCTTGGGCTGTCCATCATTACTGTCAGTATCTTGAGTACAGTGAACTGGTGCATGGTGAGTGTGTTTAAAAAAAAAAAAAGGGATAAAAAACCCTTGCAACAGAAAGGATTTTTATTTATAATTTTTCATAGAGGCAACCTATGATTCTTCACAATTTAGTGTAGCTTGTAGGAAAAGTTGTGTGCTAATCAACAGGAACACAATTTATTTTGTGAAATCACTGTTAGGCAAATACAAAGTGACCTACTTTAATAGATTTTTGCAAGGTTTTAATTTGTTTCAATATGGCTAGTTTTAAGTTTCTCTGAAATCTTAAGATCGGTTTTGCTTACTCAGCTACTTGGGTGTTTTTCATTGCTGAAATCTCTTGAGCCAGATAGTCTGTGAAAGCCCAGCAGCATAGCTACTGTAAAAATAAACATCTAGAATCCCCATTCTCTTTTTATTTTAAGTTACTATGACACATTCTGCTCTAGAATCCATGTATTTATTTAACAAGTGTCATTTGTACCAGAGCCTTTTATAACAGATTGATGAAAGGCAAGGCCCTGAACCACCAATAGAAAGGTCAAGAGAATATGGTCAATAATTATGTGATCATGTTGCAACTTCAGGCAACAGGCCCTCTACATTGCCACTGTTTATCAGACTATGCCATGAGATGGACAGAATTGTAGCTGACACAGCACGTGTGTTAGATCTTTGTCAGGAAACTTTAACACAGAAACGTATTCCAGTAATGTGAAATGCACAACATAGAGTACATGGAGGCAAAATAAATGAGTTCAGTTTCACCATTGTAAAATTGGAAGTATCTACTGCAGCAGCCTTAAGAACAGATCTAAATTGTAAAGAGTCTGATTGTTAAATGATTACAATCGTTTACTGCCATAGGCTATAAAAATTAAAAAGGTCTAAGTGCTTCTTTCAGACAGAGATGCAGAGACTAATTTTACATGAATGCATATCCTAACAAGATTAGCTGGCTTATTCAGGCGTATGAATTGCACTTTTGTTCTTTGTGTTGAACAAGCTTGTATCATCAGAGTCACTCTGTGCTTAACATGATTTCAATCAGTCCCTTACTTTCAAAGTATGTTCTCTCTCTCTCACTCACTTTTTTAACACTGGACCTCTGAGATTTTCCATTGTGTTTGCTTTTGAATCTTCAGCATTTTATGCTCTCAATTTGAATTCTCCATTTCTTCTGTTTATATTTTCTCCTGTTAATGGCATTCTTTTAAATGGCAATGGAACATGATGCCTTAGCTCAATAATACGGAGCTACTGTGCTAAGTAAAAATGGAAATGATCCATTTTTTAACAGCATTTTCATTGTTTCACTATTTGCTGTGTGGTTACCACTTCAATTAGGCCATTAGGTCAGCCTCCATTCATACTGCAGTTATACAAGGAACAAAGAATTCTTTCCTGTCACGGAATTAAAGATTGATTTTATATGTTGGCTAATCTATTGATGGTGAAACATTGAAAAAGAATAGATTACTGTGAATAGGGAAAAAAATCAATTCTTCTGAAATTTCCTTAGCTTTTGAGATCAAACACAGTCTGCTTTTTTATGTTTTATAAAGCAGTTTGGTTGAAAAACCATTAAAGGCATTAATGCTTTTGTCATTTTAGATGGATTACAAAGGCTTTAATGTATTATACTCCAATATAAATGTAAGGAAGCTGAGTAGAATTTTGTTTTGGAATAACTAAAGTAAAATTGTCTTGTTTCCAGAAGGCATTTTCAGAAAATTAAGACTATATTAAGTCTTTAATTATAATACATCACTAACAGGTTTATTTTAGTGGTGCATCTGTATACGGCACTTAACTATGTATCAGGGTTTCCATTGTAAATGCTTATTTTCAATTTCAGTGGTTTATTCCTCACTGTAAAATTTTGGGCTGAAACATGATAGGTAAGGTCTCAAAGGCAGTGCAAAGATTTTTTTCAAATATTTATTTATTTTAAATAACATGACTGAGACATCTTAAACTCAGTGCTAATTTTTATATTTTGTTCTTTTTAACGTTTCTTTGGAAGTTATGCAATAGAATACAGTTTTGTTACCAATTGTTTCCATTGTCCATGTATTAGTAGTAGTTAATATTTACATTGCTTTAGCATCCAAAGGCCAAAAAGGCCAGGGCTTGGTGCTTTATAAACATATAATAAATGACAATCCATGCTCACGAAGAGCTTATGTACGTATGTGCATGTGTGCACACATATACACATTTTTAGTATTCTAGAACTGCTTATGAGTGCTGAACAGTGGTGGTTTTGTTTCATTCTCTAATTGTTGGATGATGAAGGAAAAATATCAAAATGGTTTTTGTTTTTTTTTAATTGAATGGATTTGGGAAACAGATAAAACAAAAATGAAGCTTACTAATTATTAGTTATATTAATACTGCTTATCATTACATTTCCCCTTCGTTAATTTCATCTGAATTTCATCTGCATTATTCCTTTGAGAGATCCTGAAAAATGCCTTTCCTTCCCGGCCATTTATACCCTTCTTATAGTTGTGCATTGCCTTCAAACCCTCTCTGTCATTTGGCCAAAGCATACATATTTAAATCATTTAATCTTATAAGAAACACAGAGAGGGAAATAAGCTGGCCAGATTGAACAGGAGAAACTGTGTAGGCAAACAAGTCACTTTTAAAACAACAAGGAGTCTGGTAGCACCTTAGAGACTAACCGATTTATTTGGGCATAAGCTTTCGTGGGTAAAGAACCTCACTTCTTCAGATGCATGGAGTGAAAGTTACAGATGTAGGCATTTTACCCATGAAAGCTTATGCCCAAATAAATCTGTTAGTCTTTAAGGTGCCACCGGACTCCTTGTTGTTTTTGTGGATACAGACTAACACGGCTACCCCCTGATACAAGTCACTTTTAAAACTTCCTACAGAGTAATGCAAACAATATAGAGTAAGAAGAAAAACTGCCAAGAAGCATGATAAAGTTTAAGAGTCAGGCATAAACCTTCAGTGGAAAAATGGCTTAAATTGTCTCTAATTTACTTCACTGTCTTTAGCAAGGGGCTTTGCCTTTATGGTGGTGAAGTCTATGCAAGTCCCTGGATAAATAAGACTTAATACAGGAAGAGTGACACAGGCTGTCTAGCATTGCTTGACATCTGTACTATTATAAAATGTTTTAACTTGGTAAGAAGTAAGTTTTGTACTCAACATCATCTCTTGTATATCTATGATAATGGCTGTTTGTTGACAAGTTACCAGGGAAAAGGGCTTCACTGAAGCACCTTGATGACCACTAAGGAGCTGCCATCCAGTCTTCACTAGCTTTAGCCAGCTCAGATCTTTCCTGGTTCCTGTTGCTAGATGAAAATTGCTGTATAGCTTGAAAGACATGTTCTTACCTTTCTTAATAAAGTTAAGATTGTATTTCCACCAATTATTCTGAGATGTGGGTTCTCAAGCAGTAACATCCACCACCGCATAACACCCTCCTTCTCCATTATATTGTACCCTCAACAATCAAGAAAATGACTCACTAATTAGATGTGTGGTGCAGTATTTACTAATAGCTGTCAACCAGTTACTGGTGGACCACGAGAAGAAGGAAATTCTACAAGTAGGAACTCTTCAAAGAGACTAACTGGCTGGCAGCCTGCCTGGAGTACAGCCCTTTAAGATAACTGGAACTTCCCATCTGATCTCAACTGCTTTGACAGGGCATATAAGGAGAGCCAGTCCCAAACCACTGAGGGCTTTATATATTATAACCAGCACCTTGAATTGCAGTGTGGAGCACTGATGCAATGTGCTGAAGTTGGCTTTAGCTATTAGGAAGGGAGGAGCTGCTTTCTGCACTAGATGAAGCTTCCAGATTGTCTTTGAAGATAGCCATATACCTTCATTTACTAAACCCAAATGCTGGTTTGTGACTTTAGGTACAACCCTGAGCAAGGAATGGTGAGTAAACTGCACCACCCTAGCAGTAGCCCCAACAGGCATTGTGCCTTAGGGAAACACTTCTCAGTCACAATTCATCTACTTCCTCCTTGCTCCTAGAGATAGGGTTTAGTGCTGGCATATGCCAGAAATAAAGGCCTGATTTAGAAAGGTACTTAAGCATGTAAGTCAGTGGTGGGCAAACTGCAGCCCGCGGGCTGCACACGGCCCATCAGGGTAATCCGCTGGTGGATTGCGAGACCATTTCTTTACATTGACCGTCCTTAGGCATGGCCGCCCGCAGCTCCCCGTGGCTGTGGTTCACCGTTCCCGGCCAATGGGAGCTGCGGGAAGCGGCGGCCAGCACGTCCCTGCGGCCTGCGGCTTGCTGCAATTCCCATTGGCCCAGAACCGCAAACCGCAGCCACTAGGAGCTGTGGGCAGCTGTGAATGTGGATGGGTCAATGTAAACAAATGGTCTCACGGCCCGCCAGTGGATTACCCTGACACATCAGTGGTGGGCAACCTGCAGCCTAAGTAGTCCCACTGAAGTCAGTGGAACTTAGACATATATGCTTGTGTTTAAATATCTTGCTGAATTCTTGCTGAATTGGGACATACATTACTGCCTACTCCTCAGCGTTGGCTCATTTACTCTGACCAGTTTATAGGGTGAGAAAGGTGGAGTCGAGACTCCTTAAACTTCCCAGTCCTACCAGCATGCCAGCTCCAGGGAGGAAATAAACAGAGAAGTAGCCATGCTTACTCCAGTGTACCCAGATTCAAGGTCCAGATAGGTCACTTAAGAGTGAAGGGAGGCAGCAGAGGGAGGGGAATTCTTTTGTGTGTGTGTGTAGTCCAAGTCAGAATCTAGCTCCAAGTGACAGTGGTCTCCAAAAAAAAAAAAAAAAAGTGTCAAAGGCCAGAATCCGTGGCAGCCCTTTTATACCACATGTAAATATAACTGGTTGGTTATACCATTGACAGTAATACCCTGTACATTTTGGGACTTGTTTACTGCAGGAATTACACAGTACATGTATCTACTAGATGTATTTTGTCACATTAGAAAGGAAAAAGGGCTTTATTGAAGCTCTATGCTAATCGCTAAAAAGCTTCTGGACCCCACTGTCTTTACCAGCCCAGATTGTTCCGGGTGTCTGTCAGCTCTAAATTGTTGTACAGCCTCTTCTTACCTTTCTGTTTAAGATTAAGTTAAAATTCCAAGTCAGACTGGGGAGAGGTCCTTGTCCACTATCTTATGTGAATTTACTGTTAGCTCCTTAGCCTCTCTATAAACAAACACGCACACAATCCTCATGTGAATTTACTGTTGGCTCCAGCCCCTGCAGAACATGCAGACCAGAGAGCAATGGAACAACTTCAGACAAAAATAGTGTTGTATTTTATCAATAATGTCCATAGTGGTAGACCTTCACACAACTTACAGAAACCCAAAGGGCATCAAGATTGTCTACTGCTTCCATCAATGGAGGGAGCAGATATAACCTCTGCCCATTCATCCTAAGTGCTACCTCCTATTGGGTAGCATCCTCGCCATGGATTCAGATTAAGTACCAGCCAGATCATTTTCAAGGGTCCCTATCTGTGTTAGGCAACATGTAAGTAAGGAAACTGCAGTCGCTGGGTCAAATGATAGACTTGGAGCTAGTGTCATTTGGCTACTGATGGCATGAGATAGAAGGGTACTTAATGTTGTATCTACTGTAAAGTGATGATTTGTTGTGCAAGTGCCTCACTCCAACATTTTTAAGGAGAATTAAACTTTGTGCTGCCTTTTATTTCTCTTTGTTTACAAATCAAAATAATCTGCAACCCAGTCAACTTTCACTGAATCAATATACTAAACCAGTGCAGAAATACGTTTTATAGGCTTAGCATGCAAGAAGAATTTAACATTTGTTCCTGAATAGAGTCAATAGTAGGAAAGATGTTGAAACAATTTTTGTTTAGCAAAACAGTGTTCTTTGTCAATAAGACAATAAAAAGATATTCCCTTTATATTTTGGGTGTATGTCTAGCTTACATAGTAATGCAAGCTTAAATGTACCCAAGCTTTTGCAAACTTGCTGGCTTTTTTTCAAATAAGTAGGTTTGAAATTGATTCAAAGGTTCTTTGTGCAGTAATATAAATTGGTGATGTACTGATGACATTGCACATACTTCACTTTTGTGAAAGAGCAGAATCAATTGTTTTTCTTTCCACAAAATGAATCACCAAGACCTAACCTAAGCAGGATCTTTCCTGACTGATGCAGAAACATTAGATTAGTCAGTGTTTTTCCAAAGGTAGCATTTATGATTCAGATTTTATATGAGCTGATTCATTGTTTCTGAAGCATTAAGTTAACCCAACAATCTGGTGATAGGTTTCTAATTGACATAATTCATGAAGAACACAGATCTAAAAGTTCATTGTTCGTATTGAGCTGCTTGAGTGAGTGAAGAACTGTCTTGGACAATGCAGGCCAGCTGTGCTTGTGAGCTCAAGTAGTTCAAACTGGAAAAACTAATGGAATGACACATTGATCCATATTAGACCAGATGCTGTTACCTTTTCTATTATTACTTGGGAGAGAGAATCTGTGAGCATGATTCAGTTAGTGGCACATGAGGCTACTAGACAGCTTTCCTATTATTCCTGAATTCCTGTTCTCTGTCACAGCTTGTGATTATGCTTAGTGGTGACACTGCAATGCAATAGTAAACAGGTTAGAAATTGTAGGGGAGATTCACTCTAGTGCAGAAAACCATCATAACCTGTCTGAACCAGTTAAACTCCATAAAGTGCCAGAGGCACTTGGGAGAAGGAATCATTCATGGGATGCTGGAGGCTACCATTGATGGTTCAGCAGAGGGGCCAGTTCAACACTCTTCCAATCATCCGTGAGTCATTTACACCAACCTCCACTCATTCGCTCCATGTGTAATTCACAGATTATTTGCATTGCTTCTGAATGTGGTTTATTGCTCCTAGTTTCATTAAGATACTTTACTATGATCTATTTCTTTTCTTTATTTTCCCATTCTGCCTTAGTGGTTTAGCACCTGGGAAAATTACCACAATTCCTTGATCTATCCAACAAATCTTTTTGTCTTTCCCTACCCATGCAATATGATCTTAGAATCACTATTTTTCATTAGCCTCCTTTCCAGTCTTCTAAACTATTCTTTTCAGACCTCCCATAAAATTAGTTTAACTATTCACCTGCAATTCACCCATCTGCTCCCCAAAGTTTTTGCCATATTTTTTCTTTAAAAAGCTATTCCAAGACAAATATTTATCCTTAAGTATGATCATGTCTAATTGTGCTCTTTTACTTTCAGGGATTTTTTTGTCTTGTAAGAAAGGAGAAGTACTACAAAAAAGCAATCTTTCCTCAAAAAAGCCAATTTATTTTATTTTATTTTAAATTTAAACATCTATAAAAACACTAATACTAAAGCTCTAGGCACCCTAACAATTAGACTTAGTCAAATAGTGATAACCCCCCACTAGCATAAATATAATCATATACTGGAAACAAATAACTCAGCCCGCCAATAAGTCAAACCCTTTTAATTGCTAGGAATATAATATACCTTCTACTTTTACCAAGAATCCTATCAAACAAAGTTATGGGAGATGATATTTGGTGTTCTGCTTGGAGAGAACTAAATCATTTCATCATTTGCCTTGACTCTGTCTCTTATGAAGATTGGGTGAAGGGTCAAGGGATTTCTGTGCAGACAATCTCCAGATGGATTACTTCCTGCATTACGGTGGCATTTGAAGTAGCTCCGTCTACACCTCCACAAAGACTGGTGGCTCATTCAGTGAGGGCCCAGGCAGCTTCAGTCATGTTCCTCGATGATGTTTCTATATTGGATGTTTGCAGAACAGCTAACTAGTCTTCAGTGACTATTTTTATCAAGTATTATGCTATTATGACTGCGTCTAAATCAGATGCAAACTTTCGAAAGGTATTTCTGCAATCATTCTTTATGTAGATTCCAAGCCCCACCTACTTCAGTTACTGCTTGTGAATCAAATGTGTAGAATAAACGTCTGCAACCACTCAAAGAAGAAAAAATGGTTATTTACCTGTACTGTACCTGTTCTTTGAGACGAGGATGCAGACATGTATTACATGACCCATCCTCCATCTCCTCTTTATAGGGGGGTCTAGGCAGTGCTGCCCTGATATACCCATAGGAGTGGCTATGGGGCCAAAGGGTCTGAGCATCACCCCGAAGGGTACAACTAAGCAAAGTTCTTGGACTTCGGTGCGCTGGGTGCACACACCTGACTGGAATATATGTCTGAACCTGCATCTCAAAGAACAGTTAAAACCCAAGTAAGTAACCATGCAAACCTCTTTCATGCCACCGGAAACTGGAGGGAATTGTATTGTCCTTCTTCATAACAAATAGGCATGAGGTCTTCTCAATAATAAGGATTTTGAAGTACACCGAATTATTAAGAACAGTCAGAGGAAGCACTGACACTAGAACTCAGTCTCCTTTACCCTACACCTTTTTCGAGGCCAAAGGGATGGCTATTGCAATGGCTGTGTTCATTCCAGAGCTCTAGCTCTGTGTCTACCATGGAAGAGGCTCATTGAGATCAGGGAGCATACTCAGGCCCCAATTCAGCACAGCACTGAAGCATATTCATGACTTTGCAAGAAAGCAATTGAGCATGTAATTAACTTTAAACAAATACGTAAGTCCCATTGCACAGGGCCTGACCATGCTGACTTGTCTCTCACGCTAGTGAACACTGAATTTTACCCAATTAAAATAAAAATCTTTGAAATAATGGATGTGCATATGGATAAACCACTAGCTGATTTTTTAAATTGGACAATGTAAATGTTGCTGATGTGCAGACTTGTAGTGTATAACTTAAGAGCCAAGGATATTTCTTAAGTATTTCACATTTTAGACACACACAGCAAATGATACATACACTTTCTAGTATGACAAAGAGGTTTACAAGCAGCTGAGTCAAATGACCTATTATCTAACAATGCGTTAAGTTTCATTTTGCAGGCAGGCAGAGTGCTTTTGAGACACTTACATCCATGCAGTAAAAAAGACACTGAAAAATGTTTTATACAATGGGTCAATGGTTATCAAATTTAGGTTGTTAATATTTCTTAGTGAGATGAAAAAAGCCCAGACATTTGAGTTCACAAAAATGCTTGCCTTTCTGTCATATTTGGTGCCCTACCCCCCAAATGCCTCCCACTTGCAGCCCTATTCTCCACTACTTTAGAGCAGAGCGTCACCAGCTTTATCCTATGCTACTTTGTCCCCGGGGTGTGGCGCATGCTTACTGTAGCCTGGGCATCTGGCATGCTCCTAAATGCACACTAACATCCAGAATGAAGAAACATCACTTCTCCCCAATCCATGTCTTATCTGGAAGTAACAGTCACAGGAAATGAAAAGCCAGCACCCATAAAGCGGATCAGTAGACATCTGCGGTCTGACCTCTCAAATGTGCCTCATGTCACTGTATCAAGCTACTATGTTCCTGCTGCATGAAGTGGGGAGAGGGTGATCCCCATCAAAATACCTCTAATATGGTAAATTCAAGTGTCATCTGCTTCACCACACTCTCTTTCAGACTGAATATGCTAAAGCTGTTCGCGTGATGGTTTTGTCTCTAATCAGTTGCCTAGCCCCTAGAACACATTCTCCTTCCATAACCAGGATTCCTAATCGCCAACATTCTACTACTGTGTCCCAAATTATTGTGAAGCTACTGGCAATGTGTATGTTGCGTCCCCTTCTAGTAACTGATCCTCTCAGGTGTGGTGAATAAATAAATAAAATTCAAGCCACGTTGGCTAGCAGGGAAAGAGGGGGAGGGGAGATCTTCATGCACATGCTTTATAGTACTGAGAGGTGGTCAGACCCCATGGTACTGGGATGTAAGGACCTGGTTCATCATCTCTTTGGAACATAATATTTAACTCTCATGTAGGCCAACAACAGGACTCAAAACACGTTGCAAAGGTAGGTAAGTCTCATTATCTCCATTTTAGAGATGGAGAAACAAAGAATTAGAAAGGGTAAGTGATTTGCTCAATGGCATACACACAGTGAGCAAGTTTGTCAGGATGTCTGATTCCTGTTATGGTTATCTCACTACTAGATCATGTTGCCTTCCTTGGTGCTAACTTTAACACCGTGTTATTAAACGATAAATATGTAGCACCCTGCCTCTGGTGGGGAAAAAAGTTGGATTAGTATTACTCTCATTGCAGATAGTTTCTGGTCTGTGCAGTGATGTAAGAATTGGGGATACAGCATAAGAAGCCTATTTCCTTATGTATATATGTCGCCCTCTCTGCAGCACTTACTAACTTCCTGCTCCTCTCCACTGTTATCTTTAGCAATTCCACTGTCTGCTGCTTTCTCATTTTAAACTGCCATCTGTCTTTATTATATATGGAAGATGGGGTTTTGAGCACTTTTGAAAATCAACATTATTATTTAGCTGCCTTAATATGGATTTAGGATCCTAGCCCATTTGAAAAAGAAACTTGGCAAAGGTTTTGAAAGCAATATTCACTTTTTGAATTACATCACTTTTGCACACACAATCTTTCAATCTTCCTGCTAAATTAGGTTTTGCATTTCATTATCTTGAGGGGAGGGGTGAAGGTAAACATGGGGGGAAAGGAAAGAACTGGGTGAAATAAAATGGATGTACCCTTGGCAGATGCAAGAAGTCTCAGGTGAAATGTCCTTAGTAAACTCCTCATTAACGGAGGCATCTTTGCTGCAAAATTCGTTGCATGAGTCATCCTTTTTTCTCTACACTCAGCAATCTAAACCATTGTAGGATAAAAGCATCTCTCTCTCACATACATACATACATACACATCACAATATAAAATTAAATGGTTTCTAGTTTCAACCATTCTGAATTATATGGGTGCAAAAAAAATCTGAATTGGAACATGTGAAATGTATCTTGTTTCACATTTACATAATCAAAAAAGGACTAACCACTCTTACTCCAATTTTTCCAAACAATTCTCTTTCAATCAAAGACAAAGTCTGAAAAAACTCAGCCCAAAAGAAATGTTTGAGAAAGTTTTAAGTAAAATAGATTAGAAATAAACTTTAAGCATAATAATTTTTGCAATATATGCAAATAATTTTGTAGAGTTTTTGTATTAAATTTTAAGGGCATGTACTTTGGGTGAAATTTAATAAGATTTTTTGTAATCGTCGTGTATTTATAAATAGTTATTACTATTATTATTTTATGTTATTTTAAAGCATCATCTCACCTCTGCTAAGATATTTTTGTGCCACAAAGGAGAAGTAAAAACAGTAAAGTTAAATGCTGTAGTCTAAATCTCATCACACTTCTGAATATATGTAGAGAAGGCACTGCGGTATGCTGAAATAGATGAGATTCTTGTGTCATTTTTTCAATAGAATAAAATTGTGCTTGTTTCAGAAATATTTTCAAGACAGCCCCTTGAATCAAGACACAAGTGCAAATAGCTGCACAGAGCAAAACATACATATTTGAATGTTGCAGCTGAAAAAACAGCACCATGTTCATTGAATTAGATGCATGGCTGAAAAAATTGGGAGTGGGAATTGTAGGCTTAAATTAGTACTGCTCTGAAGATATACCCTTGCTTTCTGCATTCTATCAGAAATGTTCATTAAGAAATGCCCTTATCGCCTTATCATTTTTCAAGGTGCAGCACTAGAATGTAATATTCTATTTTTAAAAATGAATATTCCATTAACGTATTTCAAAAATAAAATATTGACTTTTACAAGTGCTTAGTGGGAAAACTTAAATTATCACAAAGACTACTCCTGGAATACTATTGTGGCATTCCAAGCTTTATTCTTCGCATGCAATTATTATGCAAATATTATTGCTTCAGCAAATGACCTTTGTCATGAATTGTGTTTATAATGGAGCAAGGTTATTGAACACTTAAGGTTTTTAGGAGGTTTCTACGACAATATTATACATAAGACCTGAAGACAAATTACTAATGGTAAAAGCCTAGGCAATTAATCTGACATTTTTCTTTGTATTAAAGTGTAAAGAATTAAGACATTCAACAAAATAGTTTAAATATAGTTCTGAAGGTTTGTTTCTTAAAAAAAAAAATAGTTGCTATGGATGGAGTCTCAGCTTTTCTAGTAAATGTGAGAACTGTGATTGTCCAGCTTTTCTTTTCCAGCTGTCACTAGCAGAGTGTCGTAATGTTTAGAGATGCACTCCTTACCTGTCAGAGTTTTACAGTTCAATGATGCATGATGAAGTTTGAGGGACATAGTCTTCCTGCAATGCTAACAGTCTAAATGCAGTGAAGATAGTTCACAATGACTTTTGTTCAAGGTCAGCATAATGGAATTCATCTGTGTACTCAACAATTCATTTATTAATTGACATGTTTAAAAACCTAAGCCCAATTTCCTTAATGTGTCTATAATTTTCTTAACAGGTTCCTAAACATTTATGAGAAAAACAACAAACTTTATAACACATAGAAACTTCCCACATTTTCAGAATGGAATTGTTTTGATCATCTGAAAATATTTCTTTGTTCAAATCCTTCTAAATTAAATATGATAGCATTAAGCCTTTGGCTTTTACCTGAGGATTGGTTTTGCTGGTATTTGAAGATATAACTGAAAGGGTACTTCTGACTATGACTTATTTTGGTAATTTTTACAACACCTTGGGAAAAATGAAAGCTTGCTAGCTAAGGGATTATTGTAATCATATGAAAATAATATATCACTAACTCATTAGGCTTACTCTTCGGTTTTGCTAAAATGTGCAATTTTAAAGCTTTAATACCTCAAGTGTTCTCGACTTATTTTGTGAATGCCATTTAAACACATGTTAGGACAAGTCATTGCATTAAAGCATTTTTATGTACTACATTTCTGGCTGTTAATTATCTAATAAAAATACCTAACTAAGTTACAGATGCTGAATTATGGCATTATACCTAGCTACCTTTTTATTCTTCCACACTATTTCTTTGAAACAATACAGTGTAAGACTATAGAAGAGAGATTACCTATTGTATTGTTAATGGTGTGTTAGGGTGCTTAGAGCCTTAGGTAGACATCTTTTTAGTTATTATCTGAGTCTAAATAAATATCACATTGCTACTGTCTTTTCTGATCCTATTGCTGCACATTAATTTGAACAGTAATTTATCTTATTTGAAATGTTGCTGTTTAGATCATATAATAGGAAGATTCACTTGAACAAAATAGTTGAATATAGAAATATACAGTAAATTGAGGGGAAATAACTTGATATTAAAATCTTTAAATCACTGTAAGAATTCTAAAAATTTGTGGCATTTACTGCAATGCCTACTTCAGTGGTATGTGACATGTAAGAGGGTTTTTATAATAAAGTAGTGTAAACATTCACAAAGCGTATAGGTGTAATTTTTCCATAGCTCCAAAGGGGCCAATGCATTAGAGGCACCATGGTTTCATTGCAAGAGACGGGGAGGAAATAACCTGAATAGTGTCCATGCAAGGAGATTCTTCATCCCTCTGACTGCCCGGTGCTGATTTCCATACCATTTCTCTGTGTCAGAGGGGAGTTGGCAGTCAGGCAGGTGGCATCACTAGTTAGTCCAAGATCTACAAGGATCTACTCTGTGTAAAAAGGGAGTTCGTGTTCCAACTGTTTGTACTGCTTGTCGGCTGTAACTGTGGTAATAGCCCAGTTGCATGTGTGCTTCATGACTTTACCTCCATGCTGGGGTGGAAGGAGGATTTTTGTCTTTCTTCACCCCATTTACTGAGGCTTTGCATGGGGCAATGTGAATGCCACCCTGTGTGAATGGTGATAGTTGCCATATGGAGACTGCATTTCCACACTTATGGGCTAGACCTTATAAGTGAATGGACTCTGCTGCACATTTAGGTTATAAGACTGTTTTGTCTTCAGCAATTTCCACTCAATTTTAGGTGTGTAATAGACATTGAAATGGAGGTCTATGTTATGGAACCACTAGGGTCCCTCCTGCACTCAAGACGTACTGTTTTCATTCCTCTCAGGTGATCATTATTAACATGCGGAAGAAGGATTTAAGCATAGGAAAAGGAGCTACTTTGAGTAGAACAAAGACCAATGCTGGTCACATTAGGACCCTTCTCCTGCGATAGATCTTGGTCTGGTCAGAGATGCAGCACAGGTCAGTTTGGCAAGAAGGTGCCAATCCCACCAAAACTAATTAGAAAGAAGTGAACTGGGAAGTTGGTAAATACATCAAGAGAACAGAGGATATAGCTATTTTTTTATAGCTATAAGTATGCCTGCTCAGCGCTGTATCAAGAAGATGGATCCATCTGAAACAGGGTCAGATATTTTGTTGAAGGATATCAGACAGTGAGTGGGTTCCTTTGTAATTGCACAACAGAGTGTGAGGTGGACAGCCAAGCTGAGTCCTGTCATCCCTTATAGTAGATTTTGGTGCAGTTAGAAAGGGCCCAGCTGAGAGCCCTAAACCCAGTGAGTTGCTTAGATGTTTGTCCTGAGCAGTCACATGGTGTGGTGGCGTGTGTATTGGATGGGGGGTTGCCTCTATTGTCTTCAGCTTTTTACTCCGTTCATCTCATCTCTAGAATAGAAAAATGGAGGGGATCTGGACTCTGACTTCCGTTAGGGCCCCTTGGTAGGCCTGAAGGTATTCCCTTCACACTCACCTTCAAGTTTATAGCACATAACTGGCCATTGGTGCCAGTTGAGGTCTGCACTGGAACAATCTTGTTGGGTACTTAGGGATGATTTATCTCACTTTGATATTAGTTGTTTTAAAAATTTGAATTTAACCATCTTCTGCACTTAACCATATGATCGTTTCTGTGTCCACATCAACTGATGTGTGGGTACTTAATCATAGATTACTGAATAACTTAAACCCATGCCGTATAATTCATATTTGAGTCAAGGAATAAACTTTGCTTAAAAACCCAGGTGGTTTAAATCCTGCATACTATACTTTTGCCTACACCTCATGCCATGCTTGTTAAAGACTGGCCTACTGTGTTTTGTTTTGATTTTAATTATATGGCATTAAATCAGAAAATTTACAGTACTATAAAGCCACATGGATGTGAATTCCTTATATGTGTAGTACCAGGCTTGTTATCGTAAGACCTGCAGTGATTAATGTCTCCAGTTACAGCATAACTTACAAGCATCTTCTGAAAGATACCCCTAGCAACTGCTGAAGATAAAGCTGCAAAACCTTTTTCATACTAACCTCTCCAAAAATGTTCTATGCTCCCAGCTTTCTAAAACATTCATCTTTAGGGGGGATATTTCCATCCTTGGATGTGAAAGATTTGCAAGAGCTTAGAAAAGAGCTACAAAAATGATTCAAGGTCTGAAACTGCTTTACTGTAGAAACTAAAGAAGCTCAGTCTATTTAGCTTACTAAAGGGACGGTTAAGAGGTGACTTGATCCTGATCCATCAGTATGGGGAAAAGATTTCTGATAGTAGAGAGCTCTTTAATGTAGCAGCCAAAGATATGACAAGATCCAATGGCTGGAAGCTGAAGCTAGAATATTCAAACAAGAAATAAGGTGATTTTTTTTAACAATGGGGGGATAGATAACAGTTGGAACAACATACCTAGGGATGTGGTAGATTCTTCTTCACTTGAAGTCTTTTAAGAAGAGATGCAATCCTAATTTAAAGATATACTCTATCTTAAACAGAAGTTAGGGACTCGATGCAGAAACTATTCCATGAAACTCTGTGAATAGTGTTATGCATAAAGTCAGACTACATTATTATCATGGTTTCTTCTGGCCTTAAAACTTATGAAAATATTTATTTAAGGATGACACCTCACATCATGGTGGGGACACTGGTTCACTACTGGCATAGAGGTAAAAGTAGCCACTTCTTCTGAAATGTACATAGTTTTTCCTTGATCCAAGTACTGTTCTGTCTCATCATTGCCCAGCTTGTGAGATATAAGAGGTCTCCTCACAAAGAAGTATGACTGCAAAAAGGTCTATCTTACAGTTGTCTCTGATTACCTGAAAATAATTGCAAACACCAAGTATCCATGGATATTTTGATTCCCAAACTCACATCTAATAGATTAGTCTTTTACTATTTTGACTTTTCATATCAAGTGAGTATTCTGCTGCTGCTCCATGTTACCGCACCCATGAATAATCTGTTCTATGTTAAATATTAAGGATTCATGTAGTCATGTAGCTGAGGAAAAAGTTATCCAAATACATTAGCAACAGATTGTCATGTGCTTGAGTTGATCCCATTTCAGTGATTGAGGTATGTATTGACTGCTAGGTTATGTGTGTAACAATTTCATTGTCACTGGTGTGACATAAAAGCCTGCCATGCAGTGACAATTACTGGGACCTATATGCCATAAAATGTACTTTAATTTCCCCCCTCACCCATAGCATTTAGTAGCAGCTTAGATTTTCTGAGCACTGGGAGATTTACACTGAAATTATACCACCAAACAGGTTTTTTAACAGCAGAGATTGCCAATCTTTTAAAGCATTTATTAGTAGCTGTGTCATATGCAGCAATTAACTTGCTATTACTTACAGTTGCCCTTCCCAATGAAAAGATTAGAAGAATGAAATTTATAATTGGGAGACCTCAATACAGCTGTCAAAAAATACTTGGGATTAGTACAGGTAGTCTCATGGGATGATTTGAAAGGCAGATCTGAACTGTGAACTTCTGTGTCAGAATTTTGATTATCAAGGACCCTTGTAGGTCACACAACAAGGGTAATGAGTGCTACAGACTTAAATGCTCTTGGACAAAAGTTTATTATAACTGTACATTGAAATAGCCCAAATATGTCACAGTAGATTCATGGTTATTACTGAAACAATGCATTAATGTTGGCAGTCACTTGAAATATGATATGTATATAATAGTTTCACTTAGTATCACTTAAGTGTCTGTACTGCAAGGAGGCATGACCTGTCACTGATGTATGCTACTATCACAAAATATGAGAATTATCCCTTTCCTTTAAAGAATTTCAGGTCACTCATCCACTGCATAACGGTCGTGGTAAAGATAAGTTACAAAAGGGCCAATTCACCACTTTGCTTGGTACTTCTTGCTCTAGTGCCTCAAAAATAAAGCCCAAAATAAGCAATGGGAAAAAATTAGCTATACTCTTCAACTTAATATAAGTAAATGCATGCTTGGGTTATAATAAAAATATAAAGGTATCATTAGAAATTCTTGCTTTTTTAATGCAATAACCTTTACATGGTATCCAATGACTTAGTTTATTTAGGGTATCACCCTCACAGGGCTGGCCTTACCATGAGGCGAACTGAGGCGGCTGCCTCAGGTGCCAGACCCTGGGGGGTAGGGGGAGGGCACCACTAGGACCCAGAGTGTAGAAAATTGTGTCTGCTGCTGGTGCATATGTATTCTATCTGCTCTAGATGCACAGAGATGATGGAGTCCTGTGCTGGAGGAAGGAGGGCACAAGAGATATAACAGGCAGGCAGGAGAAAAGGTGAGAGGGAATAACAGAAAGCAGCAGGAGCAGCAGGGAGCGAGAGAGAGGAGGAGCCTCTTATGTACCTCTCTAGCACCCCCAGGAGTCTGGACTGATTAACACCAGCTTCTCAGGGAGCTTCCCATTTCCTGCTGCTTCCCTGAGCCCACTTGAGGAGAACAGGCAGTCAACTGAAGTAGTAGGAGCCAGTTAGGCCCTTAAGACGCTGATATCTTCCCTCACTCAGGCCCTGCTACCAGCCTGCTTATTTGTCCCCTTCAATTGAGGGTTGAGAGCCACTATAGCTGGCACAGAACAGCAGTCATGAGTAAAAGAAGAAAACGCCCCTCTGGGGCAGCATTCAGAAAAAGCAAGCAAGCAAAGGAAGCTTTTCTATCTAAGCAGGAAGGAGCTCTCCTGAGATACATACACACAAATGTTCACGGTGAGCCTTCTGGCCCCAGTGAGGATGTGAGTGGTGAGGAGATGCCTGATCTTCCAGTTAGTCAGAGTACAGGTGACCTGGCAACTACTGCAGCATCCATATCTCCATCTCAAATGGATGTAATCATGCACATTCCCAAAGAAAAGTGTAGATCAGAGAAGTGTATGGTGGAGGCGCAAGAAACAGCTGCTGCTGAGTTTAGTTCTTTAAGTCTAGAAGATGATCCAGGACCGTGGACCCACTTGAACAGTAGCCTGGGGGACTTCTTTGTATTTCATGGGCCACAGCAAGTGAAAAAGTTCATGTTCCCCAAAGACAATGAAAATAGAAGTTTCCATCCAACACATTACTGGCATGAAATCCCCAGTGGTGACAAAGTGGAGAGGCCATGGCTTATGTACTCAAAAACCCAGAATGCCGCATACTGTTTTTGTTGCAAACTCTTCCAGTCTAATGTTCCAGCCACATTGGGTTCTACAGGAACAAAGGACTGGAAAAATCTGGCTAGAAATCTGGCATGTCATGAGAAGGCAGCAAATCACCAGAGAGCATTCCATAGGTGGAAAGAGCTTGAGATGAGACTAAGGTTAAAGGCTACCATAGATGATCAGCATCAAGAGAAGATTGCATCAGTGTCTCTTTACTGGCAAAATGTTCTGAAAAGGCTCATTGCCATTGTGAGAATGCTTGCTACCCAAAACCTAGCCTGCATGGCACTTCATATCAGCTGTATGTGCCAAACAATGGAAACTTCCTTAAAATTGTGGAGCTGATGGCTGAGTTTGATGCTGTACTCCAGGAGCATCTAAGAAGAGTCACCACCCAACAAATGTACACACACCACTACCTTGGAAAAACAATTCAAAATGAGATCATACAGTTACTGGCAACAAAAGTCAAACAGAAGATTGTGGCAGATCTGAAGTCAGCAAGATATTACTCTGTTATTCTGGATTGCACACCTGACATCAGCCATACGGAACAAATGACTTTAATGGTGCATTTCGTAACAACAACAGAACCTAGTGAAAATGTCCCTACAATGGTGTCAAGGCTGGATCCCCACTTTGAACTTTAGGGTTCAAATGTAGGGGCCTGCATAAAAACTTCTAAGCTTATCTACCAGCTTAGCTTTGGTCCGCTGCCACCATCACAAGAATTCCCTCCCTGGGAAGCCTTGAGAAACCTTTCACCAATTCCCTGGTGAACACAGATCCAAACCCCCTTGGATCGTAAAACAAGGAGAAGTTAACCATCCCCCCTCCTTCCTTCCACCCTCCTTTCACCAACTCCTGGTGAATACAGATCCAAACCCCCTTGGATCTTAAAACAAGGAGAAATCAATCTGGTTCTTAAAAAAAAAAGGCTTTTAATTAAAGAAAAAGGTAAAAATCATCTCTGTAAAATCAGTATGGAGAATACTTTACAGGGTAATCAAACTTAAAGAGCTCAGAGGACCCCCCTCTGTCTTAGGTTCAAAGTACAGCAAACAAAGATACACACTCTGGTAAAAAGGTACATTTACAAGTTGAGAAAACAAAGTAAATCTAAGACGCCTTGCTGTCTTTTTACTTACTAGTTTGAAAATAGGAGAGACTTGTTTAGAAAGATGGGGAGAACCTGGATTGATGTCTGGTCCCTCTCAGTCCCAAGAGCGAACCACCCCTTAAAACAAAGAGCACACACACAAACCTTTCCCCCCCCAAGATTTGAAAGTATCTTGTCTCCTTATTGGTCCTTGGGTCAGGTGTCAGCCAGGTTACCCGAGCTTCTTAACCCTTTACAGGTAAAAGGATTTGGAGTCTCTGTACACAGAGAGCTGTTACCCTTCCCTTCATAGTTATGACAAATGGTGACTGTCAGAGAGCATTTTCTAGAATTTATTGACATTGATGATACTACAGGAGCTGGTATGACAAATGTGCTTCTTAAAAAGTTTTAAGATACGGGAATTGCGATAGCTGACATGAGAGGTCAGGGCTACAATAATGATGCCAACATGAGAGGAAAGAACAGAGGAGTGCAGACATGGATCCGAGAGTTAAACCCTCGAGCTTTTTTTGTCCCATGCAGTTCTCATTCATTGAACTTGGTGGTCAGTGATGCAGCTTCAGCTTCTAGTAAGGCTGCTGAATTTTTTAATGTAATTCAAAGCATCTATGTATTTTTCTCTGCATCAACTCATCGATGGCAAATTTTGAAGCAACATCTGGAAACATCCTCTCTGACACTGAAACCACTGATTGCCACACAATGGGAAAGTCGAGTGGAGGCGGTAAAGCCTATCAAACACCAAATTGGGAAGATAGATGATACCATAGTTGCCATTATGGAGGATAATGCTATGACAGGAACTGTTCGTGGGAGAACAGTGGCAGAGAGAAATGGAATCACCAGAAACATACATAACTTCAAATTTCTGTGTGGCTTAGTGTTGTGGCATGACATACTGTTTGAAATAAATGTTGTAAGCAAGAGACTCCAAGGTCTTGACCTTGATATATCTGGAGCAATAAAACAACTGGACAAAGCAAAGTCATACCTACAGTCTTACCGGTCATATGAGGGAGTTCAAACATTCTGAAGAGTGCACAGAAGTTGGCAGAGGAACTTCACACTGAAGCTATTTTCCCCACCCATTCAAGAATACAAGAGTCACCGAAGAAGAAGACATTTTGATTACGAGGCACAGGATAATCCCATAAGAGACCCCAAACAACAATTCAAAGTTGAATTCTTTAACCAGGTGCTAGACTGTGCAATACAGTCAGTTCAAGAATGTTTCATGCAGCTCAAGGAACACAGCACTATATTTTGGATGTTGTATGATATTCCAAAACTCCTCACTATACCTGAAGAAGACCTACACTAGCAATGCAGGCCACTAGAGACAGTGTTGACACATGATGACATGCGCGATATTGATGCGAGTGATTTAGGTGATGAACTGAAAGCCCTTTCAAGATACATTTCAGCAGGATCAACTCCAAAGGCTGTTCTGGAATATATGTGCACAAATAAGATGACCACCCTCTTTCCAAATGCTTTTGTTGCTCTCCGCATACTTCTAACACTTCCTGTAACAGTTGCCAGTGGAGAACGCAGCTTCTCCAAGCTAAAGTTAATAATAACACATCTACGCTCCACAATGACACAGGAGAGGCTGGTCAGCCTTGCAACCATCTCAATAGAGCATGAGCTGGCCAGATTGTGGACCTTCAGGAAGCATTCAAATCTTTGAACCAAGAAGGCACGGAAAGCACCACTTTGATTATTCAAACAGATAAAAATGCCAGTGTTTACTATGCAGACAAGAAAAGTTCCATTTGCTGTTCAGGCGTTTGAAAGTTAAGTGTTACTTAAAATTTTTGAACAAGGCATTTTAAGTTGTTAGTTCTCCTTTATTGGGGTAGGTAGCAGAGCAGTACCATGAGAGGAGTAGAACAGGAAGAAGGCAGAATTGAGACCTTTCAAAGTTTTGGCCCAAGCAAGGGGGAATGGGGGCGTCATTTGAGCTCCCCGCCTCAGGTGCCAAAATGTTGTGGGCCGGCCCTGCATCCTCAGATGTATTATACATAGGAAATGTCTGAGATGGTTATATGGAAAGAGAAACTTATACCCATTTAGCAAAAGCTAAAATAAAGGCAGACAATAGTATTTTCTGTGTGTGCTGTAGTCATGACACACATCAAGAGAATCAATTACTTTCCTAGAAAGCAGAAGTTGTCTCTTCTACTTTCTGTTGTTTCCTATAGAAATAATATTGGGGTTTGATTGTTTTGTTATGGTGGAGCCAATGTGACATAGTTTTCAAGGTAATTTGCTGTCATGTCATGACAGTTGGGAAGATAATGGATGTCACCAATTCTTGATATGAATATGGAAACCCAGGTCAGTAGCTCTTAAAAATCGTTGAATAACTTTGTCATTGTAACTACACACCAAGAAGACTGTTAGTCTGTATCTTACAACCATAAACTGATGGCAATCAAAGTGACTGCATAACCAATGATTTCACGGTTTCCAGTGTAATGCTTTTTAGATAACTGCAGAAAGAGCGAAGCAAAAGGAGAAAATGGGGAATGGTTTTGGAAATAAAATCATTTACCTTATCATTTAAAAGCACAAATCCAGTGCATCTAATAATGAAATCTGCAGGAGGTTTTCTTTCATAAAATGTATTCACAAATGCAGCCCTATTGAGAGAACTATTTAACAGTATAGTCCAGGATGCAACAAAACTATGAAAAAAGAGTTTAATAAGGTGGAACTGATTGGGTCGGACATTTGTATACCTCTGTGGATATTGTTTAATTGTCCATGAGATTGAGTTGTTAAATAAGCAGACTAATACAAACTAAGTAACATAAAAAAGAAAACTAATAAGAAACAGCAAAAATAATTTTGCTTCTAATGTGTAGTTCTTAATTACAGTGTGTTACAGACAACACTGTGCTTGAAAGCTTTGATTTTACATTTCATTTCTGCTTTGCAGGAAAGCAAAATAAATGTTTACCAATTGTATAGTTCTATCAGGTATATTTAATTTATAGACTATGGCAAGAGGACATATTTATGAAACATGCAGTAATCCATAGATTATTGAAAATGCAGATTGACATACTGCCCATTACTTGCAAGTGCAGTAGGTAAAACTTAAGGGCATATTTATAATCTTCTTACCCTTTCTCATTAAGTGATAACTCACGTGGTTTCCATGACAGGGAGAAGATGAAGATATTTCCCTAGTACAGCAGCTCGCACTTATTTTGTGGCGACCTTTCTCTGAAGCAATTTCAGCAATATGGATGAGAGGCTTGGCAAGCGGGATGGATTGGCTTCCATTATTAATTGTTTCTTACCTTCTATGGGAAGATGGACTGAGTTGAAATTAGTGGGTACCCCTGCTTGATAGGTGGAAGAGAGAGACACAAGTAGAAGGGGTTTGTCTCTATTTTCTGAGGAACTGAGGATGGCAAGTAAAGCAGAATGGTGAGTGTAAAGGCAAAAGTGTGTGTGGAAGGGTTTGGGTTTAGTGTTTTGTTTTTTTGGGGGGGTGGGGTTTGAGGGGAAAAGTGCCAATTCATCTAAAATCCAGGAGTCTTACTTTGTCTTTACTTGTTTTAGTATAAAGAGGCTGTGTTGGAGAGATAACAGTGGAAGCCTAATTTACCACTTCATTCTTCTTACTTGCTAGCCAGCAAAACTTCCGTTCACAACCACTGCAATATTTGATATAATTGGCAGTCTTTGCTCAAAAGACTAGAATAGCAGGTTATATTACAGGTTAGGAGTAAGGTGTGATGGCCGACTTTTATGAGGGAAATCAGTACAGATCATACTCTGTGCACTATAATTGGCTAGAGCCACTGAAGTGAGGTTAAGAGAAAGTGGCACCAGTGTAAAGAATCTGGTATTATAAAGAAACATATTATGCAGCATGGGGTTTAGCCTCCTCATTTTTACATTACTTTTTTTTCTGAGCTTCATGTCTCTCACACAGTATGCTGCTGTCACAAGTGACACACTCCCTAATACCGCATTGGAAGTGGGCATGGCAGAGAGTGAAAAACAATTGGAAGTACTGATATAGTTATAACCATCTTAGTCTGTGTAACATTTTGCTCGTCATTGCTCATGATCAGTGGTGTATGAACTACGCAGACAATAATACTGATTTCAGCTAAGGATGATTTCTCTTTATTGCGTACAGCTCCCCAGGAACAAGGACCCTAATGCAGCTGCATTGAAGTTTCTACAAATTACCTTCCATGTTCTTACACAACAGGTTTCTCCTTCTCCAAAGCTTTTCACTTCTCTGAAACGATCTCCTTTGACAAGACTCAATAGCAGCCACCTATGTTGCTTCCTTTTTAAAGAGCCAAACAGGCTTCAATGCCTCTCCTTAAAGGGACAGAAATCAGTAGGCTTCCTAGAATACTGCTCTGCAATGTTTGGTTATTTTAAGATCCCTGAAATAAGGAAACCAGGAGGGAAATAATTTAAAAGTAGACTAAAGTATTTTATTTAACATATTCAGGCTTCTTGAATGTGCTATTATATAATGGAATATATAGTTGGTACATTAATGCAGGTATATAGTTAAAGAAGTGTGCATCTCATCAAGAGCTAGATGTGATATGAGGCATGACTCGGGATATGCATGGCTTTGAAATAAATTTTACTTCACTGCTGGCCAGAGAAGGGTGAGTGTGGGCCAAACAGCTGAAACATGGGGTGTCGTTATCTAGTAGGTGGAATTAACCATGTCCTAGGATTGTTATTATTACTTACCACATTGTTTTGTGCTTTGCTTACTGCCTGCTAACAAACTGCAGGCAAGTAAATTATATATGCAAGTCTCAAGACTTTTGCTATCACAGCAACTATATTAAAATAGTTAATGCTAACAAAGTGTTGGAAGGTGGCTCAATACTCATGTTTCAGGTTTTAAGGCAATCTCTAATTATCAAAGATTAAGACAAAACCTTAATATAGGGCACATAATCCCATAATTGTCTACTGCTGGGTTTCTTGCACCTTCCTCTGAAGCATCTGGTCCTGGCTAGAGCCCTGCAACTTGTCCTAAACCCTATAGAACCTGACTACAAGAGTGGGGCTGGGTTGGGGGGGAAACCACCAGTCCCGCTTGTGTCAGATCAGCTCTCCTCCTCCAGCCTGAGGGGCTGGTGCAGCAGTGGCTGTGTGTCCTGTTCTGGCTGGCTGCTGTCATCTCTCAGGATGCTGTGGAATGAGTGTGCGGAAGAGTCATAGGACCTCTCACACCGCAGTATGCACACAGTGCACCTGGGGCGGCGGACAGCAGGAGCAGAGCATGCCACTTCCATACACAGTCGCTGTCGCACAGCCTCCACGGCAGAAGGTGGAAAACCAACTCCAGGGGCCACTGACTGAGTTTTGGGGGGAAGGATTGGATTGGAAAACAGAGATCCTCTCGGGCTCAAATTAGGTGGACTTGGATCTGGTTTGGGTCCAGGTCAAGCCTAAAAATTAGGCCCAGGCAGACCTTTGGTCCTGACCACTGTTTGAGACAAGGGCAGATCATGGGTCTGATCCAGTATGGCCATTCCTGTGTTCTAGCAGTCATTTCCCTGCTATAGCAGGGACCTGGAGGCACTGGTGCATCTCGGTCCCCCCATTCACTCCCTGTGGCATATAATACTCTAGTCTCCTGTGAGTCTCATTTACTTTGGTCTCATTTCTGTTGCTGTGTGTGCGGATGCTAGGTGGTGTTGGAGGCCTGTGTATACAGGAGGTCGGACTAGACTTGTTGCTCTAGTGTCCCTTCTGGCCTTAAACTCTGACTCATTGCGGTACATACGCAGTTTCTTTTGTTCTGTACAGTTTGTCAAGAAGCAACTTTGTTATTCTTCAGAAGGAATGGGGAAAGATGTGAGCCTTTTTTCCCAATAAAGCCATTTGTGCAATGTTCACAAAGAGCCATAACTCCAAAAAAAAGCCACTGGTGACTCACTAGTAGTGCCTGTGATCCTCATAGATACCGCCATCTTGCTTATCACTTGGTCTCAAAACCCATGGTGTCATATTTGACTTCTGTCTTTCCTTAAGAACATAAGAACAGCCATACTGGTTCTGACCAATGGTCAATCGAGCCCAGTATCCTGTCTTCTGACAGTGACCAATGCCAGGCGAGGGAATGAACAGAACAGGCAATCATCGAGTGATCCATCCCTTGTTGTCCACTCCCAACTTCTGGCAAACAGAGGCTAGGAACACTCAGAGCATGTTGTTGCATCCCTGCCATCCTGGCTAACAGCCATTGATGGACCTATCCTCCATGAACTTATCTAATTCTTTTTTTAACCCTGTTATAGTTTTGGCCTTCACAACATCCCCTGGCAAAGAGTTTCATAGGTTGACTGTGCGCTATGTGAAGAAGAACTTCCTTTTTTTTGTTTTAAACCTGCAGCCTATTAATTTCATTGGGTGATCCCTAGTTCTTGTGTTATGTGAAGAGTAAATAACATTTCCTTATTCACTTTCTCCACACTAATCAAGATTTTATAGACCTCTATCATATTCCCCCTTAGTCATCTCTTTTCCAAGCTGAAAAGTCCCAGTCTTTTTAATCTCTCATCATACAGAAGCTGTTCCATACCCCTAATCATTTTAGTTGCCCTTCTCTGTACCTTTTTGAATTCCAAGATATCTTTTTTGAAATGGGATGTCCAGATCTGCACACAGTATTCAAGATGTGGGCCTACTATGGGTTTATATACAGGCATTATGATATTTTCAGTCTTATCTATCCATTTCTTAATGTTTCCTAACATTCACTTTTGACTGCTGCTGCACATTGAGCAGATGTTTTCAGAGAACTATCCACAATGACTCCAAGATCTCTTTTTTGAGTGGTAACAGCTAATTTAGACCCCATCATTTTGTATGTATAGTTGTGATTATGTTTTCCAATGTGCATTACTTTGCATTTATCAACATTGAATTTCATCTGCCATTTTGTTGCCCACTCATTCAATTTTGTGAGATCCCTTTGTACCTTTTCATAGTCTACTTTGCACTTAACTATGTTGAGTAATTTTGTATCGTCTGCAAATTTTGCCACCTCATTGTTTACCCTTTTTTCCAGATCATTTATGAATATGTTGAACAGCACTGGTCCCAGTACAGACCCTGGGGGACACCACTATTTACCTCCCTCCATTCTGAAAACTGACCATTTATTCCTACCCTGTGTTTCCTACCTTTTAACCAGTTACTGATGCTTCACATGTAAGACCTTACCAAATCTTGCTGGAAATTTATATGCATCTCCAAAATAATTCCTTTCCGTCCCAACTGTCAAAAGAGTCTCTGCTCTCACAATCTCTTATCTGCACTATTAGACCCTTCTCCTCTCTGGTCTGTGACTTACTCATATCTCTTCCCTCCCTTCCAAGTTGATCCCAAGCATTGTTGTTAAGATAATCTTCCTTTATGATTCAGTGATCTGCCATCGTTTCTGATTGATATTTAATTAATATATTTATTTATCAGCAGTATATAGTACCCATCATTGAAGTACCTGAGCATCCTCTTTAGGCATGCTCATATTAGGGAAGGTTTGAAAGGGTCAGAATAAAAAAAAAATCAGAAATTATCTCTCAAAAGATCCTTTTTTTGAGGCAACAAATACGGAAGCCATTATCATTAAGGTAGCTATACACTGTTAATTAATGTCCCCTTTCTAACTACCCTCATAAAGGCTTTGTCATAAAGCAACTGTGAATTGTCATTAGCATCATCTCATTTGAACTGCATTAGGAGCTCAGTGTCATGTTGTTGTGAGGAAAAATAACTGAACAGTGTACTATAAAATATTTATACAGTGTTTAGTCCTTCATAGGATACTGAATACATGCTGGCATAAAAAAATAATGACCTTCAGATGAGGTACAGCATGAGCATAAAAAGCTTGCTGCCTAGGACCAATGTCAAATAAATTTTAGAAACTGCAAATTTCTACATAACTGTATTGATTTAATTTTCTCTTTTAAACAGTTTTATGGTAAAATCTGTAAGACATACTTTAAAAAGTTGTACAGTACCTTGAAGTTATGCTAATGCAAAGTATAAGTTGTCTGTCATATAAAGGTGGCCCACTGCATGAGAACTAACAATTGCAAATCTCATCACAAGAGTCCCTTTGCAATCTAACATACAGTTTGTGTAATTCAATTTCTAGTCATCAAGAAAACAGCTGTTCTGTCAAATCATAATTTTAGAAACCTGCCAACATTCAACCACATTCAATAATCATAATAATAAAAAAAAACTATGCAAGTAGAAACCTTACAGGATTCTCGTTTCAGGCTAATGGAAATATATATTGGGCCAGACACTGAAGTCAATGGACCTATGTCAGTTTTACTCCAGCATGAGGACGTGGATCATTGTCTTTAATATTTTAACAATGTGATGTGAAAGAGAGGTTGATTTTTAGTAGTCCCAACCATGAATACAAAATGATCTTAAAATGTAGGTGGGTAGGCAACAAACTTTGTCAGAACACAATCTAGAATCAGATTAATGATGGATTTAGATCAGATCATTGAGACATGGCTACAATAGTGATGTGAGTTAACTTCACTTTGATACAAGGTGCTATACTGGCTGTATATTCCATTACCAGGAGTTAGTTTAGCCCAGGGGTGGCCAAACTTACTGGCCCTCCATGCCACATATGACAATCTTCAGAAGTTGGAGAGCCAGGGCAGACCGGCCCTGCTCCTCCTGAAACCCTGAGCCCTGGCAGTTGCACCCTGCTGGGCAGAAGCCCCGAGACCTCCCTCCCCACTGGGCAGAAGCTCCTACTCCACCACCCTGCTGCAAGACAGAGGTCCCGAGCTCCCCCCACCCCAGTTTGGTATGTGGAGAATGGGGTGGTGCTGTGTGTGGGGAGGGGAGGAGGCGAGGGGGCTCCACAAGCTGCACTTTAATGGTAAAAGAACCACATGTGGCTCGCAAGCCACAGTTTGGCCACCCCTGGTTTAGCCCATGATGACGCTGTACATTTATTGGAAAAATGGCTTATGGTGCCATAACTCATCACAAAATCTCAGAATAAATTTGAAGTTAATTAGAGCACCATATAAATAAATTTACTGTCATAAATAAATCATCCTATACTGTAAGTGTACAAAATTTGAATTGGGGAGAGGGGAATCTGCGTTCATGTATGCTTTTAAAGTCAGAATCCAATCTCCAATATTTATATGCACACATAGCTAAAAATGTTTTCAAGATGCAAACTGAAGTACACATGGGAAACAAAGATGCTCCAGGGAATAGTGGTAAAATCTTTCTAGAAACAATACATGATGGAAATAATGTACAAATCTTGTTCCTCCTCCTGGCACGCTCTACACCTGCTGAGAGCCCCCAATGCCCACTGAAGTCAAAAGGGAGCTGTAGGAGCTATGCTTCTATCAGATGCAGGCCTTTACCTACAGTGTCAATTACATTTAAAATGTGTAAATCAAATGCAATATTGACTTCAAAGAACTCTCTTGTGAACTTGTGACAGATGTTTCCTTGTAAATAAAAGGCGTTGTACAGTCTAACAATTACATCAATAACAATGTTCAGGCTGCAGTATACTCCTTCCAGTTCTCTATGAGTCACCCTTTACTTATATTTTCCCTTTTTGGTGTTTGGAAATGTATTATTAGTGCCATCACGCATTTTCTAAGATCTCTTATTTGTTGACTATGAGGTTGATTCACCCTGTGGCAGGAGTGCCACGGTCTGTACCATTAGGGGACATTGTATGCCAGGGAGAATTCACTCTAGGGCAGAGAATTCTGTTTGTATCAACTATGGGGGTCCATCATGGGAGGGCCCCTGGAATGTCTGATCAGGGCTCCAGAGGATCCCCATTTACTGAGGTTGCTCGCGTGAAACATAACATCAGCAAATCCTTGCTTCAGTTTGATTCTGCAGTCTGTGGAGAATTTAATATTTGGGTTGTAATTGTGTGGAGACCAACTTTATAGCTGATATCCAGAAATAAGCCCAGTATCAGGAAGAATGATTTTTACGCCCTGATCAATGTCTGTTTCTTCCAGACACTTCACACAGTTTGGGAACTTTGTAGAGATATTGATCTTATATGATTCATCTCCTAACACTAAGGACCAGCTTAAGAGGTTGGTCCCACTTCAGGATTCCATGGCAACATTGATCTTTGAGTAGAAACTTTTGCAGATACTAACAATAAGCTGTAGTGTAGTGATTCAAGCTCATCAGAAATGAAGATGTGGTTACTGCTCTACTAAAAAAATAAATAGAATTCACCTACCAAAGTGGATGATTTGAAGAACAAGAAGTGAATTACTGATGGGGTGAGGGTCCCTTTGGAGAAACTAGCGCCACTTTGGGCACTGACTCACAGCAGACAGTACTCTCTGAGCACAAAGACAATTGATCCTGGCCTTTGAGTGGGACACCTAGGAACCCTGTGTGATACCTTAAATTAATGTATCCATTACAAGCAATAAAGCTGATGTGTTTGTTCTGTAAGCCACTCTGTTGAGTCAAGTAAATACAGTATTTTAATAACAGTGGTAGAAGAGAGGGGAAAAATAAGCTTGGTAGATGTTTCATTCGTAACTTACACATAAATTGCTTAGTGGTATAATATGCATATAGTATGTATGATTTCTTTACATAACTAGGTTTTAATTTTAAACCTACTCATTTTCCATTGACAAGAAAAAAGATTTATGCTACAATTTTTCAGTAGAAATATTTCACAATAGCTTGTAGATTTTTCCCTGTTGCCTCACTATTTGTTACTAAAGTAAAAAGGCAGAACAGCACAAAACTGCATTTAGGAGTTGTACGGTAGCCAAAATGGCTTAGATTCGTTTGAAACATCAGCTGTCCCAGTAATTAGAATACTTGCAGTTAACAGGGACCTGGCTCAAACCATTTGTTTTTGGACTCTATACCGTTTAAGCATCTGCCTTTGAACTAGGTTCTTTAATTTTTCAATATGTTCTAGCTGTGTTCTGCGAAGTTTATTTCTATGACGCTGATTAAAACCAGTGTTTTTCTTGATTATTTTTATTCTAAAACTTTCTCAACGTAAAAATGTTGTCTTGTTTTCTATATAGGAATATACAACTACATTATTGTCCATTGCCATTTTGTTAATTTAATACCACAAATATTAGGGCTTGCCTCAGGTATTTTAAGTCCCCTAGCACGCAGCGTCAGTAGGGCACAATTCCTCCTTCCTGTCAATCGCGTGTTCCAAAAAAAAAAAAAAAGGCGAAGATTACTAACGGCTTTTCTACACACATAGTCCAAAATAAGGTTGGGTGTGAATTTAAAGCAGTTATCTATTCCTAATTAACTCTACTTGTTGATACTTTTATCCCAGAATAAGAGCATCCATACATGGAGTTAATCAGGAATAGCTATTCTGGAATAATTACCTGTGTAGACAAACCCTGAAAAATAGGTGTCGTCATATTGAATATCACTGATCCATTAGTTATAGTGGACTAAATAAGAACTTTTACAGAAATGTAGTAGGTAACTAGAAGATTTTTGTTCTGAAGTAGTATTTTCTGTTTTCTATTATAGTATTTTTTAGTGTTTCCTGTAATTTGTTTCATTGATACATATAGCTGACTTTGTCCTCTGAAAAAGAGGTGCAACGGCACAGTGCTAGGGGAGTTACTCCACTGAATTAGTGGGATTACATCTGCAGAGAATTTGGCACAGTTTTAGGACTGGCAAAACCTTTCTTGTTGGAGAGATTTTTGTCAAAATGGGGTTTCATCAAACATGAAATAAAACATAAAAATGTTAATAAAATAATTTGGCAAGATTTCATTTTCCAGAAAAGTTTCCAAAATGAATTTTTAATCAACACATTTTGAAGTAGTGGGAAAATTCCCATTTCCCCCTTTTTCTCCACTGGAAAAAGAAAGAAAAGATAAAAACAAAAATGAGAGAAAGTGAGTAAATATGTCTCACTCATTTAATATTGTATTTATTTATTTACCATTAGGAAGATCTTGGGGAAAATAAAATAATAAAAGAGGGAGAGAATGAGGGGTAACATAAATTCAAAACACATTTTTTTCCTAAATGAACAAAACATGGAAAAAAATTCAAATGAAATGAAAATTGTTTTCCTTAGAAAACATTAATGAAAAACTAGAGTAAAAAGTATTGATCAGCACTATGTGGCTTTTCTACTTTTAGGTTTGTTGCTATATAACCATGAAGCAGATTTGTGTTTCAAGAAGTGGTAGAATTTGGAGGGCTGATTTACTACCACCCAACCTCTGGCCACTCCCACTTTGCCAACATTTGGGTCAAAATGACAGGAGCACTTTTTCTTGCAGTACGTGTATCTTCACTTGGCAACGTACTGTGTAATGTAGCTGCTTTTCATGCACAAAATGGCTTTCCATTCTCCTTTGTGAATAAGTTACTAGGACATACAGCTACTGAGAACAAAAATAATACAAATAATGCATATGGCACTTTTCATCCAAAGATCTCAAAGCACTTTACTAAGATGGGTGGTATTATCTTCATTTTACAGATCAAGAAACTGAGGCACAGACAGGTGAAATGACTTGCCCAGGTTCGCACAGTGGCAGAGTTGGGATAGCACAGTGCCTTCCTGAGTCCCAGTCCATTTGCCTGCTCTAACCACTGCCAACCCTAGCGGCATTAGTGAATGATCAAATTCAGCCAATAGAGTACTGTTCATGAAACCTGAACAGTAGATATTAAATGAAAGTTTTCAAAATGAAAATTAGTTGCTTTGTTAAGAGAAAGTTACAAGTAAAAACCACTTCCTTTTTTTTCACTAACTTTTCACCTGTTAAAACATATTTAACAAATCCAAATTTTTGATATGCAATATGCCATAATTACCATGAACTTTTATTACCTTTGCCAAATTATCATTGCTGTTCTCCGACTGACTTCATCTGGACAGATTTTCCATTTCATGCTACACAAAAAGCAATTCATAAGTTTTTATAATGATACTTGTATTCTGTCAACCATATTAAGCAGTGACCTATTTACAGGATGGTTCAAAGGCTTAGAGGTACATATATTTGGATTTAGATGGACTTCCACTGTGCTGTAAGTTCGACTTACTGTTTTATAGCTCCTAAAAATCATAATGGAACAATGACTTTAATTGACCACTGGTTAGTAAGCAAATAATAGTAGGAAATCCATATAATTTAGAAGTCTATTAAGCCTAATGGAGCAACTTTCCACATACTCAGGAACCTTTACCCATATCATATTTTAGATCAAGTCATCATCCTTTGCTTTAGTAGCTCATGCTCTTCTAACGGAATGGAGTGAATAGTTAATCTAAAATGGTTATGTTAGTAGTTTATTGAACTACGATCTTTTTTTAAACACGAAAAAATATGCGTTCTTTGTGTGTGTAAACATTTGGCATTATGTGGACTAGACAATATTCCATTCTCTGGTGAAAATACCTTTCTTTTTATGAATTCTTTGTATGTAGATAGGGCTACAATGATTGGCAAATTCTGGGATAAATGGGCATATTTCAGTCCACTCTTGAATGTATTGTGCTGCTCCATGTTTATTTTCTATAGGCTAAAGTTAGTCTGTTTTATCTGAAATGCTTTTGCTTTACATTGTATACCTAGTACGATTTATATTGACAATAAATTGTGACTTAAGTAGTTACACCACACTGCTTGCTACTGTGTGGCAGTTTTCAGAAACCAAATGTTTCTTGTAGTGTTTATTTAATCTGAATACATTAATGTACAATTATCCATCCCTCTTTTATGTAGACAGTATATTTTCTCAGCCTTTAAAAGGTTAGATTATAAATGTACAGTCTGCCCAGAGCAAGGGTTATGTGTAGCCAGGTTACCCCAGGAGAGGAGTAGTCTTGGGGGTAGGGGGAACAGCGACTCTGAGCCTTTTCCCCTCTAGTTCACACCTTGCTTCAAAGGGGGAATATTTCACCAATTTACTCTCCTTCACAGCATACTAAAATCAGGTCATAATCCTGCCCTAAGGGATAGTCTCATTTCAGGATAGGTTTTTTTTGGAGAATTGCCTTTATTATTTTAAAGAACTGACTTTACTAACACTATTTGCTTTTATCAAAGATACATGTATTATATTCCAAATATTTTCTGGTTCCCATACTCTAATGATCTCTGGATTGCTGCATAATTAAAGACAAAACCCTGCCAAATTCACAAAGATATTGCTATGCTGATGGTACAATCCTTCTCTTTTAAAGGTTTTATGCAATGTTTATTAAGTGTACTAAGTTATATGTGTGGCAGAGAGCTTGGGGTCTTTCTATAATGTATATTACATGGAAAAGGAAAATGGATACGAGATTTTCAAAGCAGCACGAGGGTGTGATTTAACTCCTATAGTTAAGAGCAATGGAGATTTAAATCAGAAGTCAATCATTTTGACTGGTGAGGAGCGTATAAGAAGGTAGGGACCAAGCCTATGAAAGACTTGGCAACTGAAAGGTGGGGAAACCTCCTGCAGTGGTGATTAAAGGACAGTAGTCCTGGCCTGGGAACAAAAAAAGACTCTTGCATTGCCTTCAGTTGGTACTCAAATCACACACTGCTTGTAGAAATCTTAAGGTAACCTTAACCTGGCATGATAGTGACTCTAACACCAAGAATTTGGTAAGTCGGGAAGGTGGGCAAGAGAGAGGGCAGTCTGTTCAGGAGAAGTCAGAAAAGGGACTTGTTTTTAGCAAAGTAATATTTTCCATTTTTCATCTGTAACTGTTAAAATGAGCCTGCCTTACTGGGCTTTGCAAAGTGTGGGTGGGTAAAATTTTCAAAAGTGCCTAAGGGTATGTCTACACTGGAAATGTAAGTCAATCTGCATTAGGTTGACTTACTGCCACCGCAATAATTACTGTAGTGGTGCATGTCCACACTAGCCTCCTTGGGTCGGTGGTGTGTGTCCCTCTCCAGGAGTGCTTCCACCGACTTAAGAGGGGCAGTGTGAGGAACTGAGAGCCCAGTTTCTCAGCTCTGCTGGCAGCTCCCTGCCCCACAGGGGTCTCAGTGAGGGGGGAGACGGGGGGAAGTTGTCCAGGGCTCCTTGCCTCCCCATTCCCCTCCAGGAGCATGAGGGAAGCCGCCCACGACTTCTCCCCTCCCCGTTCCCTGGCGGGAGTGGTGGGGAAAGCCACCTGGGGCTTCTTGTCTCCCCATTCCCCCGGGAGTGTGTGTGTGGGGGGAAGCCACCCGTGGTTTCTCACCCCCAGGGAGCGGTGTCAAGCTAATTGGTCTTCTCACCCCGGCTCCCAGCTGGGAGCAGGGTCCAGGAGAGTGGGGGGCAGTTGGGCTCTAACTGCCAGGCATTCTCGTCAATTTCACATCTCCTGCCATGAAATTAACAAGACAGCCAACAGCCTATGTAAGTAACGCAGTGTCTGTCACCCTAATTACAGTGACATAAGCATCAGGGGGTAGCCGTGTTAGTCTGTATCTACAAAAACAACAAGGAGTCTGGTGGCACCTTAAAGACTAACAGATTTATTTGGGCATAAGCTTTCGTGGGTAAAAACCAAATAAAACTGTTAGTCTTTAAGGTGCCACCAGACTCCTTGTTGTTTTTACTGACATAAGCCTATGCCACTTGTGGAGGTGGAGTTATTATGTCAGTGTAGTAGGGTACTTATATCAGCGGAAGCGAGGCTGTAGTGTAAACACTGACATAATTAGGTCGACATAAGCTGCCTTATGTTGTCCTAACTGTGTAGCGTAGACCAGGCTTAAGTAACTTACTAGACCCAGGAGATACCTGTACCCCTCCGCCTTCCCTTGCCAGTTGGCACTAAAAGGTTTCTTGGTCACACAAGTTTGCAGGTGGAGGGAAGGGTTGCTGATGATATGCATTTAAAAATCATTCTATACACAGGCGCTGGCTTCTAATTTTCCCCTTGGGTGCTCAACCTGCTTAGCCTCAGGTCCCACCCTCATCCCACCTCTTCCCCCAAGCTCCCAGCCTCACCCCACCTCTTCCCATCCCCCCACATGGTCACTGGTATTGGGTTTCCTCCCCTCCTTTCAGGTGTGTGGCTGTGTATGGCTCCCACCCCTGTTTTTCCCTGATGAAAGCTTGTCCCAGCAACCTAAGGGTATGTCTTCACTACCGGCTGGATCGGTGGGCAGCAATCAATCCAGCAGGGATCGATTTATTGTGTCGAGTCTAGACATGATAAATCGACCCCCGAGCGCTCTCCTGTCGACTCCTGTACTCCAGCTCGGCAAGAGGCGTAGGCAGAGTCAACGGGGGAGTGGCAGCAGTTGACTCACCGCAGTGAAGACACCAAGGTAAGTCGATCTAAGTACGTTGACTTCAGCAACGTTAGTCACATAACTGAAGTTGCGTAACTTAGATCGATTTCCGCTCCCCCCCCCCCCAGTGTAGACCAGGCCTAAGTCTTGTCATAGGAGTGTTTCTTTAGAGCAGCAGTTCTCAACCCGTGGGCGGCACGCGGCCCAATTAGCACACAGCTGCAGCGGCTTGGCTGTGTGCTAAAGGCCACCAGATTGCGCGGGGTCCGGGTTCCCGGCTGCCTGGTCACCCCACATGGCGGGATCCAGGGTTGCCGGCCCAGCAGAATCCGGGGTCCTGCTGCCCAGCCCAGGGCTCTGTTCCTGGCCCCACTCTGTGGAGGGGTCTCTGAGCCGGAGGCGCTGTGCATAAGAGTCTGTGAGGAGGGTTGGGGGGGGGGTCACACTGTGGTTCTCAACCTGCGGCTCAGGTAACACATATGCGGCCCACAATGATAAATAGGTTGAGAACCACTGCTTTAGAGGCAGCAGGGCATAGAATGCTACAGTAATTATTCTCCAGTGCCAGAATCTTTAAATACAGTCCCCTGTATAGGGGTACGTGGTGGTATAGTCTTCAGGCCCTTGCTTAGAGGAGGCAAGCAGCCTTGGAATCTTCATCATCACCAGCTTTTGAGAAAATGGGTAACAGAAATGTCATGTCCTCCCATGCAGCTGGGCAGCTATATTCAGAGAGAAAGAGAGAGAGGGAGGGAGGGGAAGGACATGTAGCAATATCTTCCCCACAGCAGCAACATATTTATGATCCCAGGCGATAGGAGGTAGGAAGTTACAGCGCTCAATAAAAAGTGACGAAATGTGGAATTCATGACTTCACTGAGCACCACTGTAGAATCTCTTTCACTGTTCACACAGGTTACTTTGGGATTTACAGTGTGCTACCATGGGGATAAGTGAAAAGCCCAATCCAGGCTTCCTGTGGAGAGTTTAAGCTCTTTAGTCAGTAGAGGGTCCTCACATAGAGGCTCTGCCTTCCTGTTCCCTAAATAAGCTTTCTTCCCATGTGCCTACTAATCCAGATGATTCTGGATCATTTTAATAAATAAAGACCATCCCTCTGACTCTGGTCCAAGAGAAATCACATATGTTATTTGAGATCCTGTAGTATGGGGATAAGAAGGTGACTCTACCTATGAATAAAGATCCTATTCTCATTGGCTGTATGGTCATTTGAATTATGATAAAACACAATAATTAATTTATTTTAATTATGGCCATCTTAAAAACATTGAAAGAATAAACCACAGCCAATATACAGACATAACAGCTTTTATAGTTTATATGTACATTTAAAATGCATTTTACGGTGGGGGAAAGTACGGTAACAACTGTAAAAGTGATACTTTTTTCTCTTGTGAGCAGCATGGCTGTATCGCATTTTAAGAAAATGGTTCTTATTTGAATTGCATGCCTTTCTGGATAATAGAAGACTAAGGAATATCAATAGATTAGTGGCTGTGGACTCCATCTGTTTGCATTACAACAGAAAAAGGAGGAAAATATGTTAAAGGATCAGAGAACATTCTTTACATTAATTTATGGTGGCTCTAAATATTGCTGAGCAAGAATGCATTGCTGTATGCAGTGTTGTTGTAGCTATGTCGGTCCCAGAATTATTAGAGAGACAAGGTGGGTAATCTTTTATTGGACCAACTTCTATTGGTGAGAGAGACAGGCTTTCAAGAAGAGATCTGTGTAAGCTCAAAAGTTTGTCTCTCTCACCAACAGAAATTGGTCCAGTAACAGATATTACCCTACCCACCTTGTCTCTTCATTATTTCCAGGAGTATCCACTTAGGACATTTCACAAAGTGCTAGTTTTACTTCAACATTTGCTATTTTACATAGTTGAGGTAGATTGTTTCACAGTTCCCGCGCCTCTAACATGAGAAAACAAATGTAAATGCATTAAAAGCAATGTAACTTCACATACATTGTTGCAGCCAGCTACTGATCTGTTCCTTTCTAGTGTATAGATTTTGGTACAAGCTTGATTCATGTCAGTCATTGATCCGATCAGCCAAAAACTGAGCTGCCATTCCAGAGTTATTTAGTTACTTTCCATTTCAATTTTATTGTCTTATTTCTGAATGAGAATCTCATTATAAGGTTGTCAATAATATATAATAGCAGCTTAAACATTGGCATTATTTATTCTTGCTTTGTTAAGTTTAACTGCAACATGAAATAAGCGATTACCTGTTTTGTATATAAATTCATTATAAGGCCTTTGAAGGTCGTTTGAAATACTGCACTAATTAATGTTTTATTTCCAGCCTTCCTTAATTATTCTTGCCAGATGGTCCTCTATTTATGTTATTGCTTGGAGTTTCCAGCTGAGGTTGTTTGATTGTTGAAGAAAAATATGTGATGGCACCATACGATAACTGTAATTGAATTGTTAGGTATGTTAGAACATTTGAGCCTTCTGTCCCTGCTTTAGCCACATCTGGGAAATAAGTTTGTTAACAAAGTGCTTTGGCACTTCATCTAATACTTTATGTGATGTACCGAAATATGTAGAGCAAACTCAATTAGGAAAAATGGCTGTAGAAAAGAGAATTCTGGTAACTTTTCTTTCATTTATGAATTACAAATGTTCTGGGTGAAATGAAGAAGTGGTTAAAGATTGCCAAATTTTTCTTTCACCTTTTTTAATTTGACTTATTTTTCATAGATGATGACAAAATTACTGTTGACAAATGTATTAAGAATGTGTTGTATTAATTTTGGGCAAAATAACACGATAGTCGTTTCTGAATACTCTGTTTTCTTTGAGTAGCCTCTGCATATTCCCACTCATGGGCTAGCGCCTCCTGGCATTGCACTGTGGAATATTTTACAGAGTAATATCCCCGCAGACACTGTTGGCTAGAAGATTCTACCACTCAACACCAGGAGATGCCAGTACCATAAGTGAGAATATGCAGATGCAGCATACTCTCAGGAGAAAAAATGGTTACTAATATGCAATCTCTCTTTTTGGTGGTGGTGGTCATGATTATTTTGTATTGTATTAGTGCCCAGAGGTTTCAGTTATGATCAGGGGTGTTGCATTTTGCTAGGTGCTGTACAAAACATGCAGACATATTTGGTTCCTGCCCGAAAAGTTACAAAGAAGACAAGTGATGTGTGAAGGGTGAGAGAGAAGGATACTATCAAATATAATAGTTTATATATAAATATATAGATTCACAATATTTTTTCAATATGGTAGATAACAAACCAGCTGTATTCATCTGTCCTTCAACCTAGTCATCCTTGGTTGGCCAATTTCTTATGGCATCGCTGCAGAAGGTAGATCTTGAGAAAAAGAGCAGGAGAGGATAGTAGCCTTAGAGATCCATTACTTGTGGGGCAGCATGTGCTGAAGAAGCACTGCAGATCCATGTTGAAATATTTGTGTGAAAAGTTAATTAATGGGTGGGCAAGGCTGGCTTCATTGGCAGAATGAAGGAGATGGGATTGGCTGACACAAAAAGATACAAGAGCAGGTAAGCAGGCAGGAGTTTTGTCTTTAATCTAGAAGATGAAAAATACAGATGTATTTTTGGCTCAACTGATAGCTCCATACAAGACAGAAACTCAGCTAAAGTGCAGTAGAAAATAGACTAACTATAGATTAGGTATTGGAAGCAAAAGTCCTACTGTAATGACAAATAATAATAGAGCTTGTGACTAAAAACTGTCTTTTAGAACTTGTTTTTTCTCCCTTCTTCTTGCGTCTTGATTTTTGAAATACTTTGAAAAGTGGTTTGGTGGAAAATGCTGTCATTTTAGTGTGGACATGACATTTTTGAGTTGGTTGGCTGGATATGCTTTGTCAAATGTTTCAGGACTGTGATAACATTTTTAAACGTTGATAAAAGTTTTTTACATTTGTAAAATAAAAGGGAACAGTCTTATATATTCCTTTACCAAATCCTCTTTACTTACCAAATTTAGTAAGTTTGAAATGCTCCCTCCCTCAGCCTCTGTCACACATGCATGTTTTCTTGGCTTGTGAGTCCTCTGGATGAAAACAATCTACTCAGATTGTATGGAAGATGAGAAGCAGCTGCTGTCTTGCAGAATACAAACACGGTGCTTTAAATACATACTCTATCCTCCATAAAACAGTATGGAATCCATAGGGTGACATCCATCATACCATACAGATATGCCAAATTGAGACTGTATCTACTGGACTACTTCCCAAGTAATTCCATCTCTGTGCTTTAACTCATTTTATTTTAAAAACATGATAAATATGTTGTTGTTACCTGAATTACTACTCCGAAAATGGGACCCAGAGTTAGTTGTAACATCTCTGTGGAGATCTCTCCATTCATATTTAAATCCTAGTCCTTATGCTAAAACAGAAATGCAGACCATTAGCAATACTCATCTTCTACAGTTTTAAGTCTGCATATCTTTGGATCATGGGCAGAGCAGAGGAATGGGTCCGTTTTAGGTCAGTTTCTGTTGGTTATCAGAAATGGTTGCACATGAAGACAAGGACGAGGGAAGCTGGAGACAGAAGCAATATAGCAAGGGTGCCTTCTTTCAGCTCTCATCTCCCTTTATTTGTCATTCCCCTTTTGTCTTTGCATCCTCCTTCTCTTTCCCCTTCCTTCCATATACTATCACTTTATACAAAATTTCTTATGCAAGTGTTGCATGGTATTTTCCAAATCAAATTTAGGGCAAACTAAAACTAGTCCTTCCCATTACTGTTCCTTATCACTGCCTATTCAGTGTTGCACAATAAATTCCTGCCTGCTCGTTCCTTCCCCTCCCGTCCCACGCCATGTAGCATAGCTGCCTTGTTTCCCGCACGCTCATCTGCAGCTTTGGAGAGAGCGCTTCTTTCAGTGTCTGACGAGAAGTTCATTTGGCAATTCCCACTCAGTGCTGAGAGAGAGGATGACCAGCTGTGAAAGGAGATACATGATAGCAGATGATGTAACCTTTGCCTTTGATTCACATACGAGTGGCAGGTTGGTCCAGGGACAATTTCTTAACACAGCGTGGCATCCAAATGTGAAATGCCACCATGAAACTGCTAATTTTTCATGCTGATGAAGTTAACTAGAAGTCTGTGTTTAGTTTATACTTTGTTAAAGTCACCATAGTAATGATGTGGTGGTGGAAAGACAGGACTATTATCCTGCTGAGGTGACATTAACATATGTCAGTAACTTAGCTGTCATATTCTACTCATATGGTAAACTGGTCTAGTATTTTATAGGGATTTATAAAATATCTATGTGGGGAAAACATCCCCAAACAAAAGGTTGTGTTTTTTAACCTTACTGTTCAAAACCTATAACTTGTTTGATATTATAGATGTTTTTCATAGCCAGAAGATCAATATTAGTGTTTCTCCTTTCCCACAATATAAGACATATTACCCAGGATATGTGACATGCTATCCAAACAAGAGTACTCACTGGGATTCTTAGCTGGTATCAAGTTACAAATGTTTTATCCTTGAGGCTAAACTTGCCCAAACCTTGGATCTTTTTGTGCTGTTTTTTCCTCATTATACATTTGAGAGGGTCAAATCATTCATCATTCTCAATTACTGGGATATAATTCACTGCATGCAATGTGAGCTACAGACCAGATGCCTGGAAAATTCCTGCACTGACCAATAAGCTTAGGTCCCAGTACACACTCTGTTTTTAATACAACAGTAACATGTTTGTTTCCTATTGAATTATTTGCAGAAGATATGTAGCCAATCAAAGTTAAGTTGGACAGGTGGTTAGCAGAATGGGACACAATCTGGGAGACACAGAGCAATATAAACATGCTGAGCATTGTTCATTTTAACAGCCTATAAAATGCCAATTATATTTTAAAAAGAATAACTTGATTTTATTAAAGGAGCAGTATCATTCATGTGTGCTCTGTTGGGTACATGTCAGTAAAATGAGTTTCTATAATAGAGTGAGACTCCTACATTTTACTACAACTACAAGTATTAGAAATCAAAATGACTTGTATCTGATGATATTTTGAGTCTCTACTCCCACTGATGCATAAAGCAGTGTGTTAGAGGGTGGGCTTTTTCAGGCCCAAGGACAAACACAGTCCCAAAATCAACAGCCTGTTCGCGCTCTGATTTTTTGATACTCAGTCTCCTTCTCCTATCATAAGAGCAGCCTCTTCCCCCCTTCTGGTCCCAAACTTCCTTGCACTGCCTGGCGTACAAAGCAGCTGGGCCTGGTTGCTGGGAGACCTCCTACACCTTGTAAAAAGCGACAAAGAGTTCTGTGGCACCTTATAGACTAACATACGTTTTGGAGCATAAGCTTTCGTGGGTGAATACTCACTTCATCAGATGCATCCAAAACGTCTGTTAGTCTACAGGACTCTTTGTCGCTTTTTACAGATCCAGACTAACACGGCTACCCCTCTGATACTCCTAAACCTTGAAACTTTTCCTGCCTGGTCCGTAAATCCTTCCAACAAACTCAGGAAATTGAAGGGACCTGTGGATTGAGCTCTTTGTCTGGAGGCCCAGGCTGGAAATTTTGGGGGACATTGGACCACCCATACAGAAAGCAACAACTGTGTTATTTTGATAAAAGTGTCCCTTAGGCACTTACCTAGGGTGCATGAGGTGATGTAAAGTGGTAGTAAGGTAATCCAATGCAAGATTTTTGTACCCATGTCAAAACAAACTTTTTCACACATGAAAAGGCCACAAAAATGTAGCTAAGTTGTCAAGACAAGTTTGAAAGAAGAAATGATCAGTAAAATGGGATTTAAACAAATTTTATTTTAGAAGACAAAAAAAATTTTAGTTACCAAGTTTTTGTTTGACACAAAGTATTAATAAGGCTCATTACTTAAAGAATATTGGCCTTGTGTTTTGTATTGATAAATGAACAGATTATTAACACAAAAGTTTTAAATAACATAGTCATTATCACAAGTATATACCATTGCACACTATCATGCTAGCAAAACACTAATGGCCAATGGACTCCCTCTCAGTGATGGACAATATGACAGTATACGTGTGTCTAGCATTGTTAATATATTTGCCATATGCTACATGTCTAAGTCTGAACCACCTAGAGTCTCAGACTCATCTGGATCCATATTGGAAACTTTGAGGATTATAAGAGTCCTCACCACCAGTACACAAGCAAGGCTGTATGCATGCCATGCTCTGCCCTTAACAACTGCAGTTGCACAGACATTTGGCTTTTTTCCACCCACATGTAATGACTTCCTGGAGTGCTTCAGGGCAGGTGTTTGTGTCATTAGTGTTGGAGAAATGTGTGCAGCCTTGTTGTGATGCCAGCCATTTCCAGCTGTGGAAAGGATGTCATGTTGAGCCTCCTTGGCTCGGTTCCAGATAAGGGTCTGGTAATTTGCACATTTGTTTTTTTGTGGAAGATTATCATAAATTGGGGGGAGGGCCACATTGTGGGCCTGTTTGTGACAGAAAAGCTTATATTACACACCATTTACGTCTACTGAGTTAGCCCTTGGTCACAGAGAAAGGTTATCAGGAGTTCTACTGATTCCAACCGTGCAGGAGGTATATTCACCCCAATGTCAAAAATGGTAAGGCTTCTAAATGTATGTGGATTCTTCCTGACAAATTTGTATGGCTTTAGTTTGCCAACTCTTGCCAGACTTCTGGTTGAATCACACAGTCGGTGTGTGTGTGTTGCTGGCAACATTCTGCATAGTAGTTGGCCAGATTTAGCTGCTATCATGTGGGTTGGAATAAACCTGGCTTTTACAAAACCAAAGCTGTTGAGTTATTTCCAACTTGTTGCAGTTCTCTGTGTACATTTTATTCACGTCAGTGTCTGGAGACCACACCACTACACAAAGGTATTCTTGTAAAACATGTGCAGCATGAAGAAGAAGCTGAGTATCTGCTTCTTCATGCAATGAGGATGGATCTTGTTGGTTTACCTGAAGTGACCATACAAGCAATGAGACCATACTTGAATCCACCTGCAATAATCATCTGCTGATCTAGGTCAAAAAGTTACTGCCATATCACACCATGATTCTGACAATTGGTTTTTTTTTCTACTAGATGTCCTTTATTCTTGGGATTCCCATTGGGATGCATGTTTTGGGACTGTGGATTTTGACCTTATTGCTTTATGAGCATAGCTTTCATGAACACTTGAAAGAGTTAATTGAATCTTTGACATCATATCGATCAAAGACAATATCTAGTTTTCTGCAGCTTTGTAACTCTGTAGAGGCCGGCATTCCATTCGGAAGCCTAGTTTAGCAAGTTCTGCAAAGCTAGTTGCACCTCCTTGCCCGACCATTTGTATTACAGTCATGCCATCCACTATCCAAGCTGTGAGCATCTTGAATGTTGGTAGTTGATACATTGACTCTCTTTTTCTAACTCAGGCAATAGCTTACCCTTTGCAGTTTTGTTCAGGGAACTATTGGAATGTGCCATGTAGAACTATGGAAAACTTATATGTGAAAACTTCCTTCAGAACAATCTCTCTTGTTTGTGCAGCTAAGACAAGATGGTTAAACAATTTCTTGCACAACCACTCATGAACTGTGGGGGCATAATCTGACAAAAGCTTCATATCACTAATGTGCACAGATACTGAATGGGCATAGTTGGTGCGGGTCAAAGGAAAAAATTTGTGGTGGCATCTCTACAACTGCCGCAAGATGTGGGTCCCGGTTGCTTTCATGTTCTGCTCTGATGAAATGAATTATGATGTTAACCATTTCAAAGTAATCATCCCAGAATACAAAGGTTTGGGAAGCTGCTGTGCCAAAATGGTGAAATCTGTGCAATACATTCTGTACATTCTTGAGTGCATGACTCAGCTGTGAAAGTGTTGCTGTTAGACTTGTTGCATCATTGTTTGATACCACATTTTGCCATTCCTGAAGCTTGCTGTTGGTGAGGTCTACATCAGTCGATCTCATTGTCTTATACCCATTTACAAAATGCATGCCACCGCACTCTGGACAGAGCCTCTATTTCAAGTTTGTGGGGCCCTTGTGAGCCATAGTTGTATGATTTGCCTATAAGTAGATTGCTAAAATTGCTACCATATACCTGTGATGCTAGACCACTCTTTTCATACTTCTTTCCAAATACAGCCAGAAATGTCTATGCTATGAGGAAAACACACATTCTCAAAACTCTTTTCTGAAATTCTTCTAGGCACCTCCATGGGATCTCTTTGGTTTCACAATATATGTAGCCTCCTCAAAAGTCAAGGCACTATAATCTTGGCCAAGTGTTCTAGTCAACTTACTGACGTTCCTCATGACAGTGAAAACTGTACAGTACTCCATTCATTAGGTGATGTTGGCACCATTAAACACTACCCAAAAGATGTAACTATTGGTATGGTAGATGAAATCATATTAAAAGCTGTGCCCCTTGGTGTTTGCTGAGCATTCACCTTTTTAAACTCAATCTCAAATAGCTTGGTTGGGCAGCATCTTAGAATTATTCATTGCAGAGCAAGGTTAGCGGCTTGTCGGCAAGCCTCAACATCAGTATACCCATTACTTTTTAATTTCCCCACAAGATTAGGGTAGGGCATCTACCATGAGGATTGTACTCCAGTATGTCTTAGCACATTGCAGGAGTTTAAAGTGATTGTCTTTGCAGTGCTGTTTTCTTTGTTTGAACCTGATCTGTCACTGTGCAAAAGCTGCCTTCCGGAACTGAGCGAGTCTGACACTAATAGAGTACTCCATAGTTGGGGCCTGGGTTGTCTGCTTTCCATCTAACATTTCCTCATTTATATCATTATTGTCTGCAGCAAACTGAACAAACTCACCATGCTGTACGTTTTATGGAATTATTATATTGTCCCTGGTCGATTTTTCATGTAGATTCCATTGCAATACCTGTGTCATTTCTCTCTAGGGCTGTATAACTGACACAGTGTGCTACCTTGTTCATTGTTGTTACTACATGTTTAGAGCCTGACATATAGTGTCCAGACACTTCAAGCCCAACGTGTTTAGGTGTAGGCTTTGCACCTCTGTTGATGTCATCTTCCAAAGACAAACTACTCTTATACTACTGCTCTGGTTTAATCACAGAATATCAGGGTTGGAAGGGACCTCAGGAGGTCATCTAGTCCAACCCCCTGCTCAGAGCAGGACCTAAACCCCAACTAAATCATCCCAGCCAGGGCTTTGTCAAGCCTGACCTTAAAAACCTCTAAGGAAGGAGATTCCACCACCTCCCTAGGTAACCCATTCCAGTGCTTCACCACCCTCCTAGTGAAAAAGTTTTTCCTAATATCCAACCTAAACCTTCTCCACTGCAACTTGAGACCATTACCCCTTGTTCTGTCATCTGGTACCACTAGTTTACTTGGGTCATGCTGCAATTGAAAGACAATAATAGTTTGTTAGATAAGTTTCACTGCTGGGAACTTTGCCTTTCAAAATATCCAAGTATTTCTGTAACATGCAAGACATGGACAAAGCTTTTCTGTTGATAACAAGGTCATTCTCAATGTCAGAAATTAGTTCACTGAAATATGCTTTATGTCACTGGATAGTGAAGATTTTGTCTGGATGTTTCTTTTGCTGGTGAAAGTAGTATGGCAGTCTTTGTGGTACTTTGCTTCCCATGCAATTAAGTCCAGTCCAGCTATTCGTTTTAAGATGTCTTCTTCTCTGGCTTCAGTCGCATCAAACAGATTTTCTTGCTCTCTGAAGGTTACAATCTGTGATAGATTTTTTTTGTCAAACCTTCTAGCATATTACACACAAATGCCAATTAATAGGCTGGCAACTCAGTCTCCTACTCTGTGAGTTTCAACACTGAGAAGTATAAGTAGAAGACCCAGGGCTTGAGCCTCTTCCTCAACTTTCAAAATGCATCAGGTTTGTTTTGCTGGAGTAGGACTGATGACATTATGCATGATAGTGTACTGCAGGCAAAGTTAATGATGCGTCCATATCTAGTGACTGCAACTGCTGATAAACATGTTCTTGTCTAACAAGACATGTATTATAAAGTATCTTTAGTCCACAGGTGTTCCTGTGCTATTGGCAGATTATATACTTGGACCAGTCAGGCAGAGGGGTTTTTGATGAGAAGAGTCAAATTCTCAGCAGGGTCCTCAGCCATTTTGTTGCCTCTCCGTTGCTATTACTTGGGGGAGAAAAAAGAAAAATGCTATTAAAAATATTTTCATTAGTACATTATTTATCTTGTAAAATTATATCTTGCTAAAATGAGAACACTCTTTGTCCATGTTCTACAGCTATAAAACATGATTTTGAAATAAGCTATTTTTTTTAGAAATTTACATTGTGTAAGCAGTTCATAAATTACACACACAGACAAAACAAGCAGAGAACATATTTAAAGTAAATTTGCCATAATAAAATCAATATAGGATGAAATCAATGTATAATTATATGTTAACGGAGAGTCATTACTTGGACTTTTTCAAGAAATTTGTAAAGGCAATTTCACATGATTTACAAAGCATCCATAATTCTCAAAGTTATCACTGCATAATACCATGTCCCCCGCTAAAATCACTCGTGGGGATTAATCCCTTCATAAAAATGTGTTAAATCTTTTTTGGGGGGGGTGATACAAATTTCAAATTAAGGCAGGGTTTCCCATTCAGTCCCCCCAATTCTAGTATCCAGAATTCCCTCAAGGTCCAGATGGCTAGCTGTGACATACCGGGGCACAATCCAGACTCGTGGGGGGCTCTCTCCCCCCTACCCAGTAATCTTGGATACTTACAATGCCTTGTTGCACTAGCTCCCTCCTGGGCTGCTCACAAACAGCCTTCCATCATGTAGGCCATACACAGAGTGTCTGTGTGTAATTGCAGCCTGCCAACTACACCCTGGGTCTCACCAGCCTTGATTATACTGCAGGATGAACCCAACATACCCCAGTCCCAGTTCTTTCCCTAGAAATATATGTCCTGTACTGCCCAACCCTTTCCTGGACAGTACAAATATATTAAGTCCGTTATTCCTTTAACAGAATAATATGCCAGTTCATTACCTTAAATAGTTACCCAGACACTTCAACTTAAACAGATGAAACAGTAAAACAAGTTTATTAATTACAAAGAGAGATTTTAAGTAGTGAAAGTAAATTCAGAAATGGTTACAAGAAAAATAAAAATAAAATGCTTTCTAGTATGCATGGAAGAACCTATCTTACTTGTGAAGCAAGCTTTCTCACCACATGCTCCAGCAGATTACTGACCAAACTTTCAGGTCAGGACCCCTCTCCCAGAGTCCAACAGCTGTTTCCTTTTGTCTTCTCAGGTGTGGAGAATAAGCTGGGCTGAGAGAGGAGTGTTTGGGGTATTTGTCCCTCCTTTTTATAATTTGTCTTCCTCTTGAAAAACATTTCTGGCTAAGAAGAAACAAAGAGTCTATCTGGAAGGATATTCCCTACAGAGTATCTTTTCACCTCTTTGAACTTCCTTTGTTTTCCCTCCCTGCTTGATGACTCTGTTTACTTGCTTAAATGCAAATTAAGGCAATCACACATTTCTTCCTTTGTTTAGGACAGACTTAACTTCTGTCTGTGCAGGGCTGTGGGGTTTGGAACATGCATTAATAACATCATACAGAGCAATTTTATAACTTTACATACAGTGTTGCCACACATTTTATCAGGACAATACTGACCAGCAGATAATGAGTTTTCAAATTATATTTTACAAGGCATACTTTACAATATTATTACAATAGTGTGTAGGGTGTAAATACAGGGGTGTATTCTGTCACAGTAGCATACCCCATCCTAATGGAACCGTAATGAAGAACAAATAACCCGATAATTAAGAACCCTCTTTTTCACCCCTTCCAAACAAAACATATTTATTTCATATCCAACATAATTTAACAGTGGAAAATTTATTTTTGTCGAAAGCATAATTAAGACAAGAACATAGTTAGATGTTTGCCTATACAATAGCATTTATTTGTCGCTGCAACAACAAAAGTGGTAAGAGCTAGTAAACTAAAGCAATTACATTGTGAAAGAACATGGACAATTATGACAGAACATATTTAGAATTTTTATCAATATAAAGCTCCTATAGAGCTCTAATTACACTGGTACTCTATGCTTTGAGTATCTTGCAAGCAGGAGTATCTTGGTCCTCACCATTAAATAAATAAAATGAGTAAATATATAGATACATAGGAGAGAGATGTATATTTCAGCAATGATGTGGCTTCCCATGGTAGGTAAATGTATTTTGAGAGTCAACTAAATAAATGACAAGAGAATGTTAAAGATGATGGCTAAGCACTCAAACGTGAGGAAATGAACAAGATTTAAGGTGCATCATCAGCAACCGTAATTTTGCCCTAAACTCCAGGACAACAGTGCCCACATTTTTGAAGCTGTGGGAACTTGTCAAATGCTGCATCCATTCATTCAGGCTAGACACAACTTCTCAGAGTGAAGGAGCCCCTCTTGAAGCTGCAGAATTTCAACAGAGACTGGAGAGCACTCAACACTGGAGCATGTAGTTTCTCTCCCCCAGAGACCACAGCCATTGCTCCCTGACTGAACGAAGGCTTGCAGCATGGACACAGTTTCCTATCCATAGCATAGGGCAGAAGTAGTCAATTATTTGTTGTCAAGGTCCAAATTTCTTGGTCAAGGTATAGTCAAGATCCAGACTCCAGAGAAAATAATTTAAAAAAAATAAGTAAAAAGATTTCGGGAACTGTTCAAAAGTGTCTGGTGGTCTGGACTTGGTCCACGGTCTGCCTTTTGACTACACCTGGCATAGGGGGTGGTTGTCTTCCAGGAGAACAGCTGTTGGCTTCAGGACCATTGGAAATAGCTTAAGGGAAACTTCGCTTTCATGTGGCAAGCACCAGTCTCAAAGTGTATCATATTTCAGCTGATCCAGGCTCCCAATTTGGATGGTGGCATGAATAGAGCAAGAGGGAAAGACCCCATCCAAAATACCTAGGAAAAGGTATACTGAGCTGAGAGCAAGGAGAACATGAGTTAAAATCTCATCTCTTCCACTCACTGATGTTTATATTTAACTTGGTTAAATCAAAACTGGATTTCACCAGGACATTCCAAGGCACTTTTCTCCATTCAGGACAATTTTCCTAACAATTATAAATTTTCTACTCCAAGACTTCTTGCTTGATGTAGCTGCACTCCTGGAAGATGACCGCCCCCTATGCTATGGATTGGAAAATGTGTCTATGCTGCAAGCGTTGGCTAAGTCAGGGAACAGTGGCTGTGGTCTCTGTAGGATAGAAACTCCATGGTCCAGTGCTGGGTGCGCTCCATTCCTGGAGGATTTTTTTTATTCTTTCTACTCAAAAATGGCCCAATTGTTTGTTTCTCAGATTTTTCAAAAATATAGATCTTAAGTCTGAGATCAAGCACTGAAAAATCAAGCCCCAAAGGTGATAGTTTTTAAAAGTTCTGAATGACTGAAAGTAAGGTGTTAGAATGGAAACAGGCAAAACTTTAGCACCTTTGCTTTAAGGACACGTTTCTGTACTCAAGGCATAGGAGTGAGGGATGCAGAAATTCCATGCCGTGGCTGGGAATTCCCAGATTCCCAGCTGAGTCAGCCAGAATCCCTCCTTTGTGTTCTCTAAGTTCACACGTTGGAGGGGTAGCTCTCCTGTGGTCAATGTCTGGCAAGAAGGGCATGGACACACCTTAGCAGGGCCGGCTCCAGGCACCAGCTTAACAAGCAGGTGCTTGGGGCGGCCAAGGGAGAGGGGCGGCAGCTGCGGCAATTCGGGGGCGGCAGGTCCCTCACTCCCTCTAGGAGCGAAGGACCTGCCACTGAACTGCCGCCGCCGATCGCGGCTTTTTTTTTTTGCTTGGGGCGGCAGAAATGCTGGAGCCAGCCCTGCACCTTAGTCCTGCTCTTGCAGAGATCTCCTTTTGGCCAATTAGCTTACACGGAGACACTAGAAGGGATCAGGGACTGCACACTCCCAAACAGGATTCTGGCCATCCCCCGTGCACAGATGCAAATGGAAAAGTGGAAAGTTACTTGTATCCTTCCCCAGGCCTTGTACGCGCATACGGGACTGGCCAGAACCAGACCCTAAACATTTTCTTTTCCATACTCTGTGGTTAATTTGAACCTAGTTTATTTCCCACAAAAAGCCACTTGAAATTATAATATTTTTGTCTGAGTATTTATATTGAGGTAGTACCAGGACCCCACTGTGCTAGGCACTGTACATGTACATAACAAAAAGATGGTCTCTGCCCCAAAGAGCTCACACACTCACTGTAACCCAAAAGATAACAGATGGATGCACACACACACAGTTGGGGGAGCACAAGAAAACAATAAGACAATATTGGTCTCCATGATAGACAGTGGTGTGAGAATACTAGCTGCCGAGTTGTTGGTTTTTTTGGTAGGCATCATGGCAGAGGAGAGTTTTAAAGAGGAAACTGAAGAAAGACATAGAGGTGTTAATAGGGAGCGTCTCACAAGCATAAAGGGACAACATGGGAGAAAGCACAAAGGTGCTTGTATGAAAATGTAACAAGTGAGTGGTGAAGGCTGGCATCATTGGGATGTCAGGAGTCAATGTAGTGGTACTATCTGAGGGATGATAGGTAAGGTGAGGATAGGTCATGAAGGACTTTGAAAGTGAAGACAAGTATTTGTATTTCATACGATAGAGAAGGGGGAACCAGTGGAGGGAAGCAGAGTGAGGAGTGATGTGATCAAAGTGATGACAGGAAAGTGAGCTTTGCAGCAGTATTTTGAATGGATGTAAGGAGTGCAAGATTACATTGGCCAAGACTGAAGAAGAAGAGGTGGTAGTAATCAAAATGTGAGATGAGGGCCTGGATAAGTTTTGTGGCTCTTGAGTGCTTGAACAGTTATAGGGATAGCTCAGTGGTTTGAGTGTTGGCTTGCTAAACCCAGAGTTATGAGTTCAATCCTTGAGGAGGCCACTTAGGGATCTGGGGCAAAATCAGTACTTGGTCCTGCTAGTGAAGACAGGGGGCTGGAATCGATGACCTTTCAAGGTCCCTTCCAGTTCTAGGAGATAAGATGTCTCCCTTTATTTATTTAATTAAAAAACCAAGATTCAGTACAGTCAGGTCACCCCTTCCAATCAGCTACAGTGCATAATCACCTGCTACCCTTCCTATACATCAGTCTGTACTTCAGTCCCCCTACTTCTCTTCAGAGGCCCAGTGAGACAATGGGGCCTACAGCATCACCAAATTTAGTCTGTTTTGGACAACGGGTGCGAAGTCCCAGGGCCCTTATGGAAAATTCCTTGTCAACTCAACTGCCCCCTCTATTATATTGAGGGGGAAATAGCATTGGCACCTCCACTAACCAAAACTGTGGGGAATAATGGGTTAAGCAGTAGTACTGCTGAAAAGCAGCTGGGATTATAGTGGATCACTAATTTAATATGAGTCAAAAATGTGATGTAGTTGTGAAAGAGGCTAATATTCTGGGGTGTATTAACAGGAATGTTGTACATTGGACACAAATGTAATTGTCCCACTCTACTTGGCACTGGTGAGGCCTCCGCTGGAGTATTGTGTCCAATTCTGGGTGCGCACTTTAGGAAAGATGTGGATAAATTGGAGTGGGTCCAAAAAAGAGCAACAAAAATGATAAAAAGTGCAGAAAACCTCATCTATGAGGAAAGGTTAAAAAAACAAGGCCTGTTTAGTCTTGAGAAAAGATGACTGAGGCAGTACCTAATAGTCTTCAAATGTATTAAGGGCTGTTATAAAGAGTACAGGGATCAGTTGTTCTCTATGTCCATTTAAGGTAGGACAAGACACCGTGGGCTTAATGTGCAGCAAGAGAGATTTAGGTTAGATATTAGGAAAATCTTTCTAACTATTAAGGTAGTTAAGCTCTGGGATTGACTTCCAAGACAGGTTGTGGAAACCCTATCATTGAAGGTTTTTAAGAAGAAGATGGACAAACACTTGTCAGGGATGGTCTAGGTTTACTTGGCCCTGCCTCAGTGCAGGGGGCAAGACTAAATGAGGTCCCTTCCAGCCCTACATTTATATGATTCTATGGATGTGTATTATAGGGGTGGAGGTAGCCTTTTAGGTAGGCTGATTCCAAGCCATTTAGGACTTTATAGGTCAAAACAAACAATTATTTGCTTAAATGCCTATTTTAATCTAATTTTAATATGGCTATAATAGAATATTTTTAATATATATTACATAAAGAAGAAAATATCTCTGATAAATGCAAAGACATGAAATGTGTAACATGGTTAGTTGCCATGTGTGAACAGTATTAAATAATGTAATAGAACTTGAAGAACTTAGATAATTTCTAACGTGACAGCATGTCATGTGACAGGTTGGCTCAATATTTAGTTTCCAATTGTCAGACTAAAATGATTATTTGCAGACAGCCCTTCATCCCTCTGGCATGTATCACTTTTGTCATTTGAGTACATAGCTTCTATTTTAAGAGTCTATTTACTCTAAATGAACTGTGTGTGGAACAACATAGCCTTTCCCCCATTCTCATGTTGCAGACTGTCCACATATTTTTCTGTCACAATTACATCTAAAACCTAATGGATTTCCAGGGGCAGTGCCAGAATGTCAGCAACAAATATGATGATTTAAATGCTGTCAAGACTGAATAGTGATGGCTTTGTGAAAGTGAAGCCCCACCCAATTAAGATAGTGGGCCATGATATTTAAAAAATTAAAAATGATCTTTAGTTTTAGGTTACCTTCCTCCTCCCCCCCAAACTGTTTATACCACCCCAAAGTGACAGGGTAGATGATTTATATAAAGAGTGCATTGTGCAAAATATTAGAGAGTGTACTGAGTAAATCTGTATGTTAAATTTCAACACCTACCATATTTAAACATTGGTTATTGACTTCAGTAGATCTCAAACTACAGTTTCAAATTCTGTCTAAAGCTATAAACTTAACATGTAAACAAGTTCCATTTGCATATAATTGGTAAGGTTACAAAATGTTCTCGCTCTAACTGGTAAAATATATTTTTTTAATTTTCAGGGATTGCTTATATCAGCCACCTGTTTGTAAACAAAGGCTCAAATCCTGAGGTTGCAGTTGACTACAATGGGAGTTTTGCAAGAGTAAAGATTGAGTCAAAACTGAGTAAAGACTTCAGGGTTTGCCCCACAGAATCTATCTGTTTTGAAATGTAGTGAGCCACGAAATAATTTTTATCCCTTGAACTCCCTAAATTTAATTAATCAGAGTTTTTTATTGCATAGGTAGAGGAGCAAACTCTTTTATGATAGCACCTGTAACTCAGACATGAACTGTGAAAGTTATCATGTTTTCTCTTAACTTCTCTAATGCTAAAGCAAAATTAGGCTTAGCTTGAGAGATGCTTTACATAAAAAGGAAATGTTAAACAAAATAATTTAAAAGTTCCAAATCTTTCCCAGCAGCCTCAATATCAGTCATTTTTGAGACTACTTTAAATATTAATCTTAAATACAAATAGAATTGCAATCATCTGATTCAAATCACATCATATTATATCACATTATTGCTCTGTTAGTCTAAAGATTTTGGCAACATGCTTTCGGTACTGACACTTTTAGTATAATTATTTTTATTGTAAACAACAGAATACCATAACTTTTCATTTAAACAAGAATGAAACATGATATAGATATAGTACAGAGTTAGATATATAAAAATAAAATACCAAATAGAAACAATTTTGCTGTCAGGTTCTCAAATGAATTGTTTGGATTTTATATGCTATTTTACTGCTTTATTTTTATTTGTTTTAAAACTTGTGTAGGGAATTGGTAAGAAGATACATGAAATTTCAGTAAATATTATACAGCAAAACATATCTACAGTTCTAAACTGTGTGTAATATTCACTAAACATATAATTAAAAATAAATTGGTCCAAAGTATAGAGATGGAGTTTTCCTCAGTTTAGTCTGTGTGAATCTTTCACACGAGACCTTAAAAGATGAGCTCCTGTTTCTTTTCATGGACACGAAAGATTCCCATGTCTCTGTGTCTCATGTTTCTGTGTCTTTTGGCAAAACTTCCTGTCTCCAGTTTCTGACAGTGCCATTTGGTGGTGGCCCATTCTCTCATGGATTGATTCATTTCAGTTGTGTCTGGTGCCAGTATGGAGTTTCTACTTCTCTATGGAATACTTTGGGATAGAAAATGTTACAGATACATAAAATATTATTCAGACTGTTCGGTTTGCTTTCGCATCTATTTGTGGCTACTTCTGGCTGCTTCATGTGGAGGAGACAAATAAATGCTCTGTGGAGTTTGTGACCATTTTGCTCATTATATATCAGGATGTAATTATGAAGTGTTGAGCTGCAAGCAGGACCCATACACCCATAAAAGAAAGTGGGGAAGTGAATCTATTGGGTAGGGTGGCCACTTTGCTGATATGAATGCTAATTAGGCGATGTCTCAAGAAGCCATTGAGTGATGCCAGCAATCTGACACCTATCATATTGTCTCTAAACCCCCTTGCTTTGGGAAAGTTATCAAGAAATCTATGGCAAGGAAATATAGGTGTAGTCTAGAATCCTCACATTTTCTTCATCCATTTCAATCAGGCTTTAGGAGTGGAGATGGCATTGGTTTTGTGGGTTGAGTGATAATGATTTTAGTATCCACTCTGTTCTTTGGTGCTATTAACTACAAGGCTTTATTTTAGGTACTTATATGGTCTCCATTACCATACTCACAACACTTCTCTGAGGTAGGGAAATAATACTATTCCCATTTGACAGATGGGGAACTCAGGCATAGAAAGACTGTGACTTGCCCAAGGTAATACAGGAAGTCTTTGGCAGAACAGGGACTCGAGCCTGGTATCCCAAGTCCTCAGCTAGCATCCTAACCAAAGAATGGACCATATTTGCTCTCCTTCCTATTAACTCCCACATGGTCCCTGGCTGGGGTAGATGGTTTTATTCTAACGTTGTTCGTTCTTTTCTGTCAGAGGTTCTAGAGGGTGCTTTTAGGCAATTGCATTTCTGCCCCAATGGATAATTTGAAGGGCTCCACAAGGCTCTATTAGCATCCATCAGGTATGAAGTGTGAGGACACTAGGAAAGAGAGTGGGACAGTACAGGCTCCACTGTCTTCAGGATGCATATGGCCTGTGGCTCTGATTTATTTTCATCAGAGTAGAATGGTGAAGTGTCTTTCCTCTCCCCCCTCCTCCTCATCCGTGTCTGGTTGAGATTGGATTTGGATGACAGTGAAGTGGCTGAGGCGCAAACTAGACAAACCAGAGGTGATGCTGCTAGGTTGAGGAAATTATTATGTCATAAGAAGGATGGTTCTTGCTCTTGTGTTTCAGGTAGTTTGTCCATGAGGTTAACATTCTGGGCATGTCCTTGGACCACTGTCTGTTCATTGAAACCCAGATGACATTTGTGCCCAAGAATAACTTTGTGTATTTGTATGCATCTGAAAACATTTTATTTTAGATTAGGACCTTGCCACACTAATCTGTGCCTTTGTAACAACTAGATTACATTATTGTAGTGGTTTGATTATCCTTGAAACCTTAGAATCTACTTAAGTACTGCTGCAAATGCAGAATATAACTGCTTGGCTATGAGACAGATGAGCCACACAGAACACATTACACTGGTTCTTTAGGCAATCCACTGGCTTCCTGTATATCTCCAAGTGCAATTCATGGTGCTGACTTTGATCTATAAAGCCTTATACAGCTTAGATCAGTGGTGGCCAACCTGCAGCCCATCAAGGCAAGCTGCTGGTGGGCCGCCAGACCATTTGTTTACATTTGCACAGCCGCCCGCAGTTCTCAGTGGCCGCAGTTCACCATTCCCAGCCAATGGGAGCTGCAGGAAGCGGCGCAAGCCTGTATGAACAGGCAAATCATGGTGCTCTATCTGACCACAAAAAGTTTGTATATTATTGCTATTCTCATCTAAAGATATTTCCAAGAGTGCTAGAAGCAGCATTATAAATGTATTTTTAACCTTTATACAAGCAGCAAAATTGCTGTGATGCAGTCAGATTTACATTTCATAGCTGGAACCGACACCACCTAGAAAGTATAGACCATCAGAAGGACAGTAAAATAATCTGTTCTCTTATATGTAAACATTTTCTAAAGCTCCACAAAATAAATCTTCCCAGTTTGCAAAACTCAGTCTCTTGTCACCAGATCTTATCATACTTGAATGAGAATAATAGTACCAAATCTATTCATGGGTTTATGGTCCAGTAGCTCATGGCTTTCCACAATGATAGCAATGAGAGCTATTTTTGTGGTTCTACTATGATTTTTCTCTATACAGTGGCCTGTTGTGATCTTCCTTTTGGTGACCTGGCTGGGATACAAATGTATGGTTAGCACCATTTAGAAATGGATGGTGCATTTCTTTTCAATGTGGATATAAGCCCCAATTCAGGAAGGTACTTAAGCAGTTGCCTAATTTTAAGCACATTAGTAGTCACACTGAAATCGTGTACTTAAAAACATGGACCTGTATTAAAGTACCTTGTTGAATCAGGGCTATAATCTTCCCCCATTGAACCTAGCTCATAAAGCCAATGAGGCTGACTCTTAGGCCTGGTCTACACTTAAAACTTAGGTCAACAAAAATCCACACCTCTGAGCACTGTAGCTATGACAACCTAACCCCCAGTATAGACACAGATAAGTTGATGGAAGAATGCTACCATCACTCAGGCAGGTGGAGTTTCTACAGTGATGGCAAAATTCCATCCATTGTGGTAGTCTGAATTGGGTTGCAATGGCATAGCTACAGCACTGTAGCTATGGCGCTGTAGTGCCAGTAATGTACGCGTGGCCTCAGAGACTATATTTTTCTACCTGCATCATCTATCATGAATGTACTTGCCGGTGATTGAAGCAGCAAGATGCTGAAGAAGTTAGCTATGTTACCAGGTAGAATTTGATTCTCACCTACTCTACGATTATATACTTTAAAAAATTTAAGTAGCTGTAAATTTAAGGGGGAAGAGTTTGCTGTAGGGTGGAGATTTCCTCCTGTTCATGGAACAGGTCGGGGGAGTGGGGGGAGGGGGCGTGTGGGAGAAGTGTTGTTGCCCCCAAAGGCATAGCAGGTTGGGAGGAGTAGAAACTAGGAGGCTGGAGCCACACACCTGTGGATACTAGGATAGTGATTGTAGCAATGAGAGAACTTTTTGATCTCACTGTGGTAAGAGATGCAGTCGTAAGAAGGAGGGTGAAAATCACTATACATGAATATATGATTATGTTATCACCACGTGATTTAATTTACAGCAATCATATGATAACTGCTCAATGAATATGGCTCACAGAACAGATTTATAGGATTGGATACCAATGTTAATCAGGAGTGACTCCCTTGATGCTAATGGAATTATCCTAATGTAAAACTGCTATAAGAAAGATCAGAATCAGACACTTAAATATTTTAAATGTCCTTTGCTCCTGTATGATCAACACTGTGCATCCATGTAACATAAAACATTTCTAAGGTATGTCCATTGAGTGGTTATAGGTCTTTAGAATATCCATGGGCTCAAGAAGATTGAAATGGTGACGTAGTCAGAAAACTTGAGCTATAATGAAGGACTTTTGTTCTTCAAGATGTACAAATAATTCTGTTAGCATTTATAAAACAGCTTTGGTGTGAAATAATTTGTCCCTTGACATAGCAATCATTATTTACAGTGGTGTGATAGCTTTACACAAATAACTCAATCAGTTCTATATGATCTGATTAACCAAGGTTATTTTTGGCATTCAAATTACTACCATTTAAACTATACCTGCTGTGGAAGAGAAATAATGCTCTCATGTTCTGGCTTAATGAATCTGAAAACTTCAGATTCCGTTCAGGATGCCAGTCATGTTTTTGATTTAAAGTGTTTCTGAAACAGGAGAGACACTCCTAGAGACTTAGTGAAGCCAACCTAAGCCACAATATAGGCAGCACTAGGTCAATGGAAGAATTGACTGCCTCCGACAGGTGGATTTACTCCTTCCATCACTGTAGTTAGTGTCTACACTATAGTGCTAGAGTAGTGCAGTTGCAGCTATGCTGCTCTAGCATTTCTAGTGTAGACATAACCTTAAATCTACCCACAGCTATACAGATAGCAAAACAGTGTGAACTAGTCAAACAGCAGAACAAAATGCAGGAACAACGTGAAAAACCTGAAAACTTGCTTAGAAACTGTAAGCAGACAGTTGCCCTATACATAACACAGTATAAAAAGATTATTTTAAAGAGAAAAAATGTAGACACCTATTTTTGTTCTCTCTTTGTATCTTTGAGAATGATGGGTATGCTTGACACATATCAGAAACTCTCCAGCACTGGGGGAAGGGGAGCGGGAACACCCACTGACATGAATGGAGCAGTGCACACAGCTCAGCGCTATATTAATCTCCATCGGGTATTCTTTCAACTGAGAACATCTCACTGAATGGACACTTAATACCTCTCTGCACCTGCTACACTGTTGATTGATGCAGAGAGCCCCTCCCCTCCATTCACCCTCTAATTTCATACATTACTATACATACAATATAGCAGAGTCACAGTTCTGTATTATAATTATAATGGAGCAACAGCTCTTCACTAGGTAAGATTGGGAAGGCCTTTCTGTTTAAAGCACACCCCTTCTAAGTGCTCTAAAATCCATGTGCTTACATGGACTATCTTAAAATGTGCTACATCTCATTGGGAATGTATCGTAGGATTAGTGATCCAAATATGGAGTCATTCGAGCACAGGGTTCCTGAGATACAGCCCCCAGAAGAAAGGAGCATTTCACTAAATTCACAGGTTCTAGTACCTTCAGAGTTTGAAACCACACTAGGCAGAAATCTGAGGATGAACTATAAACAGTTGGGGAAAAATCTGCCTCTGTTAAGCAGAATACAACTGAATATTAAAAAGGCGCTGAAACAATTTTTGAAAAGAAAATAAATTACACATTCAAATGCTCACTGGAAAGAGTGGGGAATGATGATTAGGGGTGCAAGAATAGGTGGCAATATGGGGAGAGGGGTTTGGGTCTGAAGTGAAGAATGGGTGTATTATGGGGAAGGGGATAAACGACAAGGAATGGTGGCAGGTGAGGGAAGAGGGTTTGGCGGGATCAGGTAAGGGGAAGGCAGAAGACAGGAGGGATTTGAAAATCTGAAAGGTAGCAAAAGAAGTTGGGGGGCTGTCACCCCTGAATTCTCCCCTTCCACGTGTGTGCTGGGATCTGGGGGAGCACTACCTCTCTGCAGGTGTCGGAGCCCCTCTTCCTGCCTGTTCTGTGTTCTGGAATCTGGAGGACCCTACTTATCCTTGGGTGTCTGAGCCCCTTTCCCTGCTCTTCTCTGTGATCTGGGAGGGGAGGAATGAAGGCAACACAGATTAAAACATCTGAAATCCATAAAATGAATAGCAATGATTGCTCATCAGTATGTGAAGTGGGGGTGGCCTGGTTTGAAGGAGTTCCAGATGTGGTGGACCTGGTGTATGGATGAGGGGCTGAAGCAGGGGCAGAAGCTCCAGATGGAGATGGATAGTGGGAGTGAGAAGTCCAGCTCAATTTGCACATAACAAAGGTAATGTGTGACCTTCCAGTAAGCTGCTACCTGAGATATGTGTATGCAGCTGCAGAGGGCAGGAAACAGCAAGAAGCAACTTCTTGCCTGTTAATAGCTATTTTAGTGCCAACTAATGGCTTAATGAGATGGGGGAAAGGGGAGCTGGAAATGTTAGTGAGGAGTTACATGTTGCAGGGAATGCTGGGGTAGGAGGTGGAGACGTAGAGAGATGCACCAGTATTCACTCTCACGCTTTAAGTTACTGTAACCACCATGAAATAAAACTGTCAAGGTTTTGGGACATAAAAATCTCATCTGTGGTGTCTCACTGGCCCTGTTAGCAACTACACATTGTAACCATTTCAAAGCATTACCATTTTCTCCATTCCACTATGACAAAATGTGCAAAAGTAGGGAGGATCACTGAGGAATTACATAGGAACTGTGTGGCCTAGTGGAAAGACTGCTGTACTGGGCTATTTCTAGCTCTGCCACTGGCCTGCTGGGTGACCATGGGCAAGTCACTTCATGTCTCTGACCCTCAGTTTCCCATCTGTAACATGGGGATAATGATGAAAGTTCTCTGAGATGTATTGGTTAAAAAAGCACTGTATAAAAGGTTGATCTTTTAATTATTACCAAGCCACAGTATATCAATTGCAAACCAAATGAGACCACAACTGTCTAAATAACCACCATCTCCTACAAATAAATATTTCTCTTTCTGTTTAAAAAGATATAAAATTAAATGGCAAAAAAAAAAATTAATGGAAAGTTAAGGTTACCTGGTGATAGCTTGTGCCCTTCCAGAATGTCAAGTTCAGCAAAATTCAAACTTCTGAAAACCAGAAAATACAGAGTTAAGGTAAACACGCACACATCCTCAACTCTGCCTCCTTTGAGCAATGCCCCAATACACCCATAACACACACATTCCCAGTCAAGGATTAGTCTCCATCAAAGCACCCTCTTTGGATGTTACGTGGAAAGTACACTCATACAAATCCAGTCCTTCTAGTAGGACATTCAGTGTCAGTCTAGCAGTGGTGGACTCTCAGCCCTTAAACCAAGGCCTTCTGACTCTCTCCCCTTTTCAGAGTCTTAGATGAACAGTGAGCTTGCTCCTCTGACAGAATACCACACCTGCAAAATGTAACAACCAAATCATGCCCTTTTTGTAACCTCTTCACCCTTGCACACAGGATACCATCTAAACCTACACTTTACCCTACTCATCATTAAATCCACAGACTGCTCTCATATCCCCCATTGCTACTGACAATACCCATGAGAAGAAGACTCTAATGCCATGCTACTGACAATCTACACAATTCTGCATTGAAATGATTCAGACTGGAACCACAAGGTATGCATACACCTCTTTTCTTTGATAACACACATGGGGGGACTCAGACCCAGATCTTCTCATATCACCATGACAGTTTTATGATGCCCCTCAAACTAATCCCCAGATCTCTTCATATCACAATCACAGCTCTTCCAGATCCAAACTGCCCCAAACTATTCCTCCACCATTTAATAAAGCTACACCTCCAGTGCAGCTGGAGTGTATGAAGATAATTCCGAGTGGCTGTTGCCACCTCCAGAGGGCAGAGTTAAAGTCATAAGAACATAAGAACGGCCATACTGGGGTCAGACCAAAGGTCCATCTAGCCCAATATCCTGTCTTCCAACGGTGGTCAGGTGCCCCAGAGGGAATGAAAAGAACAGGTAATCATCAAGTGATCCATCCCCTGTTGCCCAGGGACACCATCCCTGCCCATCCTGGCTAATAGCAAATGATGGACCTATCCTCCATGAATTTATCTAGTTCTTTTTTGAACCCTGTTATAGTCTTAGCTATCACAACATTCTCTGTTGAAGAGTCATGTGGGCATTTACCTTAATTCTATTCTTCCTGATATTTGAAAGTTTGAGTCTTGCTGAACTTGACATTCTGGAAGAGCACGAGCTATCACCGGGCAGTTGTAACTCTGCATTAATTATTTTTTTTTGCCATTTAATTATTATTTATTTGCATTACCATAGCACTTAGGAGCCTCTGTCATGCACTGTGCTAGGTGTTGTGGACTGTTGTATAAGAGAGCTTAAAATCTAACTATAAGACATGAGATGGATACAAATAGGTAGATGGGGGAATACAAGGAAACAGTGAGACCATATTATTCAGCACGACAGGTATCAGTGCATGAGCAGTCTAACTGGTGTCAAGTTTTTGTAGGCACATGGCAAAGGAGAGTTTTGACAGATAAGATCTTTTATCTCTGCCATTTTATCTTCTACAAAAGAGGGTTTTTTTTGTAAGATTGATTTTGTCTTTGAAATCATTCCAGTTTTTCTGTCAGTAATGTTTTGCTATTTCACAGCATGTGGTTAAGTCTAAATAAACGTATGAAATCCTGTTTGCATTGTTGATTTAGCCATGTTTGTCCCTCACTTATTAAAGAGACAAGCTGGCTTAATGAGATGAGACAAGCTGGATGAGACTATATCTTTTGTTGGACCAACTTCTGTTGGTGAAAGAGGCAAGTTTTCAAGTTTGCACAGAGTTCTTCTTCAGGTCTGGGAAAGCTACTCAGTGTCACAGCTAAATACAAGGCGGAACAGATTCACATTTCACCCAGGAGTTTAAGGATATAATCAAGTCCTTTCCCAGTCGACTCCAAGTGAAACACTATAACCTCATCCTCCACAAACCCACCCCAAGGACCTTTGACATGCTTCCCAAGATACCCAAACAAGGGAATCCAGGCAGATCCAGCGTATCTTCTCCTTTAGTTTCACCTTGAATGGTCTTTTGCAGCATGTGTTAACTACTTAAGCTTAACAGTCAGTTCTGCTTTGTATTTAACTGTGACCAGTGGTGCTGGAACTGAGGGGTGCTGGGAGATGCTGCCGCACCCCCTAACTTGAAGTAATAATAACCAACACCAAATACATGGGTTCCATCATCAGCACCCCCACAGTAAAAATTGTTCCAGCATCCCTGGGTGTGACACTCTAAGTACCTTTCCTAGACCTGAAACAAACATGGCAAACAGAGCTCTAACACCCTAACCACCAGATGACACTACCAGCGAGCACTGCTCTTCACATAATAAAACTAAAGAAGTTTATTAACAAAGACTGTAAGAGTAAGTGATTTCTAGTAAGAATGAAAGAGATAAGAAAAGTTACAAACAAAACACTTTCTAGTGACTAAATTTAACTTCAGCAAATTACAGTCTTGTTCTAAGCAGGTTTCTCACCTATATTCAGTTTCCAGAGGCTTTCAACCCCCTTGGTTGAAAGGTGCCACTTTTCTTAGATGTATGGGAGCTCTGGCCTCTTGCATCTGCCCAGTAATATATGCCAAAATGGCTTTCTCTCCTTGCTTTGGTTTTCCAAAGTCCAATGACCTTGCTTCAGAAGACAGGAAGATTTCCTGGAGCTTCAGCTTCTATCACCCGTTGAGAGTGGCCATCTTCCACACTGGTTTGCCTGATGGCTTTGTCTACCCTTCATGTAAATGTAATTTCATTGTCTCGCCTCACTTCATTTACTTTGGAGATGCATTCAAGCAGGCGGAACCACATTCCTTTGTCTAGGGCGGGATGACCTAAGCCTTGCCTGACACACATTTTAAGAACATATTTCAAACACATATTTATAATACTTCTTCCATACATACACCACACTAATATTAATAGCCAATGTGTTGCCAGTTTACATATGAGAACTTACACAGCACCTTTTAGATACAGAATATGGCAATAATGAGTTGTGGTAGCGAGTATGTCAGATCTGATCTGAGTTATGTTATGGTGTACCCTGGGTCACAGTCCGACAATACAATGCTGATTTATTTTGCATCGGAATGCTTGTCTCACTTTAATATCTAAACTGAACACTCTTTTGGAAGTAACAAAACTGACATTTACTTCATAATCAATTTTGATGCAAATGTGAAATCTTTATTTCCTAATCTATAAAGGATGATAAATATTTATTGTTCAGTTGTCTATTTACTGAGGCATGAGCATATAGAAATGATTTTATGAATACACAGTATGTTACAATTTTTTGATAACATGATATTTTTAACCTTTACCTCATAGCATCAAAAAATATTTTTTTTATTCTTTTAACAGATTGCTATATGTTTCTGGGAAGTACATGTATTAATTTTCAGTCTGCTCTCCCATTGGTGCATAGGGATTTGCACTGTATCTACTTTTAATACAAATGGAGGGTTGCCCACAGTATATCAAGAGGTAAATACAGCCAAGAGCATATCATACATATTTGAAAACCTGTGGCCAATATGAGAAGTGCAGGGTGAAGGATTTTCACCTTCATTTTCTTTCTCCCCCCAAAAAATAACTCAGAGGGCTTCTACAACAAAAGGTATTCGGGGCAGGGTGCATTCCTTAATCCAGCACTGGCACTGCTTGTTCTTGTCATCCCACTAATGCAGACTACCGAGCACAGTCCCAGAGATTATAAAGCAATACACTTGCTGGTAGTGAGTGAGTGTGGGGTTGGCCTCTTAAACAGTAAATATTTTTTTTTTAAATTGAAGGAAATAATTGAGTTAAATTACAATCTTCCTTTTAGAGAGACAAGGTGGGTGATGTAATATATATATTTTTGGACCAACTTCTGTTGATGAGAGAGAGAACTTTCGAGTTTACATAGAGCTTTTCTTCAGGTCTGGGAAGCTAACTCCAAGTATCACTGCTAAATACAAGGTTTGAACAGATTTTTTAGCCCTGTGTAAGCTTGAAAACTTGTGTCTCTTACCAACAGAAGTTGGTCCTATAAAAGATATTACCTCGCCCACCATGTCTCTCTAATACCCTGGGACCAACATTCTGACAACAACACGGCATACAATCTTCCTTTTAAAATCCATTACTCTTTTTCTAGAAACATATAATTTCTCTAATTTGTACAGTGTATTTTAAGATTTTTTTTTAAATGACAACAACAAGTAGGTGATTAAATAGCTTTATATGTGAAGACAAACATTTTGGCCCAAATTTATTTAGCGATTGGCGGTTTGTTGCTGTCAATCTTTATACAAAACCTTTTATAATCTGAGATTAAACTAGGAATATGAGTCATTCAAAAAGCCGAGCACACAAAAGAAGAGGTTTTTAATTTACCTACAAGATGGAAAATATATTAAAATATTAGAAAACTGGCAGGATTTGATCTCTCTTGAGATGTTTTAATTTTTTTTTTCTGGACTTTCAGTCTGTGTACAGTAATGAACTACTGAAGTGTTGCCAACTCTCCTGATTTTGTCATGAGTAGTGTGATTCTGGAGCCAGTGTCATGATGATGTGAGAAACTCCAACCCTCTAGCAAATTTGAGCCCTCTGATTGGCTTTCTGCTCAACTTGCCCATCTCCTGGGTCAGAATAAGCAACTAGAGCGGCCATGGCTAAACTGTTGCATTGAATTGCTCTTCTTCCATTCAGCAACATGAAGACATTCTCACAGGAGGTACAGGGCTGGGAGGGATCCAAATAGGCTGACCAGATAGCAAGTGTGAAAAATCGGGATGGGGGTGGGGGAATAATAGGAGTCTATATAAGAAAAAGCCCCAAATATCGGGACTGTCCCTATAAAATCAGGACATCTGGTCACCCTAGAGCCAAAGAACCCAGCAGCTCAGGGCAGGTCTGCTCCCTTCTCCCCACTCTGAGCAACAGGGACAGGACACCGTATCTGCACCTCCCCTCATCCTCCCTGCAGAACCTGACCTGGGAAGCGGAAGGTAGGGGTGAAGAGCCCCTGGAGCTGCCCCCCTCTCAGTCTGGAAGAAGGAGAATGGACCCTGCTGTAGCCTGTCCGGCCTGGGAGAGTGCGGGGAAGGGCTCTAGGAAGAGTAGAGGTGAAGCGGGGGCCTGAATGGAGGAGGCAGGAATGAAGGGGGCTGTAGTGGTGAAGGTGATTGTTGTACTGATTGGGTAGGGACAAAATAAATTGCTAAGCAGGGTACAAGCATCTGTGGGAGTGAGCGCTCCTTCTTTAGGGGCAAAAATCATCTTATCCAATAAATTTGGGAGAGTGGACAACACTGATTTTCTCTCTCTCTCTTTCTCTCTCTCAGGATGGGCAGCGGGAGTTGAAAAAATAAGACCAAAAAAATGTCCTTAAAAAAAACATGATTTTTTGTTCTTACTTATGAGCTTTTATCTGTTAAGGGGATCTGACTCATTTTTTTTGAATTCTTCAGGTTGGCAATACTCTTTCTGTTACATACCTTGTTAAAGATTTTATTGTTGAAAATTGAGAATGACATCCCTCAATGACATCCCTGAAATTTTGAATAATAAATCTATAATTACACAACAACTAAATATAAAGTAAGCATTCGACGAAAAAGTGTCTCCTGGCAGAAAGTGAAAAATGAAACTAATTCTTTATATGTATTAAATAAACCCTACCGCCTATCAATTATTGTTGCAATATAAAGCATTTCCAGCACATAGTTATGGTTTGTCCATATGTCTACTTTCATTATTCTGAGCATTTTATTTCGTGGGAGTTGGCTGAAATCATTAGAGATTTTAATGTTTTACTTTCATAGACGCTGAAGGTGGCTGCATGTTCTACAGTTTTTTTATTTAAGCTTGCTTAAAGAACTCTCCCTCAGGCAACTATGATCAAAAGTACTTTGTGCTTTTAGTTACCAATAACCAGGACAGTTGCAATTTGAATCATTGCCTCAAGTCACACAGAAAATCTCTCTCTTTAGAGGCATTGGGAATTCCCCCATTACTTTGGACACTATGTAAGCACAGTACAATATAGTTGTTAGCATCCGCATGTGATTGAGCCAGTGTACATAACTAGGGTTCAGTATTATGGTGAAAGTTCTTTGTGCTTTTCAATTTTTCCATGCTTGTTTGCTCTAATAAACTAGCTTTTGGTGGATAATATGAACAATGAGGCTCAGGAGTTAATGAGTCTAGAGGAACATCTGTTAAAAGGACCTTCATTACCATATATTTCTAGGGAAATGAGAACATAAGGCAGGACAGAAGCTGATGAAGAGCCTGTTTGGCTTAAGCAATTGAATAATGTGGCCCAGGATGGAGGATGAGCTTTTCATTTGGAAACTAATAAACATTGCATTGTTTTTGGTGCTTAACACCAACTGTTAATCTGCTGTCATCTCCAATTGTTCTGTCCTTTCATGCCAGTTTAGATTATTCATCTTGGCAGCATCTGCCTTTTCCTTCATTCTTCTGAAAAACCAAAAATATATGCTTTATTCAGTGGGTTAAAAAATACCTGCCCATTTATTTACAATGTAAAATGTTCATAAATATATAATGCAATTACTTAAATCAACTTTATTCTAACCAATAGAGTCCAATGAATAAGCACAGAAATATTACCTTTTGAATTTATTTTATTTTGAAATTCAAGATTCTTTGCATAGCCCATCTTTTTATTTATCTTTTTTCCTCTTTATAACTTTGGTAATTAACAGTACGTTTTGAGTAAGTCATTCTATACACACAAAAAAAGCTTTGAATTACAGGCATTCTGATAAGGAAAACAATTGCAACAGTACTTCCTTTAGACTGAACATTTAAATTCATTTTTAAGTTGATCATTTAGGCCCAGATTTGCCATTCTTTCATTGAGTAACAGCTCACATAACAAATAATAAATGATAAAATGGAATGATGTGTCTTCAAGATATGCTGTTTAGAATGAAGTGGTAGTAGTCACTTCATATTCTCATTGACTCTAGTTCCCCATTATAAACCTGATTGACTTAAACCCCTCTTGGCTGCCCCAGAGAAAGTACTTTTACTAAAATTTTGCAAACTACATCTTATCCCAGGGTAGAATTTTCCTGGAAACTTTGGTAAAAATCAGACCGTTTTAAAGTTGTAACGTTTTGTAAATGTCTCTGTAGTTTACTTTTTAAAATATCAAACTAACACTTCTTTGGGGTCATGCTATCTCCAGAATACTTAGTGGGAAAATTCCAAGTTGGTTGTGTTTGAAGGCCTTCATGTCCCCTTTAATATATGTGGCAAAGTTGCTGTATGGTCAAAGATAGAGTTGTTTTTAAGACTGTAAAGAGAAATATTTACAGTATAAAGGTTTATAAGCTGACCACCATCTGACTGCAACCATTGGGCTGAAGTAGATGGGAGATTGCAGAGCAGGGAAAATTGTGTCAGGACAACAGTTTGGGAAAGGGTATGGAAGTAAGGGCATGGAGAAGGTGGGGCAGGGGACCTGAGAGAGGAATGGACTTGGGGGTGCATATGGAGGGGAAGCATGGAGCCATGCTTCCTGATCTTGGAATGGGGTGGTTTATGAGGGAATTAGGAGTCATAGAAGCGGTTTCTAGAAACAAGGGTGGTATATAGGGTGTTTATGCAAAGGATCTGAGACATACTAAGAGAAGCACTAAACTTGCTTTCCAGGTCTGTGCTAGAGCAATTAAAATGAAAGCTTCCAGTCCAATTATTTCTTGATATTTCACCACCCTGCTGAATAATAGACTCTTATGATATCGCCCATGATGGCTTTATCACAGCACACTGAGAATTCGCTTTCACCTACATGTAATTACTAAATCTTAAATAATTGCAAGTAATTTTAAAACTGTTATATATGTGTTAAAGCAATGACTGCAGCCTTGTTAAGAAAAATGCCAATTTTTGCACCTGGTCCAGTTCTACCCTCTTCAGGTTTTTGAAGTTCAATAACCTTTTTAGTTTTTAAAAATAGAATCTATTCCCTTTTTTGTCCACATTACATTGCCTAATCTGGAAAATTCCTGTGTAAGCAACTTATTACCCACTGAAGGCTATCGTAAGAGTATAAGGTTAGTGAGCTTTAAGAAACATTACTATTCAGTTACCCATCAGGAAGGGAACAAGAACAGAAATCCAGGTATTGTCATGCTGCACTGATGTGGCATTTAAACCTAAGAATCAGTTTTGAAAATAATTCAGCAGTTTTAAACACCTTGACAATACTCCCCTCGTTCCCTGTTTCTCTGCAGTAATTCTGGTTCCCTTGTTCAGATAAGTTATTCATTTGGGAATCTGATTACTGCCTTATAAAGCAGTTCAAGTCTACTATTATCTCTTCATTTAAATAGTGGTGATTGCTTGTAACTTAGCCATTCCATTATAATAAACATAACTGGTCTGTGGCTACTGTCAAGTACCATAGTTTAATCTAAAATAATGTCTACCCTATGTTATCAGTGTTTTCAAGAGATAAAATAGGTTTAAAATGTCAGAATATGGAGCCTTGTGACTATGTATTTTAGCTGATTATGTTCCCAGTAAACTAGGAAATTATTTATGTATGAGTAGATTATGTCTTGAATTTAGAGATACTCTTTAGAAACAGCAGATAAAAATCTTATGGAGAATGTGTTTCTAAGAGCTAAGCTATGTTTGCCATGACATTGATCCTTTGCTATCACCTAAAGGATCTATATTTTCAATGTTAACGTGAAGAAATAATGTTCTTGATTTGCTAATCTTTATAGTTTTCCTTGAATCTGAATCTGCACTAATCATACCTTTGGCATACTTTATGTGGAAAAACAATTTTATTTTTTCATTGTATTTAAATATAAGCTCCTTGATATTTTTTCTTTAAGGCTACATCTACAGTTGGAGCTGAGGATGCAGTTCCCAGCTCCAATAGACATACGTGCTGCAGCTCTCATCAGGCTGGCATGCTAAAAATAGTAATGTAGCTATGGTACCATAGGCATCAGTGAGCTGCAGCATAGGCTAGTCACCCCAGACTCTGTGGGGCTGAACCAGAGTCTCCCTTCTTATTGGGAACCGAGCACTTATCAGTACAGAGGTCATCACGATCACTGGAATTACAACTCTCTCCAGTACCACTTCATGTAACTCCTCGGTTGTTGAAGCTGTAAATGAATGTGGCACAAAGCACCACACTAAATTGACCCCCATACAACAAAGATCAAAAATGCCTTAACCTTTTGGCTCATAAGGCTTATTCATCTGTGACCCTACAGTTCAGGATAGAAATTTATCAAGCTCTTATGGCGAAGAACAAATATACCAATTACTTAAAATTCACCTCTTTGATTGAACATCTTCTGAAGAAACATTGTAAATAGCTCCAGGCCATCATGGCTGAAGGTCAGTTAATGGCTTGAACATCACTGCAAGTCTCCTTAATGCAGCTGGCACAGCAACTCGATCCATATTCACTGCTGTTAGGATGCATTGGGAATCACAGCTTCAACTGACTGGATTTCCTAGGTAGGTCCAGACTGCTGGCGAAGACCTCTCCTTTGATGGGCTGAAACTCTTCACTAAGACAACTGATGAATTGTTGCACATCTTGAAATATCCCAGGGCCACTTTGTGATATCTTGGGATCTATATGCATATCAGTTAATCAAGTTTTAGTAGATCCAAAATGGTGCAGAGATCTCACCCTTCCCAATTTTAAGTTTCCAAGACCTGTTGAGCCAGATAGGAAGAGACCTAGGTTTCAAAGAAAGAGGCTACCCACTACACCCAGTTTGATCACCCAACCATACTACTCATCGAAATGTCAATTTTGAATGACTGGTCCAGAGTCCAGAACAGCCACATTTTCTGATCCTTCAGTTGCACCAGTTTGCCCATGTCCCTTCCTTTGACAACAGTCTCTTTCACTTTCAACCAGCATGGGAGCAAATTACATTTGGCGGTTATAAAATCAGGTTAGTCCATCCATTTTACATCTCTTTCCCCCAGGGCATCCCCTTTCTTTGTCTCTGTTCAGGGACCCCATTCAGGAACACTTGCTGAGGCAGGAAATCACCTCCCACCTATGCTTAAGAGCAATAGAACCAGTTCAACTCAGCACAGAGGGAAGGATTTTAACCCCAAGTATTTTCTGATCCCAAAGAAGAACAGGGAGGGATGGGGGTGGAGATAAAAACCAATTCTAGATCTAATACTCCTAAACAACTTAGTGAAAATACAAAGGTTCAGGATGGTGACTCTGGCAGCTATAATTCCGTCGTTGAATCCAAGGGATTGGTTTTCAGCCCTCAACCTTCAGGACACATATTTTCATATTGCGATTCACCCATCTCACAAGAGATTCCTTCAGTTTATGGTTGGCAAAGACCACTTCATGTTCTTCCTTTCAGCTTTTCCTCTGCTCCAAGTCTATTCTTCAAGGTGTTGACAGTGGTCACTAGCTATCTTTGTTAACTAGGGATAATAGTCTTTTCATACCTCAATGTTTGGCTGTTTAAGGCCAGTCTTAGAGCAAAGTTCTTTCAGCCATAAGGACGCCATTGTCCCTATTTCTCAGGTTAAGTCTCCAACTCAACATTGAAAAGTCCACTTTGAGACTAGTACAAAAGACAGAATTCATAGGAGCCTCCTTAGATGCAGTAACAGCCAGAGCCAAAGGGCAGGTTCGTGACTCTATCAGATCTAATTGCAAAGATTCAAATAAGACCACAGACATTGGCAAGAAATTGTCTTCAGCTACTGGAACAAATGGCAGCTTGTGCTTTTGTGACACAATATACCAGGTTACGCATTCGCTATTTCCAGCGGTGTCTCAGAACAATTTTCATACCCTGGACAAACAGAGTCTAGGCAGACTGATTAGTCTCTCAACAAGTACGAGACTCCCTCATTTGGTGGAAGGACTCTGTTCAGGGGTTACATTCATTTAATGTTCTCCAACCATCACCATAAGAACATATGTGTCTTTTCGATACTGGGGAATGCATTTAGGGATGCACACCACTCCAGGCAGGCAGTCTGCACAAGCAGTCTGTTTACATATCAAATTCCTGCAACTGGGGGCCTCCAGGAATGCCTGTTTCCACTTCCTTCTATTAACCAGGAACACATCCATCAAAATTATGATAGATAACCTAGCCGGCATGTTCTATATCAGCTGGGGGAGGTGGAGGAGGGGGGAGAGATCCCCTTTCCGTTATGCCAAAGCAAGGAGACTACGTCTATGACATTACTTAAATATGTTCCCATTGTTGAGATCTGCACGGCTGTAACATGGTCTTCAATCTATACTTTTTCCCAAGCATTAGGCATTGGTTCATTCTGCCAGATTAGATGCTCCCCTTGGGAACATAGTCTTGTCTTCAGTACTGGGCTCTGTTTGGAAGATCCCTCCTCACGGTGAGGACACTGCTCAGAAGTCACCAGAAGTGGAGCACTCTTAGGGACATTACTTGAAAAAGAAGAAGAGGTTTCTTGCCTTGTGGAGTAACTGGAGTTCTTTGAGATGTGTCCCCCTATGGGTGCTCCACTACCCACCCTCCTTCCCCTCTGATTCGCAGTTCCCCCTGCAGAACTTTACAGTGGAGAAGGAACTGAGTGAGGGTGGTTCAACTGCAGAGTCCTATGTATCCTTGGTACGGGGTAAAGAGAAGGTATAGGGTGCATGCAAGTGCTGAACAAGAACTGTAACCAAAAATTGCCAGTAGAAGGAGCATGGGATCATGTGCATCTGAAGTGGAGCACACATCCTGAATAACTCCAGTTACGGCACACTGTGAATCGCCTGTCCTTCACAAAGGACATAATGTAATTCATTATTTCTGAACCAATGTATATTTTTTTAACCAGAAACTTACAGAAAAAATGCTACCTGCTTATTATACAAGTAAAAAATAATAATGCAAACAAGAACAGCCGATTTTATGTATATTTTTGGCCAGGATAGAACCCACTGAGAAATTCTCTGCATTTTGTTTCCAGACATCTGTAGAAATAGACCAATGTTTATAATTACTGCTTCTGTTATACTTATTTTAAAAATTACAAATAAAAGCTTACCATAGCATTTTGTTTGACTAACATTAGTTACAGAAGACAATATCCTTGTTATTGATGTTTATTGGATATAGTCTTCGGGGTGTTTTGTTTTTTCTGATGCAGGGTAAAAGACAGACTAAAATATTGCATCCATGCCTACCTTTCATAATGTACTGGAGAGCAACTGTATCTAGAATTTTTTTTATTTGTGATGCAAGTCCTATTACATTAGTACTGGGCCAAATTCTCTGTTGTAAATGGGTGTAGTTCCATTGACTTCAGTAGAATTTCACTTATTTGCACCTGTGGGGAACCTAGGCCACTCTGAATAATCTGTTAAATACAGCACTCAATACATTTGGTAAGCAAGTCTTCTCAGCAAAGAGCCGTAATTGTTAAAGGAGTTGCATCATGTAGATAAAAGTTATCTGACTGTAGATGCATCATTTCTGTCTATCTTTTTTCTTGCCTCACAAACAAACAAAATGCAGGGTGGGGGAAACAACAGCATCCAAGAATTATATCCAAGCACCATTATAACAAGGATGTTTACCTCTATGATAAAAAAAAGAAATATTAACCAAGCAAAACATTCATTACTTTTATTTTATTAGATGTGTACTGTATTTCTGCTTCCTGAAATTTACCTTCAAACCCTGGTTCTCCCATTGCTATCACATTTTACTGTGGAGGCAGATCTTCTGAAAGACAATACTGGATAACATTTGGTGGAGATCACCAGAAAGTTGAATGTATAAAAAGTTTACAGTAAGGCAGACAATGCCCATGGATTCGTGGTGTCTTGGTCTATTGCACAGTCTGACTGGCACTTTACCATACTATCTTTAAACATAGTGGCCCTGATCTTCTTTACCCCAAGTTATTCTTGATTTACACAGGCCTAATTGAGATGAGAATTGGGCCCATTGTCTCCTCAGATCCACACTTACTCGTCCCATGTCCCCACTTGTCCAGAGTTCCTGTATTTCAGACAGATGGTTTGAAAGAGAAGCCTATGCAGCTTTTTACAGAGACATGTTCATTGCATCTATTAGTGTATGTGCAGAGATACCTAGCCCTTTTTTCATGTGACTGGTGTTAAGCAGTTCTTTGTATGGCACTAAAATTACAAATCTATGGGGACAGTTTATGCTAAATATATAGGGAAAAGTCTGTTGGTTACGGTGTTGGCTTGAGACCCAGACTGTGTCTGACCTTGTGCAAGTCATTTAGTTTTTCTGTACCTCATTTCTCCATCTTTAAAATGGGGATACTATCTCACAAGGGGTATTGGGAAAATAAATATATTAAAAATGGAGAGGTGCTCAGATACTATGGTAATTGGAGCCATATAAGTCTTTATATATAAAAAATAAACACACAAAGAGAAATGGGAGAGGAATGAAAACGCAGGGATTCTGTGCAGGATCAGCCTTGACCCATTCTCAGGCCTCCCTTCGACATCTCGTACAAAGGGTACATGTTACACAGTGTACCCTGTCCTCCTTGTAGCCAGTCTTCTTTAAATGATCTCTTTTATCAAGAAGAACTCTTGTCCCTGTTCAGTCAGTTCCCAGCTCAAATGATTCCCAGCCTCTCTCCCTTCTTCTATGGCTTCCTGATCCTTAATGTGGGATTCATCAACATCCAGACCCATTCCTCTGTGTCACGGTTCCTCTGGACTTCTTGCAATGGAGGCAATTACTAGCTAATGTCCTGCTCAGAGATAGGGTTTTAACCATCATTCTGACTTTGAACATGAGGTAGGGTCTGTACAAGCCAGCAAAAGGAGTATTGTATTCAGTTCAGTTATATACCTGAAGTTTGATCTGATAGTGCTCCAAGTAACCACCTCCCTTGATATATACATACACAAACTATTTTAGTTTCTGTAACGACAGGAACTGATAAAAATGGGAAGAAAGGGATTTTTTACGTGTATATGAAAACACAATCATTTTACCATTCCCACAAGAGGCAAATTCTGATGTACCAGCCTTTATTTTCTGTGCTGCTGTAGCAGCTGTGGTCTTGCTAATAACATGTGGGATGCTGGTGGGAGGCAGAATCCCCATTGGGATCTCTCTCCTTTAAGGACTTCCCTGCAGCTAGAGCTTAGAATTTTAAAACCAAAATTACAAACAGGAGCTCAGATGTAATCAGAATAGAGCAAGATGGAGCAGCAACTTGCAGAATAAATTGCAGAACAGCACCAGCAGTGTGCTAGGCTGCCATCAAGAGCCATGAACCCTGAATAAATGTTTTACAGGATAATGTTATAGGCAAAGACCATAGTCATGTATATGAATGTATGTCCCCAGTAGGTTCCTCTGTACTGTAGGTGCTAGATTTTAAATAGTGTGTATGTGGGGGGGAGAGGAGTTAAATCTGGGGTGACAGTATGAAATCAATGAGCAGATTTTACTCATCCAAGAGTATTATACTTTTATCTGTCATTCGGCGTACCCAGGGAAAACATGACCTGCTTGACTGATATTTTTATGTAGGAAAGAGTCCTGTGTTTCATATTGTTAGTTGTAGAATCACATCTTTGGAGATAAATCGACACCTGAAGTTCCTATTCCTCACTACTTTGTTCCTGAGCACCTTCTTTGGCTTTACGCTCCATGTGTTAACATGAAACTTCTATGTGTATATACTTTACAGTGGCATTCATTTCTCTCAATGTTCTGTCAAAACTCACATAATTTCTGTGATACAGCTAGGGAGAAACCTAGCTCAGTACTAACCCACTCTATATTTGCACCAAACGTATTTCCGAATAGTTCGTGAACATGTCATGATGATTACGAATTTCTTCTTTATAGTTTGACAAAAAGTTTGTGTTCACCAGTTTTTACCTCTTCTCTTTTTGCTTTTCATGCCTTTTCATACCTTTTTTTTTGGCTTGGTTGCCAGAATTGCATGGATGCTCTAAGCTCCATGGACAGAAATAATTCCTTTTCTGTTGGTAAATGATCTGGCAACGTTTGTAATTGCTTGTGAAGTCTGTTGTGTATAATAGAAAGAGATTTTCAAAATGGCCACAAGAGCACTACCCAACTGCAGAATACTCTTGTACGTATTTTCCAAAGTAGATTTTTCGCGTTGGTTTTGTTTTGCACAAACATTCTTGTGATTTAAAATCTCACTTAGGGTAATGTTCCCTAGTAAGCAAATGAAAAGGATTGTGAGGCGTATCCGTGGGTTTTATTCGCAAGAATATTAATCAATGACTTACTGCAGTATTTCCACAACTCTGAATAACATTTCGACTATGTATTTCCATTTCTTTTGGATCTGTCACGAATTTTATCAAGTTTCATACATTTCCATGAGAGATGTTGTCATTTTCCTTTTTAATGTTAATATAAAAATTGTGTAATGTGGTTTAATTTATGTATACTAAGTCTGACTTAAAACTCCAAAAGTCAGCAAGTTCAAAAATAAGGCTGAAGTGCCATCCTTAATGTAAATCACTCGGTTGTGCCTCATTACTGCGGTGTCCTCACAACAGTGGGTGATTTTACATATCATAATCTAATAATTATAACTCACCATGATATGCCTCAGGCACTGTTTCAGCCTTTACTGATGTCACAAATAATGTGTCATGCTATGTTGCATTAAAGAACGTGGTAGCACAGTCCCCTACAATATAAAGTAACAAAGATTCATGGAAAGTCTGCAGATATTTTAGGAAAATCACACGCATCCCATAAACGGCAAACTTTGGCAAAACTTTGTGTGTCTCCTCTATGTTTGAAGCAGAAAAAATGGTATAACTGGAATGATTGCACAGTAGCATGGGGTATTTTCTGCAACTCAGTAAATAACCAACCCATCATGGTCTCTGGCTTTTGTGGGATTAAGTCAGTTTGTTATAATTATGTAATCAGTTTTTGGAGCTTAACAGAAGCTGTGTGTAACAGTTACGTTGGCTGGATTGGGCTGTGTGTGCATTCAGTACCTTTACTAAATGTGTTTCCTTTAAGCAAATAAATCTTATTTATTAAATGCAGTTGACACAGTTACACTGTAGTATCTTGACACATAACAAGTGTGACGGGTTGCATCACAGAAACCCCCTTGGGAGCTGCCACCCGATGTGCCAAGACTACCCCTGCTTCTGTTTTCCCTGCCAGCTCAGGACTCCAGCACCCCGTCTTGCTGAGTCAGACACTCCTGTCTGGCTCTAACACAGACCAAGGGTCTGAATCACTTGTCCCAAAGCTGCAAGGTTACCCAAAAACAGCTCACAGGAGTGTGCTTGTCTTTAGCACTCAGATGCCCAACTCCCAATGGGGTCTAAACCCAGATAAATCCGTTTTACCCTGCATAAAGCTTATGCAGGGCAAACTCATAAATTGTTCGCCCTCTATAACACTGATAGAGAGATATGCACAGCTGTTTGCTCCCCCAGGTATTAATACATACTCTGAGTAAATTACTAAATAAAAAGTGATTTTATTAAATACAGACAGTAGGATTTAAGTGGTTCAAAGTAGTAACAGACAGAACAAAGTAAGTCACAAGCAAAATAAAATAAAATGCGCAAA
>NW_020664446.1:13489011-13489828 GCF_002925995.2 Terrapene triunguis
CTTATTATCATGTTTTTATGAAACCATATAGACTGCACAACGTCACAACAAGGTTTTGTATAGAGGAGTAAATGCAGTGCGTGTCCAGCTGAAGTAGCACTACATGTCTTTTTCACATACACAGAATTGCACATCAGCCACTGTTGCTGCTTCATCATTGAAAATAAATGACATGCTCAGGGAGTGCTTGGATCTTATCAAATCACGGTTTGATTCTTCTGTGCTGCTGGTAAGGTTGCCAGTGGCAGCTGAGGTGACATTAAATGGGGTTGCTTTTGGAGAAGTAGTGCCCCTGGAGAGAAGAATATGAGAGCTGCTTTGTACAGCTGAATCACAGCTGCAAATTTGGAGTTTCTATGACAAAAGGAAATGGACCAAAACAATGTCTGCAAATACAAGGTTAGCAACAAATCTCACAGTAAATCAAGTAAGATGTATGGATGTCACCTCCCATTTTTTGCCATGTATTAACCCTTAATAATAAAACAACAGCAACATATGTTTGGTATTTGCATTATTCTTAACATCTTATAAGACTGTATTGTGTTGTGATCTGCAGTAGTTATTGGGTCAATAAATATCCAGAGTATTTCATTATTCATACATAGAGAAGACTCAACCCTGACTGGTGTAAAGAGAATAATGAGAGGTGCTGCTCAGCACATCCTATGCCAAAATTACTGTTTATTAGGGCTGGTCAAAATTTTGAATTCAACACTTTCTCATCAGAAAATGGGATCTTATCTAAATCAGAATCTTTGATGGGGAAAAGATAGATTTCAGAATAATTTTGTGAATTATTCTGAAATCCCCCCCC
>NW_020664446.1:13489928-13499305 GCF_002925995.2 Terrapene triunguis
CACCCCGCCCCCCCGAGCACCACGCCGCCCGAAGCTCCCCCCCGAGCACCACGCCGCCCGAAGCCCTGCCCCCACTCCGAGTGCCGCGCTGCCGAATCAAATAAAAATAAAAAATCGAGCGCCGCCCTGCCCCAAGGTGCCGCCCCAAGCACGTGCTTGGTTGGCTGGTGCCTGGAGCCAGCCCTGGCCCTGGGTATTTTAAACCCTTTGAAGCCTGCAGGAGCAAGAGGCTTTGGGCGAGGGAGGAGGAGTCCTGGTCCATTCCATGCTCTACTGCCATGGACTTTTCTGGGGATGGACCCAGTCAGGTCCTAGGATGGCACCTCAGTTGCGAGCTGCCCACGCCCCTCAGTGAGTCACTTTCTGCTCTGGATGAGCAGAACTTGGGGGTGGGGAGGGCGCTGTTATGTGACTCTCATGGAAAAGGTGGATGCAGCAAAAAAAAAGTTTGGGAAACTCTGCCTTGAAATATCTGAGATAGTTGATTGACTGTTGTGTAGAGCAAGTTTCACCCTTTTTGGATGACATGAAATGCATATTTTGGTGACTTAAAGGTAATATAACTAGGGGGTGCACTCTTTTGTTGCTTCAGTAGGCTGAGCTTATTACACACACCGTAGGAGCCTTGCATACCCCCATTCTACCCCACAACCTCCCTGTGGGTCACCCTCTACTCTCCCTCTATTTCTGCAACTCCTTGCAACCCCATGCCCCTTTCTCATGCCAGAGGTTCTGTGTGTCCACCATTTCCCTTCTCCCACCAGGGTCTCTGTTCCCTCCCATTCCCGCTACCTTACCAGGGTCCCCCATTCTCCTTGCCATGTTGGGAGGATCTGTGTGTACCTTTCTTCCACGCGGCTCAGAAGGGCCCTTGCACCATACTGTAAGTTGTCGCAGTCATTCTGAGCAACATCAGCTCTCATCAGCAGAGTAGCCTGTGTTGTATATTGCAGGTTTTGCTATAGGTAAAAAAGAACTTGATTTAGGCAGCAACAAACTAGGCTAGGGTCTATTCTCTGCTATATGCATATACTTCAAGAAAACAGAATGTGTGGCGTTTAAAAAAGAAAAGGCCTCTGTAGGCACAGCAAACCTTCAGCCATTGAGTGTGAATGGAGGCGAGAAGATCAAGCTGCTAAAGTTTGCTTGAGAGCTCCACTCCTCACCCGTGTATCGCACAGAGTTTTTTGTGCGGGCCAATTCAGATGCAAGCACCATTCAGCTTTCAATAAAGCATAGATTAAGGCAACCTGTAATTTACAATGAGGATGGCCATAGACTTTATTGAGTATTATGACCAAAAATTTTAAAAAATAGAACTCTAAAGTTGAGCTCCTAAACCCATAAATGGGCATAAGTGGACAGATTTTCCAGAATTGTTGAGCGCTCATCAGGTCAAGGGGAGTAGTTGCATGTTCAGCACTTTTGAAAATCAGGCCACTTATTTAGGAACCCAAGTATAAATTTAGGAACCTAGTCATAGCCACCTAATTTTAAAAATCTGGATTTATATGTCTTAAAAATATTTAATTGGTATGCGTAATTGGGAATCCAGTCTCAACTTGCATTGTGCACAAATACAGGAATAGATTTACAAATTGTTTAAATGGCTTTATATGGTTTATACTCCCAAAGTATTGGTATAGTAAATGGAGAAAATTATATTCAGCTTTGAAGTGTCTATAGGATGCATACAGTGCCACTTTGAAAGAATAGACCTTCATGCAGGACTATTATTTCTTTTGCTAGCATAAACTCCTCTCATTCAACTGTGCATTTTTAAAGTAATTTAAAAAAAATCACTGGCAATTTGTTCCTTTAAACCTTCAGTGAATTTCAAAATTTCCCTCAATCAAATTGAAATTTAAAATGCCCATAGGATAGGGATGGATGCATGTTAGTTTTAAAGGCCAGGGAAATATGCCTGTCAGCAAGAAGTTACTTTTCAAATCATGAGACTAATTCTCAAGTATGAAGATAGAAGAAAATCAAAATGATGATAGATTGCAGAGCAAATAATTTTTTAAAGATTATTTATTTACATTTTTAAACAAGACTCTAGTCCTGGAGTTGATTGTGTGCAGGTACATGGTGTGGCTTCATGCAGCCAATTGCAGGACAGGGACCCAAATTTGGTACTGCTTTATTTTCCCACTTTTCAGGCTTGCTCAGTGCAAATATTCTAGCAAGTGAAATTCCTGCCAACAGTGTATGCCAAACAACAAATGTTAGATAAACATTTTGGGATATTTATGCTATCTGAATTTTTAATTTGTAATCATGAATATCTGTGACTGTAATCTGATTCTAACATTTCTACAAATCTAGCCAGGAAACAGAAACATAACTTTGTACTAATCTGTCCAGTCAAAACAGTTCCCATTTCTGTTGTTGAATACTTATAATAAACTGATCAAAAATGAGCTACAGGCCAAATATTATTCTGAAAGTTTGAAATGAAATATATATTCAAGAAAATAATGTGGGCAATTCACAAACATAAAAGACATTAAATTAACTGACCCAACTATTTGGTATGAATTATTCACCCAACTATAGTGAACTGACATGCAAGAACAAAACACTGGACAACATTGTGTGGTTAAACCTACGCTTCAGCTTTATTCATTCTTAACTGCCTAGTGCTAATCTTAATATGTAGTCCTACCCAAAATGTGAACAGGCCATTGATTAATAATTATTTAATAATCCAAAAAGTGAGACTATCCTGTCACTTATGCACACAATAAAGAAATTTGACCCTGCAGCTAGATTCTCCTGGATTCCCTTCCTAACACCGGTATTAAGGATGCAAATAAGGAGAGCCTCACTTGGTACTTTGCCTTTGAAACTCACAGCCCAACAAGTCCAAGCTGCCTTATTTTATTCCTGGTACAGTATCACCTTACAAACGTGGCCTTCCAAATCAGTATTCCACACTGGGCTCCTGCTCCAGTTGTGACAGAAAGAATAATTATATTAAGCATCCAAACCAAGAGCAAGGCTGCTGAGATGAAAGCAAAAGAACAAAAACAAAAACAAAAACGTCCCCCATGAGTAGGGCCCTACCAAATTCATGCTCCATTTTGGTCAATTTCATGGTCATAGGATTTTAAAAATCGTAAAGTTCATGATTTCACCTATTTGAATCTGAAATTTCACATTGTTGTAATTGTAGGGTCCTGGCCTGAAAAGGAGTTGTGGGGGGATCGCAAGATTATTATAGTGGGGATGTGGTATTGCTACCCTTACTTCTGCGCTGCTGCTGGTGGCGGCACTCCCTTCAGAGCTGGTCAGCTGGAGAGCAGCAGCATAGTATGGCATGGTATAGTATTGCCACCTTTATTTCTGCGCTGCTGCCTGCAGAGCTGGGCCCTCAGACAGCAGCTGCCACTCTCCGGACACCCAGCTCTGAAGGAACTAACGCAGAAGTAAGGGTGACACGGTATGGTATTACCATCCTTACTTCTTTGCTGCTGCTGGGGGGGTGGGTGCTGCCTTCAGAGGTGGGCACCCAGCCAACAGCCGCCGCTCTCAGGCCGCGCAGCTCTGAAGGTAGCAACACAGAAGTAAGGGTGGCAATATCACGACTCCCCTAAAATAAACTTGTGGTCTCCCTGCAATGCCCTTTTTGGTCAGCCCCCCCCAATTTGAGAAATGCTGGTCTGCCCCATGAAATCTGTATAGTATAGGGTAAAAGCACACTAAAGACCAGATTTCACTGGGGGAGACCAGATCTAATGGTCCGTGGTGTGTTTTTCCTGACCGTAAATTTTGTAGGGCCCTACCCATGAGCCAATTTTGCATTGTGGGAAAAATGCATTCATAATGGCATAGGAAATACACTTATAAAGTTTGTGGACAATACCAAGCTAGGAGGGGTTGCAAGCCCTTTGGCAGACAGGATTAGAATTCAAAATGATCTTCAGAAACTGGATAAATGGGCTGAATTAAGTAGGATAAAATCCCATAAGGACAATTGCAAAGTACTACAGTTAGGAAGAGATGATCAATTGCACAAATACAAAATGGGAAATGACTGCCTATGAAGGAATACTAAAAAAAAAAGGGATCCGGGGGTTATAGTGAATCACAAACTAAATAGGAGTCAACAGTGTAATACTGTTGCAATAATACCAGACATCATTCTGGGACGTATTAGCAGGAGTGTTGTAAGCAAGAAATGAGAAGTAATTCTTTCACTCTCCTGAACACTGATAGGGCCGCAGCTGGAGTGTTGTGTCCAGTTCTGGGTACCACACTTCAGGAAGGATGTGAACAAATCGGAGAAAGTCCAGAGGAGAGCAACAAAAATGATTAAAGATCTAGAAAACATGACATATGAGGAAAGGTTGAAAAAATTGGGTTTGTTTAGTCCGGAGAAGAGACGAGTGAGGCGGGGGGACACGATAACGGTCTTCAAGTATATAAAAGATTGTTATAACAAGAAGGGTGATAATTTGTTCTCCTTAACCACTGAGGACAGGGCAAGAAGTAATGGGTTTAAATTGCAGCAAGGGAGATTTAAGATAGACATTAGGAAAAAAATCCTAACTAAAGTGTAAAAATATAATTAGGAAGGCAAAAAGAATTTGAAGGACAGCTAGCCAAAGACTCAAAAAGTAATAGCAAAATTTTTTTTAAGTACATCAGAAGTAGGAAGCCTGCTAAACAACCAGTGGGGCCACTGGATGATTGAGATGCTAAAGGAGCACTCAAGGACAATAAGGTCATTGCGGAGAAACTAAATGACTTCTTTGTATCGGTCTTCACGATTGAGGATGTTAGGGAGATTCCCAAACCCGAGGCATTCTTTTTAGGTGACAGATCTGAGGAACTGTCCCAGATTGAGGTGTCATTAGAGGAGGTTTTGGAACAAATTGATAAACTAAACAGTAATAAGTTACCAGGACCAGATGGTATTCACCCAAGAGTTCTGAAGGAATTGCAGAACTACTAACTGTAGTCTGTAACCTATCATTTAAATCAGCTTCTGTACCAAATCACTTGAGGATAGCCCATTCTTAGCAGGTCCTTAGGACCAACTGTAACAAACATGATTAATTAGTTATCCACCTGTGATCATTACAACTGTACCAAGTCCAGTGCCAGCAAGATCATCCACATCCATAGGGGCAAGGGCAAGATTTGACTCTTAAAGTTTTAAATTTGGATAAAGTGGTGTACCCTCATCAGTGGGGTGAATTTCACCCTATAAACACAGTGCATGTATGTATTTGCAAAATACATCTGTTTAAATACAAATGTTTTTTGTAATTAACAAAGTCTCTTATTGTGTATGTTAAAAATCAGAACAAAACTAAAAAGAAACCTGTAAGCTTTCAAACATTTTGTATGATGGGAACTTAAAATGTAAGGCCCTGGTCTTGTATTGGGATCCATTGGTGCGGACCCTTGTGCCTGGGTGGAATTCATGCTTCTAAACGAGTGGAGGAAATTAATTAAACAGATCATGGCTGATCAGTCCTTGCTTTGCACTACACTGTGTGACACCTTTGTCTCATAGATCATACCTTTGTTTCATTGTCTTCCAGTTAAATATGTTGGTTTTTTCTTGGTAAATAAATTTCAATTAATGAAATTCCAGCTGTCTCATACATTACAGTAGTGTAAATTTGAAAGCATTTAGCAGATGCCCATATAAAATCCATTAACGCTTAGCAGGTTCTCTGATATTTTAAACCAATATGTCTCCAGCTGGAATAGATAACAGAAAACAAATCTCCATTATGGAACAATTTATGACTCTGTCTAAAGCAAGTAGAAAATTCTTGTACAAAATTGTGTACATGGTGGCAGGATTCAGAAATATCCTACACTTTCCATCTCTCTGTACTAAATATGGGGAATTTATGGATGCAGTTTGTTTTATTCAGTTTTTTTCTTATTTGCAAATAACTTTATCCAATGCAAATCTGCTATGTTAACACCATGTGGGATTACATATAAAAAGAACCCAATTAACATTTAATGCGGAAGTACACTGATGTTCTATGTAGGTCTTTAGCCACCATTTGTCATTGAGAGCATGTGAAGGAGTCTGAAACTATGCGGTCAAACATTCCGATAACCTCCTCATTCAATAGATCTTTTAACCTTGTTGGATAAAAACAAGTTAGAAAATGTCACCAGAATGTCCATTGTAAACCCATTACTTGAGAATAGAATTAAATCCCTGCCAGCCAAGTTAAATTTATGATGGGTGTAAATCCTTGGTGTATTAAGTTCACTTTTCCTTGGAAACAGACCATATTGGAGGAAACTAGGCAGACGAGATCAAGCAGAACAGCACGGAAATCATGATGGAAGAATACAGAAATATGCAATACTTCTTACTGCCCTCATTTCTTATATAGGAGAGTCAATTTGCTGTTCTAATGAAGTGATCATTTTTATTTACATATCCTTAGGGCTCGTCTGTGTGAACAGTTAGTGCGCAAGCTAGGGTTAAATCTGCCTCACACAAGCCTGTCATGCACTAATTGTGGAAACTGCTGCCTAAAAGTTCCCGAATGAGCTTTAATCTACACCCGTTTTAAAGGGGGGTAGGCCAAAATGTTTCGAGTCAACTTGAAAAGACTTTTTCTCTTTCAACTGCTTTTTCATCCTTCTTTTTTTTTTTTTTAATTGGCCAAATTTGAAATGGAAGGTGCTTTGAATTGAAAAGTTGAAATGCAATGTTTTGAAAGTCAAAACAAAATATTTGAAACAAAAAAGTCAAAGAGAAACATTTAGACTCTCAGAAAAATTTCAGCTGAAGCCATTTGTTGAATTTGATCTGAATTTGACAAATAGTTTCTGCCCTGCGCTGCCAAAAAATGTGTTTTTCAATTAAAAAAAAAATTCAGCGAATTTTTTTTGCCCAGCTCTAGTTTTCTCTGTGATATAAGTTTAGTGCTGTGACAAGGTATTGAAATGATCATGGCAAATGTCAAATTTTAAAGTCTATCAATTTACAATGTCAACTTGTAATTTTATTGATAGTTTAGTTACTTTTAACTTAAATTTACTATGTCCTTTATGGCATATAGTTACAATGGCACACCAATAAGGAGTCTATTTTAATGCCTCGAACTGCACTAGCAAGCTCCTGTGTGATTTAGATGTATATAGACCATGATTTGGAGGACAGTAACTGCAGGACTGATAAAAAGATGCTTATCACTTCAATATCTTAAATGAGGTTAAGGACTATCAGATCAAACCAAACTTAGGAAACTAATTGTGGCTGGAGATTTCAGCCGAAACAGAAGCTGCTGTCTCAACAAGCCCATCATTCTTGCTAACGGAAGCTGCAGAATTTTCCTTTGACTGCGTCATTGCCACAGTCCTGTGTTTGGCTGTCCTTTCTGTTGTAAATGAGAATAGATGAAAGCGGTTGAGCCAAGCCAATAATGAAGGCTAATTTGATGTGATATAATTGATGAACTCTAAATCGTCCCACATTTCCGTCTTGAAACAGTCTGACTGGAGCTCAAAATGCCAGAATACTTTGATTTACGCTCGGTCACGTTGATACAGAACATCTGAGTGGCAGCAGCTAAGGATTAACTCTTTCAGAGACTCATCCATAATGTGTAGCCTGTGTTTACAGCAGCCTGGAGAAACAGAGCCAGTCAGTTTGGCATCCTTAGTTACTGTTGCACAGTAGTCACAACGCTAACAGGAAGAAAAACATAAGAAATTAGATGCTAGGATAGTAATTTTCCTGGCTGTGGATGTTAGCAGTATACTCTTTACTTTATAATTTGGATTAGGAGGGAACATTTACAGACTGGGAAGCCCACTACTTCTCAAATTCTCTCTACTTAGAAACTTTAGGAGCCAAACCCCTTGTGATCTCTGACAGGTTCTATTATCCCCCCAGAAAACTGCTGCTTTGGAGGTAGAGGATTGTCTCTTAAAATAATTCTTTTCTTCAGACTGCTGTGAGCTTCAGATTCTTACCACTCCCTACTATTTTCCAGGCAGTTTCAACCAAGTTCAAGCTGCCTGTATTTCCTGCTGAAAGTGTATCTTCTTCAAAGGCAAGAACTGTTCAGCTGCCATGTTTCCTGGGTACCAGATTCAGTGAAGGAAGTCAAAGTCTTTGAAACTGAAATAGCTCATCTCTACAGCCTAAGTAACTAGCACTAAAAAGTATAACATCTCACATCTATTTAAATTAATTATATCAAATCTAGCAAAGTTTGTACCAATGAAACACATTTTTATTGATCAGTATTTTATTTTATTTCTCTGCCTGGGTAGTAGAATTGCATCTCCTTGAAAGCTTTCCACTCCTCTGCACAAAAGCAGTTGACCATGAGCACAGGCCTTTCCCACTAGCTGACCTGAACATACTAGGTGTGGTGAAATTTAGACTTTCTCCAGATTAGTTAAACCTTTTGGGTCTGAAAACCTCATGAGAACAGGATTTCTTGCAAAGCTTCTGGCACTTTCTACTGCTTGTCTTATTGAGCAGACTTTCTTGGAGTATTTTGGCTCTTTCTGATCCTGGCAAGAACCAAAAATATAGAGTAACAAGTGAAAAATAATTGGGATGGGGGCAATGTTGTACTTGGAGCATTTTGTGGATTTAGCAGGGGAGCTAAAAGAACAGCTATTGAGTGTGAGTGGGGTCTCCCTTGCCTAGAAGGGAGAAAGGCAGTGTTCCTGCTATAGGGGTGGGGAAGAGGCTGAATGACTAAGGTACTAGTTTCCTGTCTCTCTTTGCAGGTCATTGAAGTTGACTATAATTGTGCTCAGTGTTCTAAAAGTTTCAGTTTGCAAACATAGAAAAGCATCCTTCAGGGATGGTGCATGGAGGATTTACTTTCTTTGTGGAAAATGAATGTTTGGCTTAACTAGGTTGACAGTGTCCCTTTAGAATGGTCATAGGTAATGAGTAATGAGGCTGTGTTTAAAAGGTTTTGTCTACATTTTGGCCTTATCAGTGTACAGATCAGCTCAACTAACAGGTGGGTGATAAAGAACTACATGTAATGATAAAAGCAAACTTACCCTTTATTTAAATGCACCACAGTGTTTACATGATCAATATTTTGTATTTATCTTCTTTGGTGATTTTTCTTGCTCACATTTTTGTGGATTGAGATAATTTGATCAAAGTAATGGTGTGAAAACTAATATGATGAACAAGAACATATGTGTAGATAACCTGTGGAATAATAATTGCATGAATAATTATTAGAAAGATTGTGAGCAATTGCCATTGTTATGTAGGGATGTGGGTTGTGGCAGCAGAGTCCAAAGGTCACCCTCCATATTGGAAAGCAGGGCTCTGGCTGGCAGGCAGGGCCGGCTCCAGGCACCAGCTTACCAAGCAGGTGCTTGGGGCGGCCACTTCGGAGAGG
>NW_020664446.1:13499705-13552341 GCF_002925995.2 Terrapene triunguis
TTTTTTTTTTTTTTGTCTGCTTGGGGCGGCCAAAACCCTGGAGCCGGCCCTGCTGGCAGGGACAGAACAGACTATGGCAGGCTGCAGTGAACAGCAGTCTCTCATTGCTGTGTGGTGTAATATTTAAATAAAAATAATTTGGGTGTGAAACATAAGCTCTGTGTGCCTTAATAGCAACCAAGGAGGGTTGAATTTCAAAAACAAAGGGGACTCAAGTAACCATCTCCCATGGATTTTCCGCGAGAATGGGGTGCCTAACTCCTATTTGTGCCTGTGAAATTCTTTGCCGGTGTATGATTGATCTGTTTTGGAAAGGGCATATTTCCATTGTGAGTGGTGAGGCTAAGCTTCTTGGGTGAGATTCTTTTGAAAATCAGCATAGCTCCACTGAAGTATTTATAATTTGGTTTTAAAATATTTGGTACTTTGAATCTACCCACACAGGAAACACCACTAATGCCATAATTAAGTCTTGTTTAAAAAACTGTTAATACCTATATTAGGCAGAGTTTAACATCTTTAAAAATATATTAATGGTCAATTAAAAAAACACTCTATTTCTAAGAGTGGAGCTGTCACTTCGAAATCTCAGTTATCTAAGATAAGATAAAATAAAACAAATTATAATTGCTCTCATGATAATACTTTTGGATAACATTCAAGATGCTTGATTTCAGAGACGATGGTGTAATAATGTGGATAGGATGAGTTCTGGTTCTATTCATATATGGTTGTTGTTTACTGTATCTACTGCAGTTGAGTTTAAAATAATAAGTTAACACAATTTGTAATTCCTTAGAATATGATTTCAAAAGCCTTTTCTTGTTGTGATGCTTTTGTATATAAAGGAAAAGAAGTTCTGAAGATTAGTTTGGGTAATCTAAGCTACATGAAGTTGTCTTTCACATTCTGAAATAATTAACTTTAACCAATATTTTAATGCATTGATTTATAAATAACTGTCCTTGGGCAAACGTATTAGGCAGTTTTATGTGGCAACATTATTTTTAAATGTGTAATTAGTGATCTTATTTTCTTTGTATACACAATTTTTGTCCCTTCCAGTCCTAGAATCTATGAATCTATGAATAAACATTTTAAAAACTTTCAGTTCTGAACTGAAAATAGTTTTACTGGTTAACTGCAAAATAATCACATTTTGCAGAAAGGATTTGTTTAAATCCACTTGATTAACAAGAAAAGTGCAGTGCTGGGATCAGTTAGACCTTCAGGAAGACTTAAGAACCTCTTGAGGAACCTCTAAACTGATTATTGTCCAAAAAAACCTATGTAAATGCTCAATAGGAATGCATAGTGCACTAAGTGAAAAACATAACCAGATTAGGTCTCATTTAGAACTTCTTATGTTAGAAGCCAGTGCATTGTGGTACAGAATTGAAGTTTCAGCTTATTGATTCTTGCCACACACACAAAATATCTTTCTTTAGCAAATTAATTCTTAAGGGTGGGGGAAATCTACAGAAGAATTGATCAAAGCTTTATTGTAACAAGAGCTTCCAGTCATAAAGTACTGGCACAACAAGCAGGACTCAATGTGTCATTTCTTTTGTAATCAGCTGCTTTTCATACACCCCCTGTTTAAAGCTGACTTGATTGTACTGTGCATCACTTGGCTATTAAAGCCACAGCATTTGTTTCACTCTGCTTTACATACTGAAAGCTAGATTAATATTTCTCTTATTTAAGAAATATTTATTTTATGTTGCTATAGCTAATGTTTGCACAGTGTGAATAGAAGGTTATTTTAGAGGGCAAGGATTGTGTTCCAGAACCTAAGAAGTATTAATAATCCTGAAGTTATGGTAGATTCACATTTTGTTCTTTTAGTAGTAACATAAAGTACATTAAATGTCTGTTCCTTGGATCTAGCCACAAAATGACCTTTTCAGTGCTCATCCTTTTTTCTCATTTTGATTTGTTCAAGGGAAATTACAAGCAACTGCTATTTGGTTTCCAAAAGGGATACACATAAAGCTGACCTTTTGATACTGTTATTTTTTGGGATGTGTAAACTGTACTTTAAGTATGTCTTAGCTGCTGTTTGCTGGACTATGTGTGTAGTTTAAATAACCCTTCATTTCATTAGGGTAAAGCTAGGACTAGAAATACAACTCCCCTCATATTTTCCCATGGCAGACTTTTGCACACGCCCCAGGTAATGATTTGTCTGCAGGCAATTTTAAAAGAAAGTACCATCGAATAAAAGAGGGCCTGAGATTTTAAGTCCTTCTATTCTATGCTGTATATATTCTTACTCTGATATTACAGTGATAAGCATGATGCGTCGTTTATATGGCCCCCATTACTACAGCACCTCACAATTTAATGTATTCATTCTCATCAGATCCCTGTGAGATAGGGTAGTACTATGACTCCCATTTTATAGATTGGGAACTGAGACACAGAGAGACTCAGGGTATGTCTACACTGCAATTGGACACCTGCGGCTGGCCCATGCAAGCTGACTCAGGCTCGCAGAGCTGTGGCTAAATTGCTGGCTAATTGCAGTGTAGACGTTCCGGCTCAGGATGCAGCCTGAGCTCTGGGACCTTCCCACCTTGCAGGGTCCAAAAGCCTGGGCTCCAGCCTGAGCCTGAATGTCTGCACCTCGTTTAAACAGCCCCTTAGCCTGAGCTCCGTGATCCTGAGTCATCTGGCACAGGCCAACCACGTGTAGTGTAGACATATCTTAAAGTATTTGTCCATGGTCACACAGGAAATCTGTTGTAGAGCAGGGACCAGTCCCAGCCTACCTCCTTAACCACTAGACCATCCTGCCTCCTAATATGGCTTTTTTAAGCTACCCCAGTGTGGCTTTTAAAAAATCACTATGTTTCACCTCAAAACAAAAGAGTAAAGATTTATTCCACCTTAAAAACAGCAGCACATTTCAATCATTTAATGTGTATCTGCTGTTTTCTCAGTGAAATCAGTTGCTCTGGAAGTTCATCGAGTCCAGTATGCTATTCTATGAGCAAATGAGAAGCTGCTCAGCTCCCCCGCCAGCTAAGTAGCTAATTTAATTTAAGGACGATTGTAACATCCATAGTTACAGCACCGGAGCCTATAGAGAAGTCAATCTTTGTTCTGTGCAAATTAAAAGTAATTAAACAAATGGTCAATGCTACACTGAAGTATTGGTATGTGTGATTCACTTAGTCTGGGAATAAGAATTTAACATTTTTAAAGAGAATTAAACTATGCTCCTAAATAAAATGCATTTAATCTTCATGATAGGTCAGATCAACTGCGTAGCCATGTAGCCCATGTATTGATTGAATGTAACAATCTGAAAACGAATGTACGGAGAATGACCAGACCTCCTGGCTTACCAAAAATATCATTTTCTAGGGCTGTGCATGTGTCTTTATAAGCCCTCATGCAACGTAATCAGCTGGTTGGTCAGACGAATCCTTTCCTACTGTGCTTTCTTGTAGAGGCTTTGATATCCCTGCCCATGGGAGGATCCATCTCCTTATGAAACTCAGGTGCAGCAGACTCTGATGGAACTTTGTGCGCCCCTACAGACTCCACATAAACAGGATGCAGACATGCAATGGAGTCTAGGCTGTAGCAACCCAGTGGCATGTAATTCAGTCAGGAGGTGGTAGGTGACACGTAAGGTCCCATCACAGAAATGGTGGGGGCCTCACTGCCCTAAATTAGGAAGGAGAGGAGGCCAGGTTGTAACTGAAGAGGATTAGAAGATTGGTCATGAGTGAACAGAAATGACGGAAAGTGTAGAAGGGAGATATGGCATTATTCCCCACCTGTAAGAACTACCGCCAACACCATGTCCCCTCCAGCTGCCATACCTTCCTACACCTTCTAGAACAAGTAGCTGATGATGCCCTGCCTCCTAACTGCACAGAGTAAAACTCTCCTATAGCCAGATGCTCCACATATCAAAACTCCTCCTACCTGGCCTCCCATGGTGAATGCCCCCTACCTAATTCTCCTCATCTGAGCCATTTCTCTCTCTCGCATGCATGCACGTAAGCCCAGAGAAGTGTCTTCTCATTTGAGCCCCACACTCATCTGCTATAACCTTGCACACTCTAGAAAAGACACACTCATCCCAATTAACCGGCCAAAAGCTTCACAGACTACTCATCAGCATCAAGTTCCTCAAATCCATTGCCCTAGCTACCAAACACTTCTCTTCCCCCTAGACCAAGTACCCTCTCCAAGATGCAAAACAGTTCTATAATATGTGGCATGTGTTGTCTATGTGTCTGTCAGCTAGATTCTTCTACAGCACCTGTCGACATAATATTTGAGTGTATGCAGTTAGTCTACATGTTTCCAAAACTTCCTTGAACCCCAAGACAAGCCCTCCACCCTAAAAACCCACTCTCCATTGTCAGAAGCTTCCTGCACATAATTTCCAACTCTGATTGTAGTATTAAGAGTAGTGTCAGAGTTTTCAGTTTCAAAATCTTGTGACCCTTGAAGAATGCCAGTTAATGTGCAACCAAGATAATTTACACCTGTCTCGGTTCAAAAAATGTGTTGTACCTTATCAAAGTCTTCTGAATAAATAGTTTTCCATAACATTTGTACAGAAAAATAGTGGAAAGAAAAGTGCTGGTCATCAAATGGAATTTCTGTCCCATGTGAAATTCCAACATTTAAAAAAAATATTTTGAATATGAACAAAAAGTGAAAATTTTGAAATTTCCTACAAAATGAAAATTCAGAAAAATTTCAATTTGGGACTATCAAAACATTTTGATAATGTAGAAAGATTATAATACCAGCTAATATAAAATATAGTGTCATTAAAATTCTTTTTATATAATATAAAAGTCAAAATGAAAACATTTTTACCAGGATGTTTCAGCATTATCAAAACAAAACATTTTAGTATATTGAAATAAAAAATGAAAATCTAAAATGAATCATTTTCACTTTTTTTCTTTTAACCTTTGTTGCACAGGAACCTATTGCAACATTTAGATTTCATAAAATTGTATGTTCTGATGGAAAGCTGTTCTGTCAGAGTTTTTTCGACCAGCTCTAAAAATAAACTTTATACTTTGCTAAATATCTTGCCATTTACAGTTATTATAGGTTAAGAAACAGACACTATATCAAAGAAATTTGTGAAACCTTTATACCAAATCTCAAGCTGTAGGAAAATAAACATGGGCTATAGTAACATAGTTACATAGTAACAAAGGGATGGCAGATGGAATTTATATTTTATTGAATCATACCTTGATTGTGCTAGAAATGGTTGTTTTTGGAAACTGTTCTGAAATTACATAGTGTTTGAAGTAATAAGAACTTTGTGACCTGTTTTTTACACTATATAAACATCTTAATGTTCTTCATTAGTGAGAATGTTTAATTATACAGTTACCAAGGAACACTATGATAGTAGAATATGAGTTAATTACCATTCATTGGAGTCACTGTGTCGTTTCCGCAAAATAATACAAATAAGTAATTAACTCATCTTGTCACTGGATTTGGGACTTACTGAGATTTAAAGTGATTGTAAAAGTTCAAATCGACTGTGTTGGTAGTTAGACAAACTGCTCAATGCAAATAGCAATCCACAGTTATTTTGTCAATGAAACAGTAATTCTTTGATTCTTCCGTTGTTTAAAGTGAGTATTTTAGAGCATGATGATTTCTGAATATGATTTTTAACTAGTGAAAAAGGACATTATAAAATCTCCTAGCACTCCATAGGAGTATGATACAACAGATTTTCTTTCTTAAAGTAAATGTCCATGATTACTGAAGAAGGTTAGAGTTTGTTTTATTAATTGGAAAATCCTGTTCTGTCTCCTTGGGGCATAGGGGGCCGTCTGGAAGCAAAACCAGTGCAGTTCTACTTCCCAGTGTGTTTTCACCTGAGCAAGGACATCAATATTGAGCCATATCTCTTCCCCATGGTGAGAGGTGTGTTTCTCATCTCTCTTGGCTGCTGGGAGGGAAGTAAGAGTGTTTCTCCACTTTTCTCCTTTCCATTGTTTGGAGGAAATTCTTGGAGGGCTTCCTGCATTTCTTGTCAGTTGATTTCTTTAAGAGAAGTTCCTTTCAGATATGTGGACTGTATGAGAGCCACATGTGACTCTAGAGCCACACCTGAGCATCAGTGTGTTAGAATCTTCTCACCTTGCTCTACTTTTTCCCTGGACCTGGCTATCATTCTCAGTACAATAATCTCATTCACAAGACATTCTCTTTAATTGGGATTTTCTTTTATAAAGCATCTAGGTACATGAATAGTTGTACATGACAGGAATTAGTGACCTTTACTATGCACAAAATGATTTTAAACTGTGAAAGATCTCCCTCCCTACTACCACTGACCCTCTGCGCTTTCTCCTTTTGCACCTCACTGGGAGCTTTAAACACTGAGTTGGAAATCTTTTTGATTAGAGCATTTGTAACCCACATACTTTATACTGCAGCATTAGGCTTTGTTTGTTCAGGAGAGGGGAGGAGAAGCAGTGGACAGGAGACATCAGACATGGATCTTAGTGAGCTATCCTGTCTCTGCACACATGCAGAGTGCAGGGCAGGGTAACTCAGTCAGGAAGACCCAGGAACTTCCAGAACAGGGTATGATAGTTACTAGACAGGCTCAATAGCCATTTTGAGGCTGTATAGGAAGTTTTCATTGTGAGCAAATCATCTGGCAGGTCATACCCCTAGTTACCCTCTGAAAGCTGTGCCAATCAGAGAGCGGGGGTTAGGGGAAAGTTATAAATAGAGAAGTTAAAAAGAGCCCTGTGAACTCAGCAGCTGGACCAAGAAATGTGTGTGCAGTGAGGGCTGGGTACAGGTGAACGCTATTCCAGCTTTATTTACTAGGGAAGCCCTCCATTAGGATAATATTTTGTCCAATGCCGTGTGTTTTATAGCCCTAGAAGAAGAGCTGGGGGAAAGCATTTGTTACCCCTAGAAACTACAGAGCCTATGGAATCTGCATTTATCTACCTGCTCTAAACTGGGATTCTGTCTCTGATAAAAAGAGAGAACGAGGCAGCACCTAGTGGGGTGAGGATTTATGAATTCTTTTCTGATTTAGCTGGGCTTATGGGGAGAAGATGGTGCCATACAGTGAGAGCCCTATGGAGGTCCAGGAAATTGATATTTTATATGCTGATCCCAGTCCTTGTACCACGTTGGATACAAGCTGCAGATTTCTGTTTCACGAGCAACTGAGAGGACCAGTCAGCTCTTAACCAAGGACTGGAATATTGCTAGCTGTGGAGACACTCTTTTGTCATAGAATCATAGACAACTAGGGTTGGAAGACACCTCAGGAGGTCATCTAGTCCAACCCCCGGCTCAAAGCAGGACCAACCCCAACTAAATCATCCCAGCCAGGGCTTTGTCAAGCCGGGCCTTAAAAACCTCTAAGGATAGAGATTCCATCACCTACTAAGGTAACCCATTCCAGTGCTTCACCACCCTCCTAGTGAAATAACTTTTCCTAATATCCAACCTAAACCTCCCGCACTGCAACTTGAGACCATTGCTCCTTGTTCTGTCATCTGCCACCACTGAGAACAGCCTAGCTCCATCCTCTTTGGAACCCCCCCTTGAGGTAGTTGAAGGTTGATATCAAATCCCCCCTCACTCTTCTTTTCTGAAGAGTAAATAAGCGCAGTTCTCTCAGCCTCTCCTCATAAGTCATGTGCCCCAGCCCCCTAATCATTTTCATTGCCCTCTGCTGGACTCTCTCTAATTTGTCCACATCCTTTCTGTAGTGGGGGGGGGGCGGCTAAAACTGGTCACAGTACTCCAGATGTAGCCTCACCAGTGCCTAATAGAGGGGAATAATCACTTTCATCGATCTGCTGGTAGTGCTCCTACTAATGTAGCCCAATATGCCATTAGCCTTCTTGGCAACAAGGGCACACTGTTGACTCATATCCAGCTTCTCGTCCACTGTAATCCCCAGGTCCTTTTCTGCAGAACTGCCACTTAGCCAGTTGGTCCCCAGCCTGTAGCGGTGCATGGGATTCTTCTGTCCTAAGTGCAGGACTCTGCACTTGTCCTTGTTGAACCTCATCAGATTTCTTTTGGCCCAATCCTCCAATATGTCTAGGTCACTCTGGACCCTATCCCTACCCTCCAGCATATCTACCTCTCCCCCCAGTTTAGTGTCATTCGCGATTTTGCTGAGGGTGCAATCCATCCCATCATCCAGATCATTAATGAAGATGTTGAACAAAACCAATTCCTGGGGTACTTCGCTTGATACCAGCTGCCAACTAGACATTTAGCCATTGATCACTACCCACTGATCCAGACGGTCTAGCCAGCTTTCTTTCCACCTTATAGTCCATTCTCCAATCCATACTTCTTTAACTTGCTAGCAAGAATACTGTGGGAGACCGTATCAAAAGCTTTGCTAAAGTGAAAGTATATCACGTCCACCACTTTCCCCATATCCACAGAGCCAGTTACCTCATCACAGAAGGCAATCACGTTCTCTCCCTGCCCCACTGCCCCCAGACGGTTTGCTGATGGGGTTCTGAAGTGTCTGAAAGGACTGAAGCTCTGAAGAGTCCTGGTGATACATACTACATGCCATGGTCACACTGTCAAGACTTGAGATATCATCTTTGAGAGAAGATCAGAGGGGAATGTGTTTTCATGTGTGTGGCTAATGTATAGAAAATGTTATGTTGAAACCTTATATTTGAATGTTTGTAACAGAAACAAAAGAGGGAAGTCTACATGAGTAACAGTAGTAGATTTACTGTCTAATAACTTTTGTTTAAAAGTTACTCATAGTATTCCAAATAACATTTACAATGTTTAACACTATTTACAATGTATTGAGTGTGTATTAAATATTTGTGGTACTAAGAAAGCGTACAGTATCCTTTCTCTGAAATTTATTGGGAACTATTTACATCCATTTATCAGAGTTTTATACATGATAGCCTCGAGCTTTTAACTCTGTGTAATGCTTCTTTTAGAAGTCCTGAAAAGATAAAACTCTGGCCTGTGGTTCAGCAAAGAGTTAGGCCTTGTCTACACGACAGGGAAAATTCAATCTAAGCTACACAATTTGAGTTACGTGAAAAGCGTAACTCAAATCGACATAGCTGAGACCTACTTCCCGTGGGGTCCACACTACGTGATGTAGACGGGAGATGCTCTCCTGTCGACTCCCCTTACTCGATCCGGAGGAGTACAGGAGTCAACAGAGTGTGTGTCCCCCTCAAATGCGTTGAGTTTAACAGCTGAGCACACACACCCCTTCAAAGAAAAATGTGTAATGGGGAAGCAGGGGACAGGGCCAGCTCCAGGCACCAGGCACCCAAGCTGGTGCTTGGGGCGGCACCTGGAGGGGGTGGCGCGGCGCTCCAGCCGCCGGGGAGAGCGGGGCCACAGCCGGGCTCGCCGCCCTCCCCCCGGCGCTCTGGCCGCCCTCCCCCCGGCTGCCGGGGGGAGAGCGGCGAGCCCCTGCTGGGGCTCGCCGCCCTGCGCTCTGGCCGCCGGGGGGAGAGCCGAGCCCCAGCCGGGGCTCACCGCCCTCTCGTCGCCCTGCCCCCGGCGCTCTGGCCGCCGGGGTGGGGGGGAGAGCCGAGCCCCCGCCGGGGCTCGCCACCCTCGCCCCGGGGCTCCGGCCGCCCTCCCCCCCGGCGCCCTCCCGTGGGGAGGGCGGGGGCGGCCGGAGGCTTTTTTGCCTGGGGCGGCAAAAAAGCCAGAGCCGGCCCTGGCAGGGGATACTCATGCAATATTCTGTACAAATCAGTTACACTCCCCTTTTCTGGCACCTCAGCTTAAGGGCTTGTCTTCCTTACTATCTGAACTGCTCAGTTTTTGTACCGCTATTACTATTTTGGTTAGGTGTTTGATATTTACCAAAATAGTAATACTGGTACAACCCCTAGTGTTGACATAGTTATACTGGTCTAAAGTGTAGACCTGGCTTGATGTGAATAATTGGACCTAAGGTGGGGCTTAATTTCTTGGGAGACAAAATTAAGGGGGTAAATAGATCAGGGGGCTGAAAACAGAATGTCTGTTCTATTTAAGATAGGTAAATAGGTCCGTAAGCTAAGAGACAGAATGTCTGTAATAGCTAAGATAAGAAGGAATACACAGGGAACTATCTACAATGGACAAGATAACAATTGATAAGTCAGAAATGTAAAGACAAGGTAAACGGTTAGTAATGCTGTTACCTAAGGTTTATAAAAACCAAAGTAGTGGTAACTTAACTGATTTTTTTTTTTTTTTGGCAGTGTCAGGAATATATTAATGGGGACACTGCTTTTTTTATTTGATAAATGGTGGGCACAAGCAAGAGTGCTTTTACCTAAAACAACTTTTTATTAGGTTTTAAGCACACACACATGTATGCTGTCGCAGTAGATTCAGAATATTCCAAAACATTTATATTTACCTAACGTCTGAGATGGTTTCAAGGAATCAGCAGCCAGCCTTCCAGGGGCCCTCCTTCCATCCAGCTGCTGGGGATGTTTTGGTGCCAGATCCTTGCCCGGAGAAAAGCTTCCTCGGGCTGTTCCAAAGCACACTTTTAACTAAACTTTTTATAGATTTTTTTTTTAAACAAAGTACATAACTTATAGTAGCCCCTAATAGGCTAACAATTGCCCTAGCAATAGCCAATAACAATTTATTTATTTTTTTTATTAGCAAAGCAGCTTCAGCAAAAAAACTTACAAATACAAACAACCAGAATTAAGGTCAGTTTTTTACATTTCCCCCTCTTTTCATGAATCTGCCCTTTCACGTTATTTATTTTAGTCAGTAAAATCGCAGCTTGCAGCTGTTTTTGTTCTGTCTGCCTAAGCAAGGCCAAATTATTTTTATAGGTATCCTCACTTCCAGCTTATGGGGGGGGCTAAGAGCACAAGATGGCTGCGAGTTATGTCAAATCCAGTTCTCTCACAACAATGCGAGGTCTGAGCATGCTGTACAGGGATTGATTCCTACAAAGTAATCAAGCCCAATGAATAGTAAATGCTATGTGATGTGTATATAAAGGAAGAGGGTTTCTTTGTAACTTGGATGTGTGGTATGCCATGTACCCACCCCCTACACTTGAGCCTGATGAACTTAAGTGTAGTTTGACTGTATGGCAATAAAGAAACCACAGTGATGAGTTCGAAGTTGAGCTGAGTTCTTGGGAACTGAGTGGATAAGGCCTCAGAAGCTACCCAACCATAAAGTTGCCTTCTAGCAATGTGGCTTTTTCTTTTAATATGGGAATAAATTATAATTCTATAAACACTGGCACAATTACATCCACCCTAGGGGATTGTACCATTTAGACTATACCAGTATAGTTAAAATGGTACAATTTTTGTCTGTAAACAAGACCTTAGTTGAAACTCTTATTGACATCAAAGTCAACAAATGTTTTGTTTCCATAAGAATTGATCTATGACTTTAGGATTTGGCCATCTCTTTAGAAGGAGGATTAAAATATCACACACAAAAATCCACCAATCCGCCAATTAGAATACAGTTTTTTGTGACTTCAAAACATTTGAAGTCATTTGAAGGAGTAATGTATATTAACGAACCATCATGTTAATTAAGAGGCAGATTTTGACATATAAGTGAAGGCTTGTGTCCTTGCATGGCCTCACTCATATCCAAACATTTTTTGCAGGCAACCACAGCTAATATGAACTGTTAACCAATGGGCTGAATCTTAGCTGAGGTCATGTCACAAGATTCTGGGACTTCCAAAATCAGTGATAAAAACACAGCACAGGATGGATTAAGAGGAAGCAGATAAAGGGGCAGAATTGGTTTCTGTTGCTTAATAAGAATATTATCCTGTACTTTGATCATGGGTTTGATGCTTTTTTGGTTGACATAATCAGATAAATCTAGAAAATTATATTTAATATTTGAATTTGTTATTTGAGCTCATAATTGAAGACTGAGGGATGAAGTCTATGTTGTTTCTTAGTAAATTCTATTAGTTAATTTGAGTCAATAAGAGTATAGCTGTTTGTTATAATGTTTTCAAATAAACTTAAAATAATGTGTGTAGCAATTTTGGTTGTCTGATCTTTATTTCATAAGACATCTTGAACAACCTGATGGAACAGCTTTTTGAGTCAAACAAATGACACTGGATGACTCTTGCACTAAAATGTGTTCTTGTGGTATGAAAGTAATTTACCATGTTATGATAAATGCATAACTTGCTTCCTTATCTTTCATTTGTCCCAAGGAATTACTGGCAAAAGGAAATCAGTAGTCAAATATCCATGCCAGGATTTTAAAAAAATGATGAGCGTTTTAGGGTGCTTCAGTTTTTGCTTGACTACCTTGAGACATATCAAGGAGGCTGATTGTCAAAGGATGGTTGCTCAGCAGTTCATGAAAATCAGGCCCCTTGCGATATCTTAAAAGTTGAGGCACTTTCTAAAGTTTTGGTCCTTGTTTATAGTTGCATGCATATGTTAAAAAATGTTACATAGCTTCTCCCCCCAACAATATCATGACAATGATGGATTAGGGAACATACTCCACACAGCCTGAGGTGAATAAAAAGAGTCCACGTGGCTTGTACTAACCACATAGCCAGAATGAGGTTGGCATTTTCTTCCCTCCCTCTCCTCCTTCATATCCTTCCTGAAGGCTCATGTCTCTTAGTGTCCTTTTAGGCTCTTCTTCTCACCACCCTGCTGTCCTTTAAACTGACTTATTGTGAAGTGATAATATATTAATATTTTTGTAAAAAGCTGAGTGTACAACAAATCATGTCCCATGATCTTTTAGTGTTGAAATCCCCTTGCTTCCCATATCCCTCTGCCCTTTGGCATTCTTCCCTGTACTCTAGTTAATGCACACTTTAAGCTTTTTGGGGCAGGGACCTATTGTTTGTAACATGCCAGCCATAGTAGAAATGACAAATAATAATAATAAGTTTGCTGACCACTAATCCTGCTCTGAAATGGAAGAATGTTGTTGCTTAGATATCAGCAAATGTTATTTTGTATCTGAGAAGCTTTGTTCCATTTTGTACTTCAAAAAATAATCGTTCTTTGGGTATTAACCTGATCCTGAATAAATAATATATGGTGTATATGTTAACATTTTATTGTAACTTTGCCTAAATAAAAAGGTTTTTTTTAAATAATCCTTTTGGTTATCAAGCAACAGAGGGTCCTGTGGCACCTTTAAGACTAACAGAAGTATTGGGAGCATAAGCTTTCGTGGGTAAGAACCTCACTTCTTCAGATGCAAGTAATGGAAATCTCCAGAGGCAGGTATAAATCAGTATGGAGATAACGAGGTTAGTTCAATCAGGGAGGGTGAGGTGCTCTGCTAGCAGTAGAGGTGTGAACACCAAGGGAGGAGAAACTGCTTCTGTAGTTGGATAGCCATTCACAGTCTTTGTTTAATCCTGATCTGATGGTGTCAAATTTGCAAATGAACTGGAGCTCAGCAGTTTCTCTTTGGAGTCTGGTCCTGAAGTTTTTTTGCTGTAAGATGGCTACCTTAACATCTGCTATTGTGTGGCCAGGGAGGTTGAAGTGTTCTCCTACAGGTTTTTGTATATTGCCATTCCTGATATCTGACTTGTGTCCATTTAACCTCTTGCGTAGTGACTGTCCAGTTTGGCCAATGTACATAGCAGAGGGGCATTGCTGGCACATGATGGCATGTATAACATTGGTGGACGTGCAGGTGAATGAGCCGGTGATGTTGTAGCTGATCTGGTTAGGTCCTATGATGGTGTTGCTGGTGTAGATATGTGGGCAGAGTTGGCATCGAGGTTTGTTGCATGGGTTGGCTCCTGAGTTAGAGTTGTTATGGTGCGGTGCGTGGTTGCTGGTGAGAATATGCTTAAGGTTGGCGGGTTGTCTGTGGGCAAGGACTGGCCTGCCTCCCAAGGTCTGTGAAAGTGAGGGATCATTGTCCAGGATGGTTTGTAGATCACTGATGATGCGTTGGAGAGGTTTAAGCTGAGGACTGTAGGTGATGGCCAGTGGAGTTCTGTTGGTTTCTTTTTGGGGCCTGTCTTCTAGCAGGAGGCTTCTGGGTACACGTCTGGCTCTGTTGATTTGTTTCTTTATTTCCTTGTGTGGGTATCGTAGTTTTGAGAATGCTTGGTGAAGATCTTGTAGGTGTTGGTCTCTGTCTGAGGGGTTGGAGCAGATGCGGTTGTACCTCAGTGCTTGGCTGTAGACGATGGATCGTGTGGTGTGTCAGGGGTGGAAGCTGGAGGCATGAAGGTAGGCATAGCGGTCGGTGGGTTTTCGGTATAGGGTGGTGTTAACGTGGCCATTGGTTATCAAATTACTAATTGAATCCATATGATATCTCTGGATGCAAACTCTTAGAGTAAAGTTAGTTATGATTGTCCTCAGAATTTTCTTTCTCATACCAGGGAAGTTTGAGATGAAAAAGCAACTTGATTAGGTGATTTCTGGCTGCACTGATAAATCAGGCAGTAAAAGGAGTGATATTTGAGGGATTTAGGAATTTGTCGGTTGACTTCCCACAATCAATCAGCTTTTAAACATTTGAGAAGAGACTTATGCTGGTTTTGTTTTGTGTGTGTGTTCTTTTTTTAATGGGGTCAGGTGGTAAGATCAAAGTATATGTTACAATTATACTTTTGTATTTGTTTTTATAAAGACATTAACTTCTTCAAATTATATTATGGGCCTGATCCTAGTTCCAGTGACATTACTAGTAAAGCTGCCAGGGCTGTAGGCCCTGTGTAGTGGTGTTTTATGAGAAAACAGAGAAAGGAGATAGATATGGTGAATTTAGCACCCAATAATTTAATACTTTTACTGGGTAAAATTCTATGGTCTCTGTTATGCTGGAGAGTAGACTAGAAGATCATACTGGTCCTTTCTGGCTGTAAAATCTATGAATACACAATATTGATTAATTGTAATTATTGACTGAGAGCTTTCTGAGTTCATTTTTAAATGAATTACTTGTCTGTTATTAATAATCTAAATATTCAAAATATGCGTTTGTTCAGTCTGAATATACAGTGTGTAGTTTCGCCCACAGACCTATCAATTATTCAACGGGCATGACAAATAAGGGGCCCAATTCTGCAAATGTTTCCTACCAGGTGCAGTGCACATTGACAGGATCAGAACTTAGGATCATAGTGGCTATCAGTTAGGTGACAATCACATTATTTTCATTGTAATGTCAACAATGGTATTTTATATTTATGAGAAAAAATTAAAATACAAATTGAGAACAAAAATGCATGAGAAATGTTATGAATGTACTTTGTAGCATTGTAACAGGCATTAAATCAAGAGCATTAAATAATAAGCTGCCTTCAGGTATTTGCTTGTATACCCTTTATTATCTCAAAGGGAATTTAATGAACAGTATGTCACAGTGCTGACAGCATTTACATTCAAAGGCCAGTGTCTAATATTTTAGGCTATGCAAGGAAATAGTAGAGGAAAAAATCCCAAGAAAATGGAACCTAGATCTTTTCTCATAAAGCATTTTTGCGAGCATTTTGCTTTTTCTAGATGCTGTCACATCCTCTTCATTTGAGGGAGGACCCAACTTTAATTGCACAACTTTAAATATTTAATAGAGCTTTTATTAGTTGCACAGAACCAGAGAAGTAAAAGTTGTAATATCTTGTTCTGGTCATCATTTTTATTCACCATGGTTTAATGAGTATTATAATTACAGGTTGAGGAAGAAATATAAATTAGCTTTGTGGTATTGGTTGAGACTTATGTGCTCACTGGCATGTGCACAAGGGACTATATGAGCATAACTGAGTTTTTCAGCACATTGGCACAAGCTCCCCAATACCAACACGGTATTCTTCATGTTTAAATAATTGGAGAAGAGCTGCTATATATAATTGTAAGCACTGACACTAATAACTCTGTCTGGCTTCAGTACAAAAAAGCATGGGGAATTTGAAGGCTGAATGGACTTGTTCTTGGCAGGTGTTCATTCTCTGATTTATCAATGAAGTTAGACTTCAAATAACTATCTTTTTCTACCATTTCACATATTTGCTTCCAGCTTGGAGAAACACCTACATTATTTGGAGTGGCCAGGAACACGGGCAGTTATTTGGAGTACATTTCAGTTGACTTGAGGGGGAAAGTCCATTTGTAGACAACAAATGCCCTCTCGTTTCAGCCCTCAAATAAATATTGTGTGGTGATAATGTAATAATTTCTATCTTTAGCATTCTAGACGTGGCTACATGCATGCTACCTATATTGTTACATTGTAATTGGATGTAAAGTAAAACAGATGAATACTTTTACATTACTTTTTAAAATGCTTTGTTAAAACATCGTTTTTCCCCCATCAGCAACTTATGCGGGAGCGACAGCAGATGGCCAGCCGTCCCTTTGCTTCTGTCGATGTAGCACTGGAAGTAGGAGCTGAGCAAACAGACTTTCTACGAGGGCCATTAGAGGTAGGAACAGTGGTGCTGACAAGGGACCATTGTGATTTGCATATTTATATTGCTCGTCTCATCTGCATCTGCTTCTGAAACCAAGCAGAGTCTGATTACCCAGAGCTGACAAGTCTCAGCTACATATGTTATGCCATTTTCAAGGAGCATAGTTTTAATAGTGTGACATGAGTTGTAACAAAAGCCACTGGAGAATCTATTAGCCTAGGCTAGAGTGACAATCAGTTCACCTAGCAGCCCTTTCTTGATGGATGAGTGTCGAAGGAATTTAAGATACAGGTATTAACGAGGAAACAAACCTTATGTTTAGTCCTTAGAGTACACAGTGCCCTCTAGTTAACAGTTCACATCTATCTTAATTAACAGAGATTACTGTAAAAAACAACCCCCCCAAAACGCTGAGAGTTGAATTTCAATATTGTTGTTTTATTTGTGAGGTTTAAAGGACACAATATATAGCACATGTTTTCATTTGTGGTTAATGGCTATATTATTACATCCCTTTATTGTAAACGCTATACACTGAAAGAGAAATCATAATATGCCAGGCAATGCAATATTGGAATAGTGCAATAATGCATGAAATGGATTCTGGAAATTTCACCTGAAAATGGAGAGAGAATAACATAAGGATAATAATGAATATCTAATCAAGGCTGCCTTTTTGGTAGATTATATTTACTGTATTTCTTTACGTTTATTTACAATATTATGTTCGCGGTTATTACTTTATCTTATTTATGGTGAAACTTGGGAGTGAGGTGGGATAACTGAAATTTTTCCAGAATTGTTGGCAGTTCCTCTTAAATTCAAAGCTTCTCTTGCTTTTCTAAATAGCTTCTTTCAATGGAAGATTAAAAACAGTTTGTCAGACCTCTAAGGTTCTTGGAGGAGTGGACAATGTGAAAAGCAGAATCATGGTATTTAAAAAAAGCTTCTATTGAGCCCTTATCAAATTGAGGTGCTCTCTCCTGCTACTAGATAGGAGGCAATAGTAATTGTTCTTGCTAACATAATTTGGGTACTTTGAATATGTAATGCATAAAAATTCACTATCCTTGCCAAGAAGCTTTGCTGTTTTGTGACCAAACATTGCAGCACTTAGTGCCCCCACCTGCAGGAGCCTTACACTTTTCTCTTATCTTGAAACGGAAGAAGCTTCCAGTTACTGAGACTTGAGACTCAAGATCCCAGTGCTGCAGTTTCAAGTTAATTGGCATTTTGAAGTTTGTGTAATTCTGTTTGAGAACATTTTAGCTCCGTTCTTTTTTGGGGTGGGGAAAGAATGGGTGGAAGGTGGGGATTCCTAACTTTGATTGTTTTCATACTGCTGATTTAATTAAAACTTTAGAAGTAAACATCTAACATTAATTGCTATGTTTTCTTCTATGACATCTTTTATTTAACAAGTAATGGAGGTGGAAACCGAAATCCTTCAGTTATGTTTTTACAGTTTTTTCAGTTTTTTTCTCCTACTCTAAGCATGTTCTGGTAATTAATTTAGTACTCACTGTGAGTTGTATTTTGTCTGATATATATACACACACACACACACACACACACACACACATATATACAGAATAGAGACTATTCGAAGTTTTCCTAGCATTACAGTACACTGTAGTCTGTACTAAAACAATGTGTTACTGAAGATTAAATGAAAATGATGCAATTTATTGATTGGCCCATGCAGTCTACTGTGTAAGAGAGAGATAAATTAAAATTACATTACAGGTCTATCTTGAACTTACAAAAGCAAGGTAATAAAAGTGACAGCTGCCACTCTGTTCTTGATTCTCAGCTTTCTATTAGGTTATAAGTGGATTTAGATAAGTATGTGGATAGCTGCACTGCAATACTTAAACACAAAAGGGCACAATAAAAATAGATCAGCAGCCATAGTTCCGTTTTTGTTGGATTAAGTTAAATTCCCAACATTATTTTCATATTGCTATGCTATTGATGCACATTGTGTTCCTTTAACTTTATATATATAAAATAAAAATGAAAAAATATACAGTAACTTCCCCCCAAAAATGTTGTAATGGCACTTACATTGACATACTAAGAGCTCCCATTATAATGTCGATAACTGTGAGATGCTTTCATTGCAACCCCTGCCCCAACCTTCCATTGACATTGTATCTGATTCATGGGTGCTTTGGACCAGATATAAAGTCAATGACACAGTGGCTATTCTTTTATTGACACTGAAATAACTCTAGCACTTCCAATGACATTGTATTGATCCGTTGGTCCTTTGGGCACAATATAATGTCAGTGGAACCATTACATACAGTACTGCAGGTCTCCCACTCAAATTGCACAGTAAGAATACTGCTCATTAATATTGTCTAGCTTACATGATGTTGTGAATTTACATGAGAACTGTGCATTAATATTGATGATCCAGTACAGTGTCAATACATCCGCATGTATATACAGTACTTCCAGTGTGATATACAGTGACATTTCATTGGATCCTATCTTATTGTGCAAATTGCATTTAAAAATATGGCAAGCAACTGCTCCACTGTAAGGTTTTATTTTGCAAAATTGTCATTTTTATCTAGAATTGGCAAAAATATGTCTTATAATTTGAGACTTTTGGTACTGTTTGGCCATTCTCAGTATTTAAAATAAATAACTGGTTCAAATAGCAAAAATAGAATTCCATGGACTTCGATCATCCTTGTGCCTTTTTTACAACCACCTGCATTTGCAATAGCTGAGTAGAAAGTACTGAAAAACCAAGTTTGATGGACATCCTTAATCCTCATTTTTCTGCTGTTTTTGATTCTATCATTATCTTCTCCTCAGCATCATCAGTGCACTTTTCTGATACTGGCCATCATCCTCTATGTCCGTTTACTCAGCATCTTCTTCCTTCTGTCTCTCACAGCTGATGGGGGTTTTCCAGGGCCTTGTCATTGGCCACTGCTCTGTCCAATTTACACCCTATCTCTAGGTTGTTTCATCCATTCATGTACCTTCAACTGCTGATGATGCAGAAATCTACCTCTACAACACTGATATATTGCCTTTCATCCAATCTGTCATCTTGGCCTGTCTTTCTGGCATTTCCTCTTGGATGTCTCATCATCCCCTTAAACTTAACATAGCCAAAACCAAACTACTTATCTTCCCTCCCATTCCCCTTAACTGTCAATGTTAACAGCAATATCATTCTTCCCATCACTCAAGTCCACAATCTGAGGGTTATTTTTGACTCCTATAACTTCTTTACTCGACACATCCAGGCCATTTCCAAATCCTGTTGCTTCTTGCTCCTCACTTGATCCAAGATCCATCCTTTTACTTCCATCACAATCGCTAAACCATTTAGGGACTCTTTAGATTCTGAGCTCATTCGCCAGGCCTCTGCTCCTTCCATGTACAAGTCCATTTCGAGAGCCCACTTCCACCATGCTGCTTACAGTGATTCTAGTTGACATGTACATTATTTAAATATATATATATATATATATATATATTTCCCATTCCCCCTAAGCTCTGTCCTTAGATTGTGAGCTTCATGTCTGCCTGGAGGCACTTAGCACACAGTGAGCACTATTATAAACAAACCGTATACACCTCTACTCCCATATAACGTGACCTGATATAACACGAATTTGGATATAACGAGGTAAAGCAGTGCGCCGGGGCGGGGGGGGGGAGCAGGGCTGCGCACTCCGGTGGATCAAAACAAGTTCGATATAATGCAGTTTCACCTATAATACGGTAAGATATTTTGGCTCCCGAGGACAGCGTTATATCGAGGTAGAGGTGTACAATAATAATTAATTAGTCCCTAAACTGCCATACCACTGTAGGCCAAAGGAAAAAGTATCATTGCCTGAGTAAGAGCTGAGTAAGGATTTGGCCCCATTATAATAAAAATATACATCTGGTTTCTGCACTTCATAAACTGGACATAGTTTTTGCCAAATCAATGCTCCTTATTTAATATTATTGTATATAAATGTGTGGTAGTCTTCTTAGTCACATCCAATAGACTTGTTGAATTTCCAGTAGCCACTTAAGCCCAGATCCACAAATGTACTAAGGGCCTAAGTCTCAGGTTTAGGCACATAAGTCACAGTTTTGGCTCCACTGCAATCCACCAAACTCACACCAAACCCTGAAGGAACCTAACTTCACTCAGCACCGAAGTTTTCAAAGTAAAAGTTCCCTAGGCACCTAAGTTTCAGCCTTTTAGCATGTGCACTGCTGCCTCCCTTTAGGCATCTGGATGCCTCCTATCTCTTGCCTAAGCCCCAGAGTGATTCACAAATTCGGGGGAAACATTCAGCCGCCTAAGTCACATATAGGGCCCGATCTGGCAGGCATGCTCAGAGGTTGCCTACTGGATTGGGTCCCATTCAAAATCCATCCAAAGCAGGCGGTGATGGTGCCTCCAATGACTGTTCGACTTTGGATAAATAATTAAACAGTTGTTAGAACAGAGAGAGAGAATGACTGTGTAGTACAGTGATTAGGGCACTGCCTGGGAGGCTCTGAGTCCAGACCTCATGCTCCAATCGCTCTTTCATTATTTATCCACATTGGAACAGCTTCAACGGGGGAGATCAAGGGAGCCCCACATCAGAATATGCCATAGCTCAGTGGTTAGAGCACTCTCCTGAGAAGTGGGAGACACCTGTTCAAATGTTTTCTCCCCCTCTGGCAGAGAGGGGGAGGAATTGAACCTGGGTCTCCCACATCACAGGCAAGTGCTCTAACTACTGGGACCGCGGCTTCTGCTTCATAGAGTGAGGCAGATGCCTAACTCATTCCCACAAGAAGCAGCGTAGGCACCTAAGCCATCTGACTCCAGGTGGCCGGGTTCCATACATGGGTTGCTAAGCAGAGCTAGGCATATTCCTGCAGCCTGGACCTAGGTACCTATCTCCATGAGAGGGGTGGGCTTAGCACACACTCTTCCGGCTGGCATCTCCCACTAGCTAGCTTAGGCAGCTTCCCTTCTAGAGTGCTGGCTTTCATGGGTCGCATTCCTAGGTGCCTGTCTCCCCACATTCATTATATAGGGAGCCTAGGTGCCTAACTCGGCTTTGTGTATCACAGGAACAATACTCATTTTTTCTAGGCCCTGTTGTGCTCAGCGTTGCAATGCCGAAGTCCCTTTGTAGATCTCACCCTTAGTAACTAACTGAACCCCTTGTAGGCACTTCAGATTTCCATGTACACATTTAATTACTTCTGTCAAGTTAAGGGGGGCTCAAGAATTATAGAATCAAAAGAACATCTAGTCTTATTTCCTTTATTCAGCAGTTAGAAGCATTTACAGTACATTGAATGGTTTTTAATTTCAAGGAGTCATTGTAGGTCTAAGGCAAAGATCAAAATGTTGTTTCCCATTTAGTTCAATGGGAAAGTTAGAATCCTTGCCTCCAGCCCAGTGACTGTCATTTTGCCATAAATGGTTATTAAGAAATAAGGGTGATTTGCTAAGGTACAATAAGATCCGGTAGTTGGGCTTTGTGATTTTTGATAATTGAAGTTTATTCTAATAGGCTATTTATTGTTTTCCCCTGCCAATAAAGTGTCAGGTTTTTTTTAACTTGCTTTGCAAACAAATCCAGTTAAACTGGGTTTACTTTCTTGTTTAATTTAAATAATTTAATGAGCAATTTTAAAAAGCACAACCTAAGCATACTTGATTATTTTGTACAAAATTAAGCTGGTAGTATGCTTTATCAGCATTACACTTTATTGTGATGAAGCAGCTGGTGTTTCCAAAACTCTCCTCTCAGAGTTTGAATCCTGTTTCTGTAATCAGTCCACTTTCATTCCTGGGGGAAGAGTATTTCTTCTTGTCTCCCTGCACTTTTGATTGCCCCATTGAACATCATGGTCCTCGTTGTCTTCTGTGCTTACACAACATTACACTGCTTTGGCAGTGTAGAGTGGCTGTAAGTAAATATTGTTTACTCCCATTTTAAGGCCCCTTTGCCCTGCTAGATTTGGGTAAAATGGCCTTAATGTAATTGAGAATCAGGCCCTTTGCTTTTCTTCTTCTAGGAAGATTCATAGCTAGTCTCTACCTTGGACAATTTATATGTAAATGACTTCTAATTCTCCTTTCTGTGCACTTTCTTTCTGAATTTTCCATTTCCCCTCATTTTTTTTCTCTCTTGATAGTCCTGGCGACACCATATTTTTCTACTATTGAATATTTCAAATTCCCTCTTTATCCACTGGCACTACTTCTACTATCATTTGCCTCGTCTCATACCCACACTTTTCTTGCAAGGTCAGAAACTGTGGAGTCATCTTTGTCCTTGAACTATGTTTTTTCCTCTGACACCACCTTTGACTGTAAATCAGCTTAATGTCCTCTCTGGACCATGATGTAAGTAGTCCTAACCCTGATCTTTTTTCCTTCTAAAATCCTTATTCATGCCTTAATTATTCCTTGTCTTGACTATTGTACTACCATATTTTGTAGTCTTTCTAAATCCATGCACTCTAAACTTCTGGGGTCCAGAATAATGTGGTCAGATGACACTCCTGCCACTAGAAAAAGGAAACTATATCAGCTTATTCTCTGTCACTTTCTCTGGCTTTCTACCATATCCAAATCCAATTCAAAATTGCCTTTCTGCTTTAAAGCACTTACACTGATTTGTTGTACACTTTGACCTCTAACATGCTGTGCCTACTCCCCTGCCTACTCACTCTGTTCATCCAGACTTCGTTTTCTCTTTCTTTTTCCTGTAACTCTGCATGGCTAGAAGTCGCCCTTTCAATTGTGCTGCCTCATTTATGTGGAAAACTTTTTGTCTCCTAGACTACTGATTCACTTTATTTTAAATCTTGCTTTAAAGCCTTTCTTTTCGCTTTAGCTAATGACTGATACTCTCTGAATAGCCTTTTGTCATATGGTCTATGAAGGATGCTATATGAAAAATAAATATATACGATCATTCTTTTATTATGGTAGAGCACTCACCTAGGAAGAGAACAATTTAATCCCTCTAATAACTCCTCCCTCAGACAGTCTACTTTATATTTTTCTATACAAGAGAAAAAGCATAAAAAGTGTTTGTCTTAAAATTAAATTTAATAGGTTTCACACTGTATTTATTTCCAGGTACCGTGGTCTTGTACAATCATAGAATCATAGAGCCATAGGGTTAGAAGGGACTGCAAGGGTCATTTAGTCTAACCCTTGCCAAGATGCAGGATTTGTTGTGTCTAAAAGTACAGTAATATAACACTGCTAAGACCTAATGACCTTAAATTGGCATAAATGTTTTGCTGCTCTCTTTAGATTTATATCTAGATGTATATGAAAGCGATGAGTCTATTAATCAAAGAACAGAATTAATCTAGATACTATGCATGCTGGTCACAGAGTTATGATGCCTGGTATCCTATGTACCACGTCTGTTAAACACAAAGTGGAAAAGGTGAAGCCTATAGCCTGGAATCAGGCCAACAATATTTCAAATTTTAAAAATGTTATTTCCCTTTTTTGGCATATGCGCAATCTATTAATAGTGAATGTCTGCCTGGAAAAAGTTGCCTAATTCACACTTTTCACCCTGCATCACCTTATAAATAGGATAATATCATTGTGATTTTGATTTTTGTTAAAAACCTGCTTGTCTGAAAATTGGTACATGTCTTGGTAAAGTTCATGCACCTAACTCTGTACAATGAACTTACAGTTTTGTAATCTATAATGTTATATTATTTATCCAATTTCTAAGCCTCCAGAAAACACATTTTTGAAACTCAGAGAGCTAGGGCCTGATTATTTATTTACCCTAGAGTGACTTTACACCCCTGTGACAGGGTAGAGATGCCTGAAAAGAGGGTGTAATAGGCTGGTGTAAATGAGAATCAGGCCCTAATATTTTAATATTAATAGCAGCATAAAGCTGCTTCATGTTAACGATATAGTCTAAACAGAGGTGAAAGTAACCCGGTACGGGCCGGTACGGAGGACCGGCAAGAAAATGGAACATTCTCTCCCTTTCTGACTCCTCCTCCCGGCTCCAGCAATATTGAGGGTCCGGGGACCCAGCTCCACGAATGTTCGGGGCCGGGTCTCCCCCCTGGCCCCACCTGCTGCCCCCCCTCGCACCTCCCCTGAGTGTGGGCTGGCCCCCCTTTGCTGCCCCCATGCATCTCCCTTCAGTGTCTCTCCCCTGAAGCTCCATGCTGCCTGCCTGCATTAACTGCCACCGCAGGGTCCTAGTGTCCCCCTTCCACAACTGCCAGTACAGGCTGCCCTTTCCCTTCAGACCCTTTCATTTTCCAGTGGGACCCTCCACCAGTACAGCCGCCCCCCCTGCCCGCAGTCACCGCTCTTGCCCCACGCTGGGCAAGGGGCAGCCCCATCCCCCACACCCAGTGAGGCTACAGTGAGGGGCAGCAGCAGGGGAGGAGGCGCACATGTGATAGCAGCCCCCCACCCCGGCACGGTACCCATCACAGGGAAGGCGAGGGGGATTCCTGGACCTGAGAGGGGCCCTAGGAGCACGTGCAGTGGCAGTGGGGGGGTGAGTGTGCTGCTGGGGGAGAGAAGGGGGTCCCTACCCCAGAGCTCGCTGCTGCCGGCAGGGAGAGGGCTGGGGGGAGTCCTCCTCTCTGGCTCCAGTCCCAGGGCAGCCTGCCTGCACCCCAAACTCATCCCCAGCCCTGCCCCACCCCAGAGCCCACACCCCCAGCCCTCATCCCCCCGCACCCCAACCCTCTGCCCTAGCCCTGAGCCTCTCCAACACCCCAAACCCCTCATCTCCAGCCCCAGCCAGAGCCCTCATCCCCATGCACCCTAACCCTCTGCCTCAGCCCTGAGTCCCCTCCCACATCCCAAACCACTCATCCCCAGCCACACCCCAAATCCACCCCCAGCCTCACCCCACAGCCCTCACCCCTGCACCCCCACCCTCCTCACCCCCTCTTATCCCCAAACTCCCTCCCAGAACCTGCACCCCCTCCCTCCGCACTCCCTCCCATCCCCAAACTCCCTCCCAGAGCCTGCACCCTGCACCCCTCCTGCACCCCAGTCCCCTGCCCCAGCCCAGGGCCTGCACCCCAGACCTTCTCCCCCACCCAAACTCCCTCCCAGAGCCTTGGGCAGGTGGGGGTGGAGTTGGGGGAGGGCAGAGTTTGGGCAGGGGCAGGTTCTGGGCACCACCAAAATTTCTACAAACCTGCCACCCCTGCTGGCAAGAGCTGGTGCGCCATACCGGGGTGGACCGGCTTCCTGAGGCAGCAATTTAAAGGGCTGGAGCCCAGGGCCCTTTAAATTGCCGCCAGAGCCCCGCTGCCAGAGCCCTGGGGTAGCGGCGGCGGGGCTCGGGTGGTGATTTAAAGGGCCCAGGGCTCCTGCCGCCGCTACCGCCCCGGGCCCTTTAAATCACCGCTGGAGCCCCACTGCCGCTACCCCAGGGCTCCAGGGACAATTTAAAGGGCCCGGGCCCTTTAAATAGCCCCCGAAGCCTGCCGGAGCCCTGGGGTAGCGGTGGCAGGCTCTGGTGGCTATTGAAAGGGTTCGGGGCTCCCGCTGCCTCTACCACCCCGGGCCCTTTAAATAGCCACCTGAGACCTGCCGCTGCTACCCCAGGGCTCCAGCAGCAGGGCTCCGGAGATTATTTAAAAGGCCCTGGAGGGTAGCAGCAGCTGGAGCCCCAGGCCCAGCTGCTGGAGCCCCGGGGCTCCATCGGTAATTTAAAGGGCCTGGGGCTCCACTGCGGTAGCAGCAGCTAGAGCCCCGGGCCCTTTAAATCGCCCCCTTTAAATCGCCCCCAAACCCCAGGGCTCCCAGATACCTCTACAGCTGAGAGCTCGGGGTGATTTAAAGGGCTTGGGGCTCCCAGCTGCTGCTACCACAGCCCTAGGCCTGGGGATTTAAAGGCCCCGCCTCTTCCGGTGGAGGCCACGCCCCTCCTCAAGACTCCGGAGTACCAGCAAGTCCTTTAAGTTACTTTCACCCCTGAGTCTATAAGATCTGTGAATTCACTTTCAGTTCTAAATGTCTATTTGTGTTCGGATTGTTTATCAAAAGGTATCCTGCTGCCTCACAAAGTTTATTTTGCACACATACTATATAATTGCTACAAAAATTGCTTGGCTGGAAATATAGGATTTGGATTGAACAGAATTGCCAACAAATTTCATGCTTGACTGGAACAATTAGCAGAAATTTTGGTTGACTGATTAAATGTAGGTGTTTCAGCAATTTTGCTATGGTATGAGTAGAGTTTATTAATTAAATTATTGGTTTGTGGATATTTCTAAATTACCAGAATCAAAATATATAATCTGATTGTTTTCAAGCATAAGAAAACTGTGTGTGTATATGTGTAAACTTTGTGAATAAATGACATTGTAGATGTTCTATATTCAGTAGAATTAATAAGTAGAATGCTGCCAACATCTTATTTCATTAGAAAGATACAAGGTTCACTGAGTTCAAAGCAAAAGATATGTATCTCTACCTCCAGGGCTGCTGTTACATAAATGAGAGACTTAACAAAGTATGTGCATGGGAATCTTGCCTTGGGATATAGTAAATACATGGCAGTGAGACTCCTCCAGAGCAGTTTTCAACTGAACACACCAAAGTATGGAAATGAATTATAACATCAGGGTAAATAAAGAGAATGTAAGTTGAAATTCTCCTACATCTGCTATGAAGTGGGACCATGTGTCTGTCCATAACACCATAAACCTAATCTGCACAGGCCATTACTTAACAGGGGAATAGTCCATCCTAGTGCTTTCCTCGATCAGTAAGATAATTTGTTAGATCAAGAGAGTGTCTATCATAATGGTTTTTGTGTACACCAGCTCTTTAAAAATTAATACGACATGATAATGTATATGTTTTACTAACCTTGAAATAGGGAGTTGCTCTTTTTATAAAGAGAGACAGAGATGAAAATGACTTTCACTGTTTTCTCTCTCTTCAGTTGGTACTAGCTATAGTATACTGTATTGTTGTTTGTTTTCTGGTGACTTGTAGTATTTAATTACCTTTACATGAGAGTGCTATGCCCTTTAATTACTTTTACATTTAGCTGAGTGTTATGCCCTTACTCTGTACTTGAGTCTCTGCACTTCCTGTCAACAGCAATATATATTGAGACTACAATGGACAGAAGCAACTATTAGATCACTTGTAGTTGTCATGTCATGACATTCAACCAACAAATAAAAAATGTAGCCTCTTTTTAATTCTCCTCAAGTAACTTACCAACATGATTGTATTGGTAGATACTCTGATAGGTTATGCCAGTTCTCACTGGAGTTTCAGCATTCCATAAACTGCTGTCAAGCTAAATTCAAGGCTGAAATGAATGTGAACTCATTGATACTGGCAATGCAGAGTCGGAAGCTGTGCATACTGAGTTTAACAGGTCAATATATTTTAGTGGTAAATCTGAACAGTTGTCTATTATTTAAAAGGTCATAAAATTGTTAGAAGTTGGAAGAAAATTGACCAAACCAGAACTGAGGCACTAATGGTATTGTTTTTCTATATTTTGTTTTTCAAAAGAGGAATCTGTGGGGTTTTCTGCTTGTAAAGCTGCTTTGGGGATCGAGGGGTTTTGTGTATTATATACTGTATTAAGGTGTATGTAATAAAGGCAATTGGACTCTGGTGGAGCTGGGAGGATCAGTTCAGTAGCTTTGTATTAGGGTTAGCTCTTTTTTTATTTAAAAAAAAGTCAAAAAGGGGGGGGGGGGAAGTATGAGTTCTGTGCTTGCTTCCAGTTCCAAATCCAGTATATTTTCCAAGTCCATACATTTTTTCACAACAGACTGTAAAACATTATTGTTCAGTGGTGTGAAGCTGTATGATGTTTTACTAAATATGCATGAAATAAGGCTTTCACTTAGTTAATCTGTGCTACATATTCTCTTTAGTATGATTTCATTAAACAAAAAAAAGTTACTTTCCAAGGGCTTTTCCATATACAGTATCCTTTGCATTATGACCTTGTGCATATCTTTATTGTCCAGCTTTCAGTAAGAAACTGATACATTTAGGGGGGACGCCTGTTGTCAGCTTGTAATCTCAAGTGCTCAAGCCTGTAAAACATTTTTTTTTAAATGAGTAAATATTGAACCAGCTGGAGCTAATAAATCAGGTTATTGTTCTGAAAGTAAAAACTAAACTGAAGTATTTATAAAAGACTTGAATTATTTCAGTACCACAAACACCTTAATGTTTGCTGTGTCATTAAAGTCATCTTGCAGTAGGAAGAAAATTATACAGTAACATTTTTTTGTAATAACTATTTCTAAAAATTCTATGATGCAAAGAGAATCAAAAGTAGCCCCCCACACAGTAACATAGCGAGGTATCTGTTTGGTACTAGATCAGAAAAAGTCACCCATTGACTCTCAAACACCGTTTGGGATAAAACAAATAAACAAGGGTGAGCTATTCTTTTATAATCTCCACTACATGAACTGAAAGAGTCTGCTTTGCTGAAGACATTTTTGAGATCACAGCCTTGGGGGTATGGCTGCAGTAAACTGTCTATATTTTATATTTTACATCAAACATATTTTCATCTGATATTAAAAGACATATTGTAGGTGGTTGTTTTGCGATGAATATAACCAAATTAAATAAACAAAATTCTTTGAATATGAATTCTATTGCAAAAACAAATTCTTCTTCAAGTGGTTGCTAATGAGCATTTCATTCAGGCGTGCACATGCCCAGTGTACCAAAGCCAGAGAACTTTGCTTAGCATTGCCCGTAGGGGCGGCACTCACTCCCTGTGGCCCTTAGTCCCACCTTTGGCTATTTAGGGCCAGCGCCATCCCAACTCCCCTCAATTCCTTTATACAGCCTGCGGCGTGAGTCAGAGCATTCTGTGTGGTATTTACCTCACGCTTTCGTATCTCAGTCTTTCTGGGATTTTGTTGTATATAATTAGCAATTAGCTTAATAGCAACTTAGTTTTAGATATAGTAGTTAGGATAGATAGTTGTCCTTGTGAGATGGCCTCACCAGGATTTAAACATTGTTCATCGTGTGGGGTGGCTCTTCCCAATAGCAACTCCTACACACAGTGCATGGTGTGCCTGGGAGAAGGACACATTAAAAATGGTACTCCATCTGCAGATCTTTCAAGAAAAGAATGCAGGTGGTAAGGGATCTTGTGCCTCAGGCTTCATGGTATGGAACAGGCCAGGAGGCCCACTTATTCACATATTCACAACTTAGGAACTCTAGCAAGCCGGTGGTCCTTGGCCAGGCTCTGATGTCTCCCCCAGGCAGAAGAGAGATCATTCTCCTTCCTAGAGTCCTCCGAGAAAAAGATCTTCACAATGGATTGCAGCCACTCCTTTTTAAGGAGAAATGCAGACCGGCACCATGATTTTTACGGTACACAGGATGGAGCTTGGTCCTCTACCAGGCACCGTCAGCTGGACGCTCTCCCATTGACTCCAATACTGTATGTCAGATGCCCACTGAGTCTGGTACCAATGACATTGGTACCAGCTATTTCCACACCATTAGTGTACCGTGCAGTGTCAGTGCTTTGCCTCTCTGTTCCTGACTCTCCAATTACTCAGGTTATGTGCAGTGTTGTTCTAGCCATGTTGGTCCCAGGATATTAGCGAGACAAGGTGGATGTGGTAATATCTTTTATTGGACCAAGCTCTGTGTAAGCTCAAAAGCTTCTCTCTCACCAATAGAAGTTGGTCTAATAAAACATATTATCTCACCCATTTTGTCTCTCAATTATTCAGGAGTATTCAGCTTCTGGGACTTCTTATGTGCGGTCCTGGATTGATTGCAGACTTGTCTCAGTTGTCAGCACCATCTTTGGCACCGCCTAAGACACAGAGTGGGAAGCTGAAGTTGGCCTCAATAATGAGGAGCCCATTGGCACAGTCACTAACTTCTTTACCACAGATGACTGCAATGCAGACCACATCTACAGGATGGGTACCAACCCTGGCTTTGGTGCCATCTTCTGTTTCGGTACCATGTAGGAGTGTGATGCCTCTGCCAGTCCTTAAGACATTGACTTCTCTATCTACCTTTGTACTGATGCAACCAGTGTTATTGGGCTTCAGACGAGGCTGGATGTTTGCTTGCTCCACCTGGGGTGGTTCCCCCCTTGCCTTCAATAACTTGGTGGGGGATTGTTGGGATCGAGCTTGGGGACATCCTCCCCCTCTCCCTTGTTTTTGAGACATGTTCTCGTAGCTTGTTGAGACCTCCTATGGATCACAATCAGTACTGAGATTGGCACCACTCTCACAATAGAGACGGGCTCTTGGCCCACTGCCTACTGGCACCAATGTTATATCCCTATCTTCAGTGACCTTGTTGGAATCCATGGGACGTTCCTCAGTCTGTAAAGTCCCGATCCTCAGCCCACTCCAGGTCATGGTCGCACAGCCAACCCGTGGTATCCCCTCTCCAGCCATCTATTTTGCAGACTCAGATGGAGTCTGAGAGGAGGTTCAGCCTGGGTTGCTTATACAAGGACCTGTGCTGCTGCAGGAGGTTCCAATGGCACTGCTTCTTTCATCTTCCTTAACACCAGCTGTCTCTGCAGTACAGGAATCTTCCTCTCCAGTGGCTGAGGGTTTTAAGTCACACCAGGATCTCCTGCAGTGAATGTCTTCAGCCTTGGGTATTCAGGTTGAGTTTGTGTGTGAAAATACCACGAGTTGGTGGACATTCTTCAGTCCTCAGCCCTGGGGAGAGTTGCTCTCCCTATAAATGAAGCACTGTTAGCACCTGCTAAGACTTTGTGGCATACCCCAGCTTCCTTCCTCCTACAGTGAAGCACACTGACAAGTGGCATTACATTCCTATGCAGGGTTTCCAGTGTTTCTGTTCTCATCTGGCCCCTAACTCAGCAGCTAATGAGAGATCCTGGGAAGGGAGATATAAGTCCACGCTCAAGGACAAAAAGTCTAAGAAAAAAATATTTGACTGTGTTCTTACAAATCCGCATTGGAAATCCGCAGGTGCAGTTACTGAAATATAATTTTGTGAATTGGAAATCTATAGCCAAATTGATGAACACGTTGCCTGAATACTTCAGGGAAGAATTCAGGTGTTTATTGCAGAAGGTCACCTGGTTGCCAGGGCATCTTTGCAGTTGGCACTGGACATAGTGGATGCAGCTTCCAGAGTTATGGCTTCAACAATCATGATGAAAAAGAGCTCATGGTTGCAGAACTCTGGCATAGCTCCAGAGGTCCAGTAGAGCATAAAGACCAACCTTTCCAGGGTTGTTTTTTGTTTTCTGACAGAGTGGATGAGACTTTACATTTGTTTAAGGACTCTGCATTCATTGGGAGTTTATATCCCAGCAACAGCAGGAGCAAGTGGTATTTCTGGCAGACACCTGATCTATCAAGGCATCAAGACAACTCCAGGGAGGGGTATAAGTTGCACAACAGAACACCTTCTGGGTCTAACTTTAACCAGCCAACCCATCCTCCCCAAGCTTTGGGCAAGCAACCATTTAGACGGTTAGCCCGAGAGCAGCGTTCCAGTTGTGAACTTCCTGCCATTCAGGGATAGGCTTTCTCACATCCACAATGCTTGGGAGGCAATAGCCGCAGACAAATGGGTCATGGGCACTGTGGGATTGTGTTATACCATTCAATTTCTGTCCATTCCCCGCTTCCCACTCCCTGCCCATCCATCCTCAGGGACCCCTTCACTGCTCCTATTGCAGGTCCAGACTCTGTAGGCTTTGGGGGCTATAGAGGAAGTTTCCCTGCAACACCGTTTCCCAAGTCCCAGGGAGGAGTGAGATCTACTTGCAATCTCTGCAATCTCAACAGGTACATGAGATTCCGCATGGTTACCCTAGCTACTATTCTCCCCATTTTGAGTCACAACAACGGACTGTGTGATCCCTCAATCTCCAGGATGCCTATTTCCATGTGGTGATTTTCCTGAGCCACAGGAAGCTTCTGCGGTTTGTAGTCATCCCAGGCAGCATCATCAATACACTGTGCTCCCCTTTGGCCTCTCTTTGGCTCTTATGGTTTTTACCAAATGCCATGGCTGTAGTAGCTGCACATCTCAGGAAGAGAGGAATACATGTCTTTCCTTACCCGGAGGATTGGTTAGTGAGGGGCAAGCCCAGAGATCAGTTCCTTAACCGTGTCCAGTTCACATTACATCTTTTCAACCACCTGGGTCTGATCGTAAACAGAGAAAAATCAACTTTAGTAGCAATGCAAAAATTGAGTTCATTGGAGCGATGCTAGATTCTCCAGGTTTGAGGGTGTTTCTACCAAGTAATTTTCAGATAATTCATCATGTGTGTCTATCCCTCCAATCTCACCCTTCCACTATGATTTGTGTATGCCTGATGTTGCTAGGTGATATGGCCACCTGTACTTATGTAGTACAGCATATGAGGTTGTGTCTTCGTCCTTTTCAGGCCTGGCTCAAGTTGATATATCACCCAAATTGTCAGTCATTGGATGGCCTATTGCAGCGGTTCTCAAACTTTAGCAACCCAAGGACCCCCATTTTGATTTAAAACTTTTTGCAGACTGCCAAGATGGCTTCTAATTTTCCCCGGGGGTGCTCAAACCCCGCTTAGCCGCAGGCCCCGCTCCCACTCCACCCGTTCCCCCAAGGCCCCACCCCACCTCTTCCTGCCCCCGCTCCACTCCTGCCCCTCATCTTCCCCACCTCTTTCCGCTCCCTCCCCTGAGCATGCCCCGTCCCCGCTCCTCTCCCTCCCTTCCAGTGCCGCCTGCATGCCGCTGAACAGCTGTTTCGTGGCGTGCAACAGGCACTGGGAGGGAGGAGGAGGAGTTGATCAGTGGGGCTGGCGGCCCCAGACATGACTCGCAGACCCCCTGAGTACCCTCGTAGACCCCCAGGGGTCCGCATACCCCAGTTTGAGAACTGCTGGCCTAGTGCATGTGTTGCCATGTGTCCTGCAGTCCCTTGTGCGGTGGATGGATCAAATCAATATTTGTGGAGGTCATCAAGGATCAAAGCACAGGAGGCTAGAGCATTGCTAGTGCACTCATCTAGCAGTTAGTGAGCCTCTGGTCCCTGCTCCCACACAGTCCCCAAACACACAATCCCCAACAGACCACACTGTACATTTTAAGCAAGCCAAAAGAAAAAGCAGAGACAAACAAGCTCACTCACCCCAAGAATTAGTGCTTGCTCTTTCTTCAGCAGGGGATCTCCCTCTCAAACTCCCTGTTTGCTGGCCCCTGTTCGCTAGATATTTGTTGGATGTGAGATGGTGCTCAGCATTTTACGTAGGGAGGACTAAGCCTTTTCAGGCATCATCTCGAATTTTTGTCTGCTATATGGATCAAATGAAGGGTCAGGTGGTCTCTGCACAGATGATTTCAAGACGGATAACTTCCTGCATCACTACAGCATATGAAGTAACTCAGACCATACCTCTGTAGAGATTATGGGCTCATTCAATAAGGGCCCAAGCAACATCGATAACATTCCTCAGTGATGCTTCAATACTGGAAATTTGCAGGGCTGCTGCTTGGTCTTCTGTACATACTTTTACCAAGCACTATACTATTACTGCTGCATCTAGGTCAGATGCAAACTTTGGGAAGGCAGTTCTGCAGTCATTGTTTAAGTAGGCAGAGCCCCACCTCCTGTGAGTTCTGCTTGTAAGTCACCTGAGTGGAATACGTCTGCAACCACTCAAAGAAAAAAAACGGTTACTGACATGTGTGATAACTGTTGTTCTTTGATGGGTGCAGACATGTATTCCATGACCCACCTTCCATCCTTTCTGCACAGGAGTGCCTACTCTTGACGTTCAGTGCGAAGGACCTGAGGTGGTTGGGGTGGCATTGCCCTTAAATAGCCAGGGGCACAGGGCACAAGTGCCTCCTCCTCCGATGGGTACTGCTAATCAAAGTTGTCTGGTTTTGTCTGGGTGTGTGCACATCTGAGTGGAATAAACATGTTGAAAACCAACAGTTACAGTACAGGTTTTTACCACCCCATATTCCAGTGCAACTTTAGGGCTCAATTGTGTAAGAGGAAGGGGCAGCATGTTGTTTGAGTCACAATCTCTCCCTCACTCACCCTCTGCTCTGGAGAAAGAGTAAAATGCATCAGGTCTATACACCGTGCAGCATATGTTTCCCAGTAGGGTGACCAGATGTCCCGATTTTATAGGGACAGTCCCGATTTTTGGGTCTTTTTCTTATATTACCCCCCACTCCCTGTCCTGATTTTTCACATTTCCTGTCTGGTCACCCTATTTCCCAGTGCCTTGGTAAAGCTATCCTAGTGAGTGTGTTGGGGAGGGGAGCCAAGGGTCCACCCTCTACCTGCCCCTTTCTGCTTCCTCCCATCTTTCTGCATGAGGGCAGGATGTAGCAGCCCAGTGGAGAGTGTGTCCCATCCTGTATTGCTACTCATGATGCAGGTAACTGACACACTAGTTGGGTCACAGTTTTTCCTTTCAGAATTATAATAACGCCTGGAAGTATTTTAATGCAGCACAGTGCATTTAATGTAGTGCAATGAAATGCAGAATAACTTCAAAAATGTCCTTGAATGTTCATATAAAAGGAAAACCAAGTTGTTTTTCCATCCCCCTAATGCACCCTAGGGATAGATGTCTTACTAAAAGGGAACTGCAAATGCTATATTCAGTTTTCCTTAAAGTATTTCTTGTATCATTTCTGTTTTATTAGGAATTTTCTATGGGCCTGATCCATTGCCATTTGCAGTAAATGAGTCTCTTTCCATTATGATTCTTTCTGCATGATTATTGTAGTATACGATAGTCTTCTTTAGCACTCCTTTTCATCTGTCGGACAAAAATGCCATTTAAATATATATATTTTTCTAAATATTTGTAGGTTAATTTTTCCATGTTAATTACAACTGAGATTACAATAATTTTAGTCTTATTAACAAACTATAAAGGACTCTATCTGATAATATAGCGAAGTCATTTCTCTTTAAAGAACTCTCTCTCTTTCATGGAGAAGTCTACTATATTATGGATTTTTTTCCTCTACACTTTTTAAGGTGTGAATGAGAATGAAAGTATGAGTGTCAGAAGAAATAGCATGTGCATATTTAGGTTTTAGATAAAAAAAAAAGTGTTATAGAAGCTGCTTTGTCATAAAAGTGGAAGTTAGAAACTGTCACAATGAGTAAATTGGGCAGAGTAAGAGCCCAGGGTGAAAGGTAGCTGGCGTGCAGAAACTTTGACAGGGCCTCAGCACTATTTCCAAGAGTTGGGAAGTCGATGATGCCTTTTTAAGTTTCCAAGGATGTTCTGTATAAAAATTGATCATATGTTATGCTAACTTCATGATATAAACATTGATTGTGTTCATAGAAAAATTTTGGTCAATTGGTGAATCCATTCCATATTATTGTTCATTTATTAACTCAATCCCAATGTAACTCCGATTTAGTAATTGTATTGCTTATTTTTAGATAGTCAGTAAAATGTGTAGTGTAGGTAGTTTTAGGGAAAAGTTTGATTGATTTTAAGATTTTTTTTCAGAATAAAAACCACAGAACCCATAAAGTTGGTTCTTCTGTCAAAACTGCAACAGAGTCACGTTATCGTCACCTAGCATTAAAGGTCATATGGCAATTTCATAAAGTATCACAGAGCCCCTGGGCTCTGTTCCTAAATTAATACCTTTATCACTCACACTTCTTAGTTCTTATGAACTAAATAATGTTACTATCTTTCAATGAAAAGGATAATCAGGTGTGAATCCATTAGTTAAAATAAGTTATTGTGTAAGATCTTTTATCATAGAATCATAGAATATCAGGGTTGGAAGGGACCTCAGGAGGTCATCTGGTCCAACCCCCTGCTCAAAGCAGGACCAATTCCCAACTAAATCATCCTAGCCAGGCTTTGTCAAGCCTGACCTTAAAAACCTCCAAGGAAGGAGATTCCACCACCTCCCTATCAACCCATTCCAGTGCTTCACCATCCTCCTAGTGAAAAAGTTTTTCCTAATATCCAACCTAAACCTCCCCCATTGCAACTTGAGACCATTACTCCTTGTTTATGGTCAAGAAGAGGTGTTTTACATTCACTATCTACTAACAGTGTTTCTTTTACACATAAATCTGCATCCCGATAATAAATTCTCACATCTGCTAACACAAACTTCATAGACTTAGTTGCCCAAATATTTTCTTTTGTGTATCGGGGGGGGGGGGAGAAAAGTCTAGCATCTGATCAGTTTTGGCACTGACTTCAGTGGAGGCAGGATTGAGCCCTTATTATATTTCAAGTATATTTTTCCCAAAGATTTTTAAGGATTAACGCTGCATTGTGTAAGAATTTACCTTGTTTTTGCCAAATTTTGAGATTATTTTCTTAATAAAGGAAAAATCTTATCACATGTTTTCTGGCGGCATATCTCTGGGGACATGACAACATTTGGGGGGGAAATGTGGTGTTCTCCCTGCCTTGAGCCTTGTTTAGTTATTTATGCTTGTGCAAAGTAGGTGTAAAATGCTACCATTCCTATCTGGTACCTTTCTACACACACTTTACCAGTAACTTTGCAAAGGGGTAAATGACTACACAAGATGTAAGGCAGGAGAGAACCATCCCCTTTCATCCCCCTCCTTCCCTCCCTCCCTCCCTCACTGTCCACTTGTTTTTGAAGATGTACCTATCAATATGAAGAGGAGATTAGGGGAAAAGCTATTGTATTCACCAGATGTTGCATGTGAACAATGTATGCTCTAGAGGGAAAACAAAGTAATTCACATGTCTCTTTGCAATAAGCTTCAAAGAACGTTGAGACCACAATCATTCATCTTTATGTAAAAGCATGTTTCCAAAGAACTGCTTGTAGATCTCCCAAGATATGACATGTTCATTGACAAAAAGTATATTGAGGAACATGTCACAGGACCAAAGCCATAACCCCAAAAGGCTAGACTCAATTCTTCTGTCTTCAGCTCCATTGTGTATACTGATTGATATTCTCCACAAGAACCAACATAACTACAGTGCGTTTAGTGTAGGCAATTCACACTGAACTTTGAGACTTACCTGTGACAGTTGAAAAGCAGCTGCTCTAAACTAGTGGGGGATTGGTAGAGGACACCTCCAGTTGCATCAGTCTTTCTTATAATTCATTAGCAAATGCTATTTAACTTTGAGAACGGAGAGAGTTGTATGAGTCCTAAATCATAACTCTGTTTTGTTGAGAAAGTTAAGCTGTTGCTGGTTCTCAGAAGCACATTGATTTCTAGGACTAGCATCTAACACATTACAATGTAAAATAAACAATTTGTGAAGCATTTAGCACTAAGGTTTGAATAGCAATAGTGCAACCTACAATATATTTACTTTTCAGTCTGTCTGTCTACACTTACTTTATAAATAGATTCACTCTCTTCGTCAATATAGCTGCATCTCTTCTGTTTTTCATCCCTGCAGTAAAACAGTGGGATTGATTCTCCACTGTATTGCACTATATGTAGGCAGCTGCACCTGTGTTCTGTTCTATTCTTCTACTAAGCTTGTTATACTATGATGATGAATGCAGTATCAGAGCACCTTCCAGTAGTGCATTGAGCAATGTGACTAACATCCATCCCATGTTTGTTCTCTCATCTTCTCCACGGGAGGAGAAGAGTTTGCAGTGGAGTGTTTTGTTTTGGTAATTTTTTTGTTATTATTTTTAAATATACTGGTTGCTATATGTTTGTATTAGTGAAGGCAAATCAAAGAAATGCATCTTGTACCTACAACGAAATGTGGTGAGGTTTGTGATGAATGGTCCTCAGTTAATGCGGGAGTTCATTCCATAGTCTTACACCTGTCTCCTGCACAGATGAGCTTTTCCCTCATTGTAGAAGGTTGGAACGTTCCATTGTGCCAGAGGAGTGGAGTTGCTGACCATGGTCTTTATCCCAGAAATTTAGGCAGTCATTTAGATATCCTAGACCCTGAAGAGTAAGGGTAGATCTGCACTGAAGCTGGGTGTGAGCATCCCAGCCTGGGTAAACAGACTTGTGCTAGCAATCGAACTAGCATTCTAAAAAATATAGTGTGGATGTTGTGGCTCGTTCTGGAGCTTGGTCTAGGGGTCAAGTGGGCTAAGAGCCCGAGCTCCAGCCCAAGCTGCAACTTTCACACTGCTATGTTTAGTGTATTAACTTGAGCCCCCTTAGCACATGTCTATCTACCCAGGCTAGAAGGCTTGCATACAGCCTTAGTCTCTGGCTGGTGCCTGAGTAAAGTTGATGTAAATTGCTTATGTTAACTAGAGCAGCCATGAGGCTGCTGTAATGAAAAATTCAAAGCTCCTGTACAGGGACCTCACTTAGTAACAACATCTCACAGTGCTGCATAGCTGTTCTGCAAGTGATATCCCCTGGTGAGACATATGTCTCTCTTCCTGTTACCCTCCCTGCTGTACGTTTTCTGTGCAAGATTTTAGCCTGGTATGTAGAACATGGAAATTGCAGCATTTGACTTTGTCTAGTATGGAGGATTGCTTTCTCAGTGTGTATTTGCATGTTGCAATATGTGGTTACTAACTTTGGGGAACATTACAGAGGCTCTCACATGGGAGTGTGAACTTTCGGTTGTTTGTTTTTTGTTTTTCCAGAGGGGCATTCTTCTTTTGTGATTTATTCAGCATTTGTCTTAGGAAGTGATTTTGCCTATTTTCACATACAGCCAGCTGGGATACTTTCCCCCTTTTGGTTCTCCCTAAACAAGAATGAGAGGACCATCAATTCAGGAATTAAAATTCCCCTGTGAGTCACTGGTGCAGAGAACAGGGAATGGACAGATGGGGATGGAGATGTGGCACACTTTTGTCTCTTCCCAGTACCCTGAAGAATGTCTATCTGCAGGTGTGCATTTCTGGTGTAAAAGTCACTGGAGAATCAGAATAGTGTAATTTGGACCCTGGTCCTGCAAACACATAGGCACATGCTTAACTTTACTCACATGAGTAGTCCCATTGACTTAATTGGAACATCTTGCATACTTAAAGCTAAGCATGTTTGTAAGTGCTTGCAGCACCAGGGATATAGTCAGTTACTGTGCATTGGAATTTACCCACAGAACTACAGGAATAGTACTCACTTTGCACATGCAACCCAGGACCAAACCCAGTACGTAGAATGTTCAAAGAGGTCGTGCTGTTAGTAACACGAAATAATCACACCGGAGTAAAAATGAGATTCCATTGGTTTATTAGAAGAGTGTCTATGCAGCTCGCTACATTAATATGAATTGTATAGACTGCATATTAACTGTAAATTAAAAGAAATGAAATCTCTGTTGGATAGACGCTACTTTTTATGTTCTGCTGTTTATTCAGGTATATGATCTATTTTTATAGATATTTTAAAACTCTACATTGAATGCAGTCATAGAAGTACTTAATCTTTATTGCAGTATTGGCACAGTTTTTCTCAGTGGGAAGCGCCAATGAGGAAAGTATGTAAACAGGTTTAATTAAGAGTCATATAGAGAACCCTTTTCAGGTTGTGTTAGGAAACTCACTTTCAACAGCTTAACAAAGAGATCATAAGCAATTTGAAATCAGTGAGACATAAGGAATGGTACCCCATTGTCTGTAGATCTCTAACAAACTGCAGTAATTGAGAAAGTAACCTTGACATCTTTCAGCTGAGGTACGGATATCCACAGTTTATTATATTTCAGACAGTATCCATTACCAGAGATGTAGGGCCAAATTAACTCTAATGTTGCACTCTTCACAAGACATTCCATAGCTAGCAATAACATTAAGATGATGCTCTTAAAATAAGAATTTCAATTATGAGGCAGATGAAGCTATGAAAAAAATGACAGCTTTAATGATCAGTTGGCGTTAGTATTCATTTGATAAGGAACAGAGTTATCATAGATACTGAGGGGGAACCAAAGAGAGCCTGCAGCCTTTTCGTATTGTGTCAGGTTGCCCACTGATGATAACAGAATGGAGTTCAAGTTAATTTCAGTTCACTTCCTCCGTGATCTCAGGATGTTGACACCACAGAGCAGTTTTCTCTTTTAGAAAGGTAAAAAATGAAGAAATAATCATATTTAGCTTTTCTAAAGCACATTATTTTGCTGTTTCAGAGGCTGGTAAGTGTCATCATCCCTATGCAATGGAATGGGACTTCTACCCATCCAGAACGCGTGAAGCCTCTGGGCAGCTGGACTGAGGCCTCTCAGGGAGGACGAACATCCTGTATGGTCTGCACTAGGTTGAAATCAAAGAGAGAAATCAAAGAGAGAGTAAATGCAGCTGGGGCCAATAACATATTGGGCCCCACAGAGAAAGAAAGCAGTGACTGGTTTCGGAGGAAGAGACATTTTTCTCCTGCGTGTGGCAGTTTTGATTTTTTATAACCCCCAAAAGGGAAGTAGTGAGAGGTTTTATTTTCTGTTCTATTCACAGCACTGGGTTTGAAACACCCTAGTTTGCAGATTCACACATTTTACAAATGAAAACAGGATCTTAGAGAAGAAAATTAACCCCAAGCAAATTTAGAACATGAGAACGGCCATACCGGGTCAGCCCAAATGTCCATCAAGCCCAGTATCCTGTCCTCTGACAGTGGCCAATGGCAGGTGCCCCAAAGGGAATGAACAGACAGGTTATTATCAAGTGATCCATGCCCTGTCACCCATTCCCAGCTTCTGGCAAACAGAGGCTAGGGACACCATTCCTGCCCATCCTGGCTAATAGCCATTGATGGACCTATCCTCCATGAATCTATCTAGCTCCCTTTTGAACCCCGTTATAGTATTGGCCTTCACAACACCCTCTGGCAAGGAGTTTCAGAGGTTGACAGTGCATTTACTTTTCAGTGTTCTTAGTTGTAGGCCACACACTATTCTCCAGGCTAGCAAAGCGTGACACATTGGGAACTACATTTATGAAATGGAGCAGAGCAGTGGCTCTGCCACATTCTGCCTTGTCCCAGACACTGCATTAAGCCCCTCTGCACAGCCTGGTGCAAATCATTTTTTCTTTATTTCTCTGACATTGTTTCCCCAGGATGTATATCCGCACATATTTTCCATGACCTACAGCACAGTTTGCCTGGCAGATACATCTCCATTTCAATAGAACATTTCCTTGCGCCCTCTTAGTTCACAAACTTTAAAAAAAATATTTTAGTACAAATTGGTCTGCTCTGTGTAGCATCATACCAAGATATAGTCAGCCTATTCTATGCTGTTGTACTAACTATAATGTATATGTAGGCAACCTTTACTAGAGGGGCCTCTGAACTTTATTGGGAGTGTTCGGGGGGAAAGCCGATGTGCTGCAATCTAGCCTTAGAGACTACAACTCCCATGATGCCTTGGGGAAAGGGTGGGGAGACTTCCTCATGCAGGGAGAGCAGGTGGTGGACTCCATTTTGGGAAAAGGGGCGAGATTGCTGCTGTGGAGCTCTGTCCATATCAGGAGCTGCTGCTAGGAAGCCAGAGCCTGCTGAGGCTTTGATTGAGCAGGGAGCCTCAGAGGCTGTTGATGGCTTCACTGGAGCCAGGGCAGAGACTGTTGCTGTGCCTAGAGCTGACTGAGGTGGGCCTGCGGTGAAGCACTGTGAGTAACCCCCCACTCTAGTTTGGGAAAGTACTTGCAAGGGAAGGGGCACAGCAGAGAGACTGAGTCTGAGGAGAGGCAGAGTGATCTTCCCACCGAACCAGGACCCAGAGCGGCTGACATGTGGTGGGGCCAGCTCCAATCATCAGAGAGGTTGTGCAGCTTGTTGCCTTGGCTGGACTGATGCACAGACCCAACAGAGCGCTGTCTCCCGCTGCAGCTCTTCCAGCGCGCCCATGCAAGCGTCTAGGACTCTGCAATCCAGAGGAGTGCACGCTCCAGGGTGGGGTAAATGGTGGCAGTGTAAATGCCAGTTAGATACGTTTCATTTGTTACTGTATACTTTAATTGATTTTATTCAATTGCCCACTGTGGATTTAAATTATTAGTGACATTTAATCTTAGACTGTTATAACCTGGTTTTTTAAGTTGTTAAGTAAAGGTGTGAACTTTAATGGAAGTATATTGGATGTATATTATTTATAATTGGTATTTTTGAGTTAATATAATCTGTGGCATAGATGTATTATTATTTATTATTGGACTAGCTTTATTCCTGGAGGTTCCCAAGGCACACCATTGAGTTTGTACAGGGGCCAGCCAGGCGGAGGCATCGCCAATTTTAAATTCCTTTAGGAGTAAAGGGACTGCACCAGAGGGTGAATAGAGGATTCCCACCTATCCAACATCACCACTGGGATACTCAGGATCTTCTTAATGTCACCAACATCAGGTGTCCAGGCACACAGGTGAGTGTTGCCTGCTCCCGAGTAACCCAGGGAGGAAAGGGGGGTTACATATATAATATATGCTCTTTAAAGATTTGTTCACTATTCAATCATACAACTCCAGACTTCTCTAGGAGGCGGAAAATCAGTGTTTTCCTTCCTCAGCTGTTTCAACCTGCACTGGTGATGTGACTTTGTTAATAATACTAAAAAGGAATAATAGAGTAACTGTGGGGAAAAGAATGTATTTCTCTTAATCTGTTTTGCATATAGGAGGTCTATAGAGTCTTTTCTAGGATTAGATCCACCTTGTAAAAAGGAGCACATGGAATATTTTATTCATTTGACTTGATAAATTACTGCAATGCTGTTAAAACAGAAATATTGTCTGTTAACAGTGGCAGGAGGGCCCTTCAGGCTGAGATTAGGGGTTGTGATAACAGGGCGAAGGGTTCTGCTGTGGGTTATTGGTGCACCCTCAGCAGAACAAGTAGGCAGTGGCTGCAGCAGAGGAGAAGTGCACCCATTGAATAGGGAGGCACCACCAAGACCCAGCGCTGCCTCCATTTGCAAAACCTGGCTCCATCACTGTCTGTAAAGAGAAGATATATGATTCTTTAGTAATGCTTGCAGCAGAATCCATAGGATTACAATATGCCATGTGACGAAATTAGTTAATATCACAAACAGGAAAGTTATGTAATAAAAGCCGTTAAAAGCAACAATATCAAAGGAATAAAATCTGCTTTCTTTGTTATAATGGAATAAGCACTGTCATCATACGAATACTGTGTACAAAATAGACTGTTGTTCTATTTGCCTATTCAGACAAATATACCCTGTCTGCTATTTTTGACACTTCTTTCCTTAAACTATAATATTATTGAGTTTTTTACTGTACTAATGATGCAGCCCAAAATATTTTGTCTAAAAATGCTGACAACATTTCAGTTAGATTTTAGCATCACAAATGAAGAAGTGTGCTTCTTTCAGGATTCTCTAGCAGTTATCACATAATCTTATGTAGCTAAGTGTTATTATTATAGAATACAGAACTATCTTATAGACAATTCACTATAGTTTTCCATTAAGTACAGAATTCTATACAACACAGACGTATAGAAGAGTCCATACTGGGTTTTTTTTGTTAGAAAACAGGTACTTTAAAACTGTAATTTATAACTCTTTGAAACTAATTTTAATATAATAGCCTGTCAAAACTGACTTTATGATAATGTGAGAGAAAAGGCGGGTGAGGAAATATCTTCTGTTGGTGAAAGAGACAAGTTTTTGAGCTTTGCAGAGCTCTTGTTTCTTTCACCAACAGAAGTTGTTCCAATACAAGATATTACTTCACCCATGTTATATTTCTCATATCTTGGGACCAGCTTGGCTACAACAACGTTTGTAATAATGAACATTTATATATTGCTTTTCATAAGTAGATTTCAAAGTGCTTTACAAAGATTGGTATGTAATCCACTCTATTTGGCACATAAGGAAACTGAGGCAGAGAAAGATTAAGTGTTTTACTCAAAGTGACACAGTGTGTCAATCTCAGAACCAGGAACAGGACCCAAGTCTTCTGTCCTACCTCCTGGACTATACTGAACTGTAACAAGTACATATAAATATATGTATTTTCATAGATTTACACACTTTAAAAATACAAAGGGACAATATAATCACCTAGTTTGACCTCCTGCATAACACACACCATAGAATTTAACCTGGTGATTATTGCAACTAGCCCAACAGTTTGTGGTTAAACTAGAGAAGGGGTTCTCAACGTTTTTTTTTCTGAGGCCCCCCAACATGCTATAAAAACTCCCCAGCCCACCTGTGCCACAACAACTGTTTTCTGCATATAAAAGCCAGGGCTAGCGTTAGGGTGTAGCAAGCCAGGCAATTGGCTGGGGCCCCACACCACAGGGGCCCCCGTGAAGCTAAATTGCTCAGGCTTCTGCTTCAGCCCCGGGTGGTTGGGCTCAGGGCCCTGGGCTTCAGCCCTGCATATCAGGGATTAGACTTTCTGCCCTGGGCCCCATCGAGTCTAACACTGGTCCTGCTTGGCAGCCCCCCCGAAACCTACTCATGCCCCCCCCTCAGGGGGGCCCAGACCCTGGTTGAGAACCACTGAACTTGAGCACTTTGTTTAGAAAGACAAATCTCAAGTTAGCAACACCAAGGTGTGGAGACTTTATTCCTTGATAATCTGTTCCAAGCATTCATAGCCTTCACTGTTAAAAATCTGTATCTATTTCCAGTTTGAACTTCAGTGTATTTAACTACCAGACATTGGCTCTTGTTTTGCCTTTGTTGATTAGATTAAAGAGCTTTCTAATATCAGATATCTTCTTTCAGTATGGGTACTTACAGACAGTGATTAAATTGCCTCTTAACTTTGTCTTCAGTAAGCTAAATAATTGAGTTCCTTTCCCCCCTCTCATTATAAGCATGTTTAATGACCGGTCTTTCTTGAGCTCTTCTCTGAACCCTCTCCAATTTTTCAACATCTTTTCAAAGTGTGGACACCAGAAGTGGACACACAGGGCCAGATCGTAGGCTGCTGTACATTTGTGTAATTCAGTTGACTTTGGTGGAGCTGCACTGTTTTACACAATCTGGCCCAATATTCCTGGTAGTGATCTTCTGGAGCCATGTATAGAGATAATATACTGTTCAGTATTTCTTTGTTAACACATCCAGGTATCATGTTAGCCCTTTTTGCCACAGTATCCCACTGGGAACTCATGTTCTCTAAGTCCTTTTAAGACTCATTGCTTTCCAGAATACAGTCCTACATTCTTTGTCTACATGTATGACCTTGCATTGGTTGTTTTGCAATGCATGTTGTTTCAGTTCACCTGCTAAACAAGTGATCTGCTTTACTCTAGATCACTGACATGCCCTCATTCTTATTCACTATCCCAACAATCTTTCTGTCATCTGCAAACTTTATTAGCAATGATTTTCTATTTCCCCCCCAGATCATGATAAAATATCGACTAGTTCTGGGCCATGAATCAATCCTTGCAGGATCTCACTAGAAATGCCCCCACTGACTGATCATTCCTCATAAATAATTACTTTTGGATATCTAACAGTTGGCTAGTTTTTAATTATAAATCTATAATTATTGCTGGATTCAACGGATTCTCATATTGTGGTGTGCTGTACGATAGAAAATAATCTTTATTCATTACCCTCTGATTCTGTATTGATGCCTTCAGTAGATTGGCCCCTCCTTTGCCTACAATATTCCTGGGTCATCATAGAGTATTGTTCCCTGTTTGTCAGAACTTCTTCAACTGTGTTATTACCCTAGGGAAATGTATCGCCCTCCCTCCTCCCTCCCCCAGTTAGATATAGCAAGGGCTTGTTAAGCCAAGATTTCTGACAAAAACCTGGACTGTTGGGTTTTTTTTTTTTTTTTTTTTTAAAGATCTTAGGGGGAGATGTTTCTCCCTTGGTCTTTAAACAATTAAAGATGGCTATATAATATTTTTCTAATAGAAAATAGTTAGGCGCAGTAACTTTTTCTTAAGTAAAATGATGACTGTATTTTCCCATGACAAAGCCTTGACTTTCTCCCATTATTTTTGCAATGATAAACAGCCAGACATGTAAATGAAAATAGGCAATTTCCACTCAACATAGCTTAATTGTGTAATGTAGGTAAAAGGATCAGAAAGATGTATCTCAGTAATAATAATTTAAAAAATCAAAACAATTTAAAATCAGACAAATTGGCCACCACTAAAACACTCCAGGAAGGGGAGAAAAGAGTTCCTAGATTTTTTCCAGTGAAAGAAAATGTTCCATATTTATTCTGCTTTGCAGTGAAAATTAAAAATATATGTATGCTTACAATATTTTAATTTTGCTTGGAATCTAACATATGTTAACAAATAACCAACAATGCCAGTGTAGTGCTGGTAACATACCATACTTGTGGTCAATATCTTCACTCAGTTTGCATTTGTTTCTCCAGAGAAAGCTCAGTTTGTTAGCTTTAGGATAGGCTCAGTCAATGGATTGTCTTTTGCTAAGAGAAAGGATCCATGGGAGCTCCCTCAAGGAGAAAAGTCATGAGAAAACGCAGACAGCTTTCATGCTATAAAAACAGAGCCTGGGAAGTTAGTATCTGACCTATTTTGAGGTGATGTTTCAAAGACTTTGCTGTTCGAGCTTTTTTTTCTTTTTAAATCAATTCATATCGTCAAAAGAAAGTTGAAAATGATAGCAAAACCTTTTAGTTTTCTAGGAGTACTTGTTTGCCATTAAAGTTGTTGGTGTTTTTTGAGGCTTCTATCATAGATTATATCTCAACGTTTACAGAATAAGTCAGTACAGACATAGGGTCTGGTCTATAGACAGTATTGGGCATAGTTCTCACTACCAAGAGGTTGTCCCATTGACTCAATGAAACAGTAGTGTTTATAGGATAGAGCCCCTAGTCAGTGTGTTTTGTCATTTACCCATTACTAGCCTGATCTAGTGTGGTGCCAACTGCCTCCTGCTGTTGTAAGGAGTGCCTTCAACCAGGGCCGCCCGGGGGGGGGCAAGTGGGGCAATTTGCCCCAGGCCCCGGGCCCCGCAGGGGCCCCCACAAGAATATAGTATTCTATAATATTGCAACTTTTTCTTTATGGAAGGGGCCCCCGAAATTGCTTTGCCCCAGGCCCCCTGAATCCTCTGGGCGGCCCTGCCTTCAACTCTTATTGACTTCAGTAAGATTTGAGGGTGCTGGACACTTGTCAGAATCAGACCCTATATTTCTACAGTTATAAACAGCTTAGCAACAGCTTTCTTAGAAACTATACGAAAAGAACAATAATATGAAACGACATCAGTTTTAAGACTATCACCAGAAACGTCATATTTTACAAGCTATTACAGGAAAACACATTGAGATTAAACTTTTCACCACGAAGTGTGTCCTGTGAATAACATGGAGGAAACAGCACATGGTATCAAGAAACCTCTTTACTCTGGCCACAATGATCCAGAGTTTATTGAAGTAAATGGGAATTTTTCTGCTGACTTCAGTGGGCTTTGGCTCAGGTCCTTAAAACATGTACATTTTGGTTTAAAATATAACAGTATAACTCTGTGTGTGTGTGTATATATATATATATATATATTTATATATATATATATATAAATAAAAAAAAGCTAGTGTTGAAAATACTGCATTTGAGGGTCACTATGCAAATAACCTTCTACCTATGGTGCATGTTCAAAGTGGAACATTTAAGCAGTAATACATGTTGAATAGTGTTTGGGAACTCCTGAAAGAAATTACATAAAGTACATTTTGTAAAGCTATGTCTAAGCCTTTAATTAGAAATCTAGTAACCTTCTGTTAGTCGTTAGCTGATCTGAACTTTGATATACAAATAGCAATACTAAGTATAAAATTTCACATGTAAACATGAACCATAATCTGGCAGGGCAAAAGGAACTTTCCCTCACATTGCACACATACACTGAGGGTGGCCATAATCCCACACGTATCACAGTCTTTGTTCCCTCTTATTACCCAGTGGATGATAGCTGCCCGAAAGGTATCAGAAATGGGAGGGACGAAGGCAGGGACCAAGAACATGTTTCACCTCCTCTGTACACTGGACAGCAGAATCCTATATTATTCTTTTCTATTGAGTTTTTATACTGTACCCATCACCATGCGGGCAGGGGACTGGACTCGATGACCTCTCGAGGTCCCTTCCAGTCCTAGAATCTATGAATCTATGAATCTATGGTATCCGAGAGCCAGAACTGGCCAGATGTTCTGGGAGGAATATAGTGTCTTCTCTTCAAGGGTGGTGTAATTGTAGAAGGAAATTTGACTGTGTCAGCTAGTGTGGCCCTTCTGCCGCTCACCCAGTGCAACTCATGACACCTAGTGCACAGCTTCAACCTATTTCAACATGGAATATTTGGAACAAAACATGCTACTTTGAGTTTCTGAATGTGACAGAAGTTAAATAAATAATGTTCTCTAAGCACTATATGGTGAAATGGAGAGATAGCTTGTATTACATTTCTTATGGTAGAATGCAAGTTTCTTCTTTCAAAAATGTTTGACTTCTTCAAAATGCAATGCGAATGCTAAAGTGAGTTATTACAGCTAAGTTAACTGTCTGAAATTAAATTGGATGATAAACATTCAGTTTCTGTCCTCCAAATCAATATTCAAAACAAGAAGTTCAAAGATTTACCTGAATCCATTATATTTGGTACTTTGTAATGTGGCGTCGGTAACAATTTGTATTGACAGACCTTATTGAATATATTTTCTGAACAACAACCAGTCAATCAAATCATTAATTGTAGTGTAAGTCAACTTTATTTTTCTATTGCTGCGTCATTCAGAAAAGTAACCATTAACATTGTTTCCAATTAATATATCTTAAACCATTGCATTTTTCAATGGTTGAATTACTGAGCTTAGTCTAATTAAGTGTTAAAGCTTTCTGAATTAGTAGCAAAATTCAAAATTAAATATACTAAATTGCAAAATACTCAACAAATCCCATGTTCCAATACATTTGCTACTGTACAAGATTATTTCAGCAAAGAGTGCTCAGTCTTAAACTAATCTTTGAAAAAATGTATAAGTGCACATGGAAAGACAATTAATAATCTAACCAGCTCTCAAAAACTTCCATACCATTAAAGAAAGTATTTCTGCTGTAAATCAAAATAAATGTTTCTACTTGATGCTAATCAATATATAGTTTAAATATACAAAGTTTTATTTATTTAAATAACACTTTTTAAAAGCCAGAGTTGCAAATTGTGGCCCCAGTTCTGCATTTGACTGGTGTGGGCAGGCCCTTGAAACTGTGTGGATCCCCATTGACATCAGTGAGTCTCCACTGGGGTACAAGGGTCCACCTGCGTGGAGCCTCATTGAAGTCAATGAGGCGCTCGGATGCAAAGGTCTTCTCATAAGGATTCAGTTGAAGTGTGGCAGCCTGCTTTATTTGTTTCTGATTTGTCTTGACATAAATTAAATTACACAATATTAAAACATTAAAATTACATAAAAGTGACTCTCTCCCTTGCCTCAGTAAATGCCCATATGGTTCATGGCATGGAGCTCTGCTTTGACTGTATATAATCAACATTCCCATCATGCATTAGCAGAATCACCATAACCAGCTCTATTTGAATAAATACTGGAAAAATTGGAACTGTGGAAAGGGGAACTTAGAAAAATGCCATGTAATCAGATATGAAATATGTTTATGTCAGTATTAAATCAAATATTCAGGCAAATGTTTTGAAATGCAAATTAGATAATATTTTATTTATGCTTTGAAATTCTTTTATGTCTTCTATTTCTAAAATAGTGTAGCATAATTTAAGAGCTGCCAGTCATTCTGTGGTCTAAGATTTTGTTTGCCAAGTGGCAGTCTTCATAGAATAGACAGAGCCTTGAGTCTGGTGCCTTAGACACTCGGCAGAATAGAATTAGGCTAAATTAAAGCTATGCTAATACAACTGGTGACTTAGACTTCTCGATAAAACATAGCGTTGCAAAAGTACTAAAGGTAATTTTTGGAACGATTGCATATTTTTCCCCCTGAATAGTTTTTCAAGACAAAAGACTGCAGTAATATAAGCAGAGCACCACATTATGGTGAATCCCAATGCAGGAGGGTGCACGGGGACCATCATTACTCTGCCTCATGATGTGAGATCTCTGCTTACGCAGCCCAAAACTGTAATGTACAAAAAATTAGTTGTCCACTATCTTCCCTATAGCTTTTACTGCTGCTTTTCAGGCTTCTCATTGTCCCCGAATATCTGTGTTTTGGATTTTTTTTCCCTGAAGTACTAGCTTGAAGTTAAAAATGTAAAGTAAAAAGCGACAAAGAGTCCAGTGGCACCTTATAGACTAACAGATGTATTGGAGCATGAGCTTTCGTGGGTGAATACCCACTTCTTAAAGTAAAACGTGAATCCCCAAACCTGTGTGTTCCATGGATCAAAGTTGCAAGGAAGTGGAGTAGAACCTCTTCAGGTCCTCTGACACTTGAAAATAAATACTGACCAAAAAAAAGTCCCAGAAGTAAAAATTCATCTGACAGATCTAATCTCTTCTGTTTTTCCTTCCTCTGTGCTGGGCCTGTCTCATTTTTGAAAGCCCCGCCATCTCTTGTCAATAGGGCCCAGTTTCTCTGTCTGACGATTACTCTCCAAAATAATTGCCCCTTGATACCACTCTACTCAAATATATAAGTCTTTCGTCTTTCTCATTTGAGACGATGATCTGAAATATCAAACTGAAAATAAAGCCCTGGTAATAAGAAACACAGTATTGTTGCTCAAAAATACATATTTAAAATTTCATAATAAAATAATCAATTCCTTGTATTTGCAGCACACTGTGTAAAGAAAATACTAACCTTGAAATTATATCTTAGTTTGAAATAGTTTTTATTTAGCCCTACATTGCCATTAAGATGCACATTTTAAAATGAGCAACCATAATTATCTCTTGTACAGTTATAAGGACTGTCACTTTTCCAGTTTGTCCTGAACCCCAAGCAGAAAATTATTTGCAAAAAAAATCTGACATGCTATTATCTCATGCTGCTCGGTTATACTTCTAAGTACTAGTGAATATTGTAGAGGACAATGAAGATTACAAAGGGTTGTAGGAACAGCCACCTCTTGATTTGCTTATAAAGCAATAGATTTTCAATCTACAATATAGAAAATTTAGTAGGGACAACATGATTTTTTTTCATTTTGTAAGAGTGATTATTTCATTCTTTGTCAGGAAATGTTGAAATAATCCATATTCCCCAACTTTTCTTTCTTTAGAATTTTTGGGGGACTAGATTGTTGCTTTAGGAACAGCCCTGAGCAAGAAGTGGTGTGTAAACTGTATGTATACTACTTTAGGAGTAGCCCCAAGAAGCACTGTGACCATTCCCTCCCTTCTTTCCCCTTGCTCCAGGGGAGGCGAGTAATTTGCTGCTGGCCTATACCAGCAGCAAATTAAGACACCTCCACCAGCTCAACTGCCCACTCCTTATCTACCTGACTTGGAGTGAGGAGTAAATTGGAGCATGCCATCAGCTTATCCCTGTGGACAAGGTCTGGTAGGCCATGCAGAGAGATTGTGAGGGAATGCTCTTCCCCCTCACCGCTTCCTTTCCTAGGGAGGCAGCTAGTCCAGTCACAACCTAGCCCTCTAGGGGAAGTGAGATGAATTACACTGGTCTACAATTTTTGAGAAGTCATCTGCTTCAGAGATAAAATGTGCTATTTATTATGTATTTTGATGTGCTGAATTCAAATATGACAATTAAAACAACTGATTGGCTACTGTTTCTAAGATATTTAAGTTTTTACATTTTATGTCTATGTATATTGTGTAGATAGTAGAGTTTTAATCATAAATTGTAAACCTAGGTCTTTTCATGTGTTTATGGTTGCTTTACATGATAATATTTCACCTGTCCTGTTTATGTAACACTTTAAAAATCAGCAAAAGGGTTATATAAATAAAATTTATTATGAAACAAAAGGCAAAAAACTATTATGTACATAGTTTAGTCCTATTCAGTGTCTACTCGGTGCTTCTTGGCTTGTCTCTTGTATTCATTAAATGGAGCATCTCTTGTCACTGTCCAGCAATAGTCTGCAAGCATTGATGGGCTCCATTTGCCCTGATAGCGTTTCTCCATTGTTGCAATGTCCTGATGAAATCGCTCGCCGTGCTCGGCGCTCACTGCTCCGCAGTTTGGTGGAAAAAAATCTAGATGAGAGTGCAAAAAATGTATCTTTAGTGACATGTTGCAACCAAGGCTTTTGTATGCCTTGAGGAGGTTTTCCACCAACAACCTGTAGTTGTCTGCCTTGTTGTTTCCGAGAAAAT
>NW_020664446.1:13552351-13559248 GCF_002925995.2 Terrapene triunguis
GTATAGCTGATGGAATGTTTGGATAATGCACAGTCCACTTTTTCTTCTTTGACACACCTTTCCCAACTGGAGGCACCATGCAGAAGTAACAATTGCTGGTATGATCTGTTGGCTCTCTCCAAATCATTGGCACTGCAAAAGGCATAGATTTCCTTTTCCTGTTCAACCACTGGCGAAGATTTGTTGCACAAGTGTTGCAGCATATGTGTGGGGCCCACCTCTTGTCCTGATCTCCAATTTTGCAGCCAAAATAAAGGTGATAGGCTTTCTTAACCATAGTGGTTATACTGCGCTTTTGTGATGCAAAAGTCACTTCACCACAAACATAGCAGAAGTTATCTGCACTGTTCACACAAGTACGAGGCATCTCTGCTCACTTTGGCTAAACAGAAATGTGTCCCTTTGCAAAATCAAACACTGACAAATAAGAGAGCATGACACTGTATGATTTCTAGAGCTGATATAGGCCGATTTGTTCAGCAGAGTGATGTAAGCTTCGTTATGATTGCATCATCCATGACTTCTAGGAATAACATGATGCAATTCATATCATGTATGACGCAATACCAGCTTCAGATTGCATCATTCATTGTTTTGCCTAAAAAGCAAGTACTGTCCAAACCCAGTCATAGATTTATTCATAGATCCAGTCAAAGATGTATTTTAGTCATTTCTGGTTTAAATTGAGATCCCTTCCCTTTATAACTCACTTATCCTCCGCCATTCCCAAGTCAAGGGTCGTATATACTGACCCAGTAGCATATCTTGAAAACTAGAGCCAATCAACAATCTTAAGCATAATTTTCGTTCTCAGTGACCCAGAATTAGTAAAGTTTGACTACATTTATTTCAGAAGCCTTTTGGCTGTAGAGCAGTGTGATTAGTATAAACAGTTTTGTTGTACAGTTCTTCCAAACCTTTGGAACACGAAAGAATTTGGATGCAATAAATCAGTTTAGATACCAGAGGACTTGATTGAAATGCTCCATTTTACTATAATAGTCTAATCTGAAATGTTATCTGAAATGCTCATTCCATTTCAATTCTTTTATACGCTTCCAAAATTGTTCATAGCCAGAACAATCTTTAAAAATGGGGTATTTCACACAGCTTAATGATGCCATGGTGGCACAAAATAACCAATGACTAAGAGTAGCCTTAGCTACCTAAGCAGAAGGCTGAATGTACTGAACAGGTGTATAGTGTATAAATTGCTTTTTAAACATGAGGAGAAAGAAACTTCAGCCATTAAATGAACTTTGTGGCTAGGAAGAGAGTCCCACAGTAACAAATACCTGTAATTTGTTAAAAGAATACTGAGATGACAAAAGGGTTAACACAGTTTCAAAGTTCAGCTCAGTCCATCTTTCCTGATAAATTAAAATCCCTGGATTGTGAATATGCTCTTATAACTCGGTGTCACACAACACTTTTATTTTTTCTTTCAATATTTTATCAATGCTCCTCCAATATTTTACACTTAATTTGAATTTCTGATCCAACTGAGCTCATTTGAAGAAAGTCTTTTTTGTGTAAAGTTTTTGTGTAATTAATCGCTCATCTCTAAGTTACCAACTCCAGCAGAATAGTTCCCTGCTGAAATATGCTTCCTGCAGTAGTCAGTCTGCTCTGAATACTTGACTTGCTCAGTTTGTAACTGTAATTTAATGATTCAGTGTGACCATTAGTGATTTCAGTGTGGTTACTCAAGGAGTACAATACTACACAACACGAGTAAAAGTGGCAGTGTCAGCCCCTTACATTTAAAAAGAACAGGAGTACTTGTGGCACCTTAGAGACTAACAAATGCATCCGAAGAAGTGGGTTGTAGCCCACGAAAGCTTATGCTCTAATAAATTTGTTAGTCTCTAAGGTGCCACAAGTACTCCTGTTCTTTTTGCGGATACCGACTAACACGGCTGCTACTCTGAAACCCTTACATTTAGTAATCTCAGAGCCTGTAGAAGACCAGGTGAATGCAGGATTTTTCATTTGTTCAGCAAAAAGATGACAAATGGCTTTTTAAATCCATGTCTGTTCATTGTCACCATAATTATAATAATGAATCAAATCCTGTGGTCCTTTCCCTTGAAAAATATGCTGGGAGACGGTAGTGTAAGGAGCAAATATTTCTATAGAAGTGTGAGGTTTGCTTCCCTCCCTTGCAGAAAGAGTAATCCCTAGAATCTGTTGATGGCAAAAATTCTGTTTATAGGCACAGTGCTTGAGTGCTGTCTCCCGGACTCCTGCACTTCCTCTCAGCTTCCTGTATGCACAATTCTGGTGCAATCGAGTAGCTGCCTCTGAGAACACCTTAAGTGGAGGTTCCACAAAGCAGAGGGGGTTTCACTCAAAGAATAATACAGCCTGTGACTGAGCAGATTCCCCAGGTTTGGTGAGGGGATGATAGATGCCATCCCACGCCATTCTCCTTTCCCTGCTGTGGATTGTTCCAGGAAGGAATGCATGAAGCCTGGAACCTAGGATTGAGGGAAGAGAAGCCAGTGCTACAGTGGAAGCTGCTCCCCACTCATCCCTTTTGAGACATCTATTGGTGTGTGACATCTGTTATGCACAGAACCATGTGGAACCCACATAGAAAGCAGGCAAGGGGAAGAAGTAGGCTCCTGATAGAGCCGCTGGAGGTCCAAACTAAGATTATACGTCTCCCTAACCTATGGCCATATTCTGCCATCAGATGGATACATGTTTTTGTCATAGAAATCAATGGGTACATACAAAGGCAGAATTTAGTTCTACTTGTACCCTTTCTGCCAGATGGTTAATGGCGGCAAAAAGAGCCAGATTCAACATATCTAGGGTCCCCCTTGACAAAGGTAAGATCGAAAAAATTGGGTTTGTTTAGTCTGGAGAAGAGAAGACTGAGGGGGGACATGATGACAGTTTTCAAATACATAAAAGGTTATTACAAGGAGAAGGGAGAAAAATTGTTCTCATTAACCTCTGAGGATAGGACAAGAAGCAATGGGCTTAAATTGCAGCGAGGGCAGTTTAGGTTGGGCATTAGGAAAAACTTCATAACTGTTAGGGTAGTTAAGTGCTGGAATAAATTACCTAGGGAGGTTGTGGAATCTCTGTCATTGGAGATTTTTAAGAGCAGGTTAGACAGACACCTGTCAGGGATGGTCTATATAATACTTAGTCCTGCCTTGAGTGCAGGGAACTGGACTAGAAGACCTCTTGAGGTCCCTTCCAGTTTTACAATTCTATGATTTTATGAAATGACTAAACCAGCTCAAACCCCCAACCAAAAGCCTGAGAGAACTAATGCACTCTCCCTTAAAAGGCAGAACTTCCCAGCTCACAAGTACTCCAAGACTGTGTACAAACAAGGAAGACTGTATTAGAAAAAGGGACAGTCATAAATTTGGGAAACCACAGCAACAGACATAGGGGCTGGAACTAGGGGTGCTGAGGGTGCTGCTGCACCCCCTGGCTTGAAATGTTTTCCATCATATACAGGATTTACTTTGGTTCAATGGCTCACAGCACCCCCACGATACAAACTGCTCCAGCACCCCGGCAACAGAATAAAATAGCCCCCCATTTCAGTAATTTTGGCACTGGTCTGACTAACTCCCTTTTCACCCCAGTGAGATTGTCCTACAGGTAATAGTCCCTTGACTGCACCATGTCACACATCTACTCAGCAAACCTCACTCACAATTTGGATCAGTGAAGACAAGTAGTCCATGTGTCTCTTTGAAGTCCCCAGGCTCTAGGAAGCTGCTATCAGGAGGTGCCACCACCTGATCTAGCTTAGTGATTTGGATTTATTAACATAATGGGTAGGTGGGACCTCACTGGAGTCCTCTCAGCTCTGCTGCTGTCCCCTACATGTCTCTCGCAGAGAAGTCCTCAGTCTTTGCCATTTCTTGCAGCAAAGTCCCCTTGGGAGGGGAGCCTAGAACACTTAATACTCTTGAGCAGAGTTCTGGTTGCTTGGAAATGAGCTCTTTGACACAAGATAAGAGCTCTTTCCCCCCTCTCTTAGCTTCTCTGGGAGACAACTCCTGAAGAAGAATCACCAGCCATCTACCAACCAAGCCTGTAGGTACAAATATCGGCTCTTTAAAAATGGTACCCCACTTAGCAGGGAACAGATAAGCAAATGAGCCTTTCATACAGATCACCATGAGAGGTGACCACACTAGATAAAGGAGGAGGCACTGGCAGTTGTCAAAGAGGTAACTAGGGAGAGGGTATCAACTTAATTACAGTCATTTTAGAGAAACCACAAACATTCAAATATAGAAAAACCAGTGTTGTTGAACACAGGTTTGGGGGCAAGGAAGGCTGGCTCTAAGCATAACAGCTGCTCTCAGTTACAGGGACCACTCTAGCCATTGATTCTAGAAAGCGTTGCCCTCTGGCTCAATGCTCTCCTACTCAGGAATGGCCTATGCCTGGCTGAGGAGGAAGAAGATGACACTAGAGCCTGTTAGGCTTTCTTTATGCCACTTGGAAATTCTTTTTATGTCAGGACAAAGACCTCCAGCCCTTTGTACTAAAGCCAGGGGCGAGGATTTACAGTAACTCCTCACTTAACGGTCTAGTTATGTTCCTGAAAAATGCGACTTTAAGCGAAATGATGTTAAGCGAATCCAATTTCCCCATAAGAATTAATGTAAATGGGGGCGGGAGTTAGGTTCCAGGGAATTTTTTTCACCAGACAAAAAAATATATATTATATAGATATACACACAGTATACGTTTTAAACAAACAATTTAATACTGTTCACAGCTATGATGATTGTGAAGCTTGGTTGAGGTGGTGAAGTTAGAGGGTGGAAGAGGGTGGGATATTTCCCAGGGAATGCCTTGCTGCTAAATGATGAACTAGCACTGGGCTGAGCCCTCAAGGGTTAACACATTGTTGTTAATGTAGCCTCTCACTCCACAAGGCAGCAGGAATGGAAGGGAGGGGAGATAGCATAGTAGACAGACACAGACACACACCTTGTGTGTGGGAGAGAGAGGGAAATGCACACTGCCCCTTTAAGTAAGCTGACCCACTCTTAAATGCATTGTCTTTTTAAGTGGATCAGGAAGTTGAGACAGCAGCTGCTGCCCCAGGCTCTCTCTGCCTCTCTCCATCCAGGTCCTCACCCTGCTCTATATGGAGAAGAAGGGGTAAGTGGGATGTAGGAGCAGGGGGGAGGAGGACACCCTGACATTAGCTCCCCTCCCTCGGGGAGCAGCTCCAAGTCAGAGGGCAGGAACAGCACATGGCAGTGGGAGGAGGGACAGCTGCAATTGCTAGCCTGCTGGGCGGCTGCAGCACAGGGAACTTAGGGGAGCAGGGAGTTGATAGAGGGGTGCCGGTCCACCCTAGTTCCAAGCCCCCACCAGCTAGCTGCAACAGGCTGCTCTTCTTGCAAGCAGTGGACAAAGCAGGCGGCTGTCAAATGACGTTAGAAGGGAGCATTGCATAACTTTAAATGAGCATGTTCCCTAATTGATCAGCAATGTAACAACGAAACAACGTTAACCGGGACGACTTTAAGTGAGAAGTTACTGTACCTGAATTTTTCACCCAGGTTCAATGGAGCATGAATTTTCTTGAAAATGCTGCATGAATTATTATTCATTTCTCTTCTTTCACATGATTTAACCATAATCCTGTCAGGCTGCAGGATTACTTTCTGTTTTTCCTCTAAAGTTTTGTTTTTTGACCTTTTGTTGACACATCGATGTAATTAATGGAGTATAATTAAATCCCACTGCTGACAAAAATCTGCAGTGTTTTGTTTTCTTGTATTAGTCAGGGCCAATTATCTTTAAATAAAGTCACTCTTCTGACTTTCTGTGGTTTCACTCATCTGCCTATGCACAGTAAATAGAGCCATTCTTTCACAAAAAGCTGCTTTCCCTTACTGTTACACACACTTTCAAACAAATGTAATAGAACAACGTCCTTTTTTTCATGCAGAGTTGCATTCAGAAGCTATTAATAGAGAAAGACATATGTCAAGCCTCCTTAGTTATTTCTTTTTTAAAATATATTAGAACTATGATACTCTATATCCATTTTAGTTCCTCATTTCTTCTAAATTAATAATTACTGTTTTATCTCATTTAAAATTTAAGTATCTGAATAACTATTTGAAATAATAAAGATGGCATATTATTCCCTACGAGAGAGCTGGGCAGTACAGGACATACATTTCAGGGGGAAAATCTGAGAGTGGCGGGTGTTTGGGGTCACTGTGCAGTATAACCAAGCACAGGCACTGGCTTCCTCTGGGCCCTGGGGTGCTCAACCCCCTGCTGTGCCCTAGGCCCTGCCCCCACCCAACCCCTTCCCTAAAGCCTCCACCCTGCCTCTTCCCGCCCCCACCAGTCCCGCCCTGCTTCTTCCCACCCAGTTCCACCCTCTCCCTTGTGCGCACCCCATCCCTGCTCCTCCCCCACCCCAGCACCTGCTGCGCACCACGGAATAGCTGATCACAGTGATGGGAGGCGCTGGGAGAGAGGGGGAAGAGTTGATCGATGGGGCCGCTGGCGGATGGGAGGTGCTGGAGGAGGAGAGGGGATCCCGGTGGGTGCTAAGCACCCGCTAATTTTTTTCCCTGGGTGCTCCAGCCCCGGAGCACCATCGGAGTCAGCACCTATGTAACCAAGGCTGTTGAGAGCCCAGAGAGTAACCCAAGTGTGACTGGCAGGCTGCAGTTACACACAGCCACTCTGGGTGTGGCTTGAATGCTGAAAGGCTGTTTGTGAATGGCACAGTTGGCAGCTACTTCAGCAAGGCATTGTAAGGCACCCAATGTTGTAGGGCAGGGGTGACACAGGCCCCCCATTGGTCTGGACTGTATCTGGTAACGTCACTGTGTGTGTGTGTGTGTGTGTGTGTGTGTGTGTGTGTGTGTGTGT
>NW_020664446.1:13559258-13577544 GCF_002925995.2 Terrapene triunguis
TGTGTGTGTGTGTGTGTGTGTGTGTGTGTGTGTGTGTGTGTGTGTTGTAAAAATTTAAAGATTTTCACTTCCTGTCTGAAATGGAAATCATATTCTGATCCTCGTCTAAAATTCAGCCTCACAAATCAGAAAACTTTGGCCAATATATTTTGAACCATTTCTATCTAGAAATATGATAGGGGCTTTTTTTTTGCTTTTATCTTTTTAAAAAAAAAATAAAACAGCATTACTTTTGTTCGAGGTAATTCTGATAGAAGACAATGCCTGAGTGAAATTGTGTTCATTTTCAAGGTACAATTTACTTGTAAAATGTGTCTTGTTCTCAACAAATTGTCTTGACTTTCTGAATCAGTTTGCCCTCCATCTAAAGAGAAAACTTCAGTGTAAGGCATAGTTAACTAACTGTACCATTTTATATTGTTAGATTATCCTTCCTATCTGGGCACCTTTATAAGGTTTTGCAGCCTTTCTAGCTTTAAAATCAGAATCTCTCTTTTAAATCACTATAACTATAACAACCATATGTGTGAATTTAGGGAGCTGGAAGGAGAGAAGAGAAAATGGTAGATGAAGAAAAAGCTTGAACTGTAAAGCATGTCATCCATATGAGAGACATGTGGATATTGTAAGAAGTCTTTCAAAATAGAAGAATGTAGAATAGTATATTCTGTACTTTATTCAGGGCAAAATGTTGAACTCCAAGACTGGAGAAGGAAGTGAAGCTTCAGAAAAGTCAGATGTTAATGAACAAGGTGAAATATTACAATATATGGTTGACATTTGAGGAATATTGCAGGTATGTTGGATTTCTAACAGCCATTGCCAATCAGTTGCAGATCAGTTTGTGACCTACTCAGATGCTAAGCAGAACCACGAACACAGCACGGCATCCATCCTTGAGATGAAGACAGTAAATTCAGGAGTGGGATGTAATCTAGTGAGTAAATGCAGTATTTTTGTACATCTCAAATAAAACCAAGCAATATAATGTGACTACAACTAAGATCTATACCCCTATTCCCACAACAGCAGATGACAGCATAAAAGCTTTTTATGGCCAGTACACTTAATTGGATTATTGTAAAATCTTTATATCAGGCAACAGGCAACAGTCTGCCCCTCAACAACAAAATAAATGGGGGAGATAGTCAAAATTCCAGGGTCCAGCTGTAAAATATTTGAGGGCCCTTCTGCCACAAGAACAATTTTTAATCGGGGCTCCATTCAAACAATAGAATGCAACTATGTTAAATTACTTGGCTCAAATATAATGTGAGCTCTTGCTAATCCTCGTGGTCCTTCCAGTAATAGTCCTGAAACTAGCTCGATATGGGAGTCATATTTCTCTTGCATTCTCTCTCTCCTTATCTTTTCAACATTTATGCTGAGATGGCATTGTGAATATAGCTGAATGGCACGAGTATGAAGAACAGATTAGTGTCAGGAAATTCAGTAATACGAGCTATGCAAATAATGTGATTTCCTCTATGGCCTACTACGTCTTGTGGAAAAAGTAATTAAAGCTTATACCCACTGCAGCCCTTAAGTGAACATGACAACAGGCAAATGTCCCAGCCCAGCAAATATTAGAGTTGAAGCAGGGGCCCTGGAGCAGGTCAATTACTTCAATTATCTGGGATTCATGATGAATAAGAACAGCAGCAGCTTTCAGGAAATATGCATGAGTCTGGCAATTGCTTGACCAATTATAATAGTCACTGCCAAATACAATGTCCTATCAGGTATCTTTATTAAGGGAAAGGCTTGGAACAGGTGGATTATTTTAGTGATTGAGGCTCCGTCATGGACATACAAGACAGTTTTCAGGAGATCTAAAAGGATAGCAATTGCTTGATTAAGTAGGACATTACTGGCAAATATCACAAGAAAGCAAGTAATCACAGTAGAGCCAGAGAGAGAGAGAGAAAACATAGAGCAGATGTATTGTTTCAATTATTTGTGCCCATTGATGAATAAGAACTCTAACTGCCATCAGCAGATCCTGTGGCAGGCTAGTAATAACTGCATTTCTATGACATCACTTAAAAATCTGGGATGGTTTAGTATTTCAACAGTTGTAAAGCTTAGATTTTTCTTACCATTGACTTGACCCTCAGCTAACTTTAGCCGTGAGAACTGAGCAATGAGAGAATAGAATCCAAGCCCTTTGATCTGTGACATGTCACAATCCGTTTTCACCAGCACCTAACTCAGTGAAACTGCCATTCTCTGTGCAATCTGCATTCTTTACAAAGATCAGCAGAGGATTCTGAGGTCTTCTGCCAAGTGACAGGGCAGAAAGTAACAGTTCGGAAGTGTTTATGAACAATTTTGAAAAGGACTGAATACCCAGAAAAAGATAATGTAGTTAAATAAAAGCCTTAGATCCAAGAACTAACAGGTCTCAAAGTTGTCAGATATAGATGGGGTAGAGAAACATTGCTCATTTTGCCTTCATTCAGTCTTCCTCCGAGTTGCAGTTGAAACCAACAATCTACTTTAATTTCAATTCTACATTTGCTTTGCCATTAAAAATAAACTTTGTATAAACATGTCTGACAAGAAAATATATGTAAGATTTTTTTATCCCCTTAATTAAAATTTGTTTTGGTTATAGACATTGATGTACAGAAATACAGCTTACATATGTAAAGCTGAGGAACACACAACACTATAGAGAATTAGTAAACTCTAAAGCCGATAGCTAATACTTTATCAAGAAAATCCCCTCTATATGATTCTTGTTTTATCAAGTTTAAACCCAGAGGTTAGGTTTGGTCAGTCTCTCAAAGGGAGAGTGGAGATTCAGTAGAATGCTCCTATTTTAAATATATTAATTGGTTAACATCCTTTAAAAGCCAGTGTTATAACAGTACAAATAACAGGGTTCAGAGATATGTCATCAGTGTTTGAACTAACCTCTGCACTGAATGTACATAGAAATATTTCTAATCAACATTATTAGCCTAGTTAAGGTAATTGGGTGGGGGGGAAAGGAAATCAATTATATCATTAAATCAGATGTAAGACAGGTGTCAAGCCTAAAATCCTAGTTCTTCTCCGAACCTCACTTTGGAAAATGAGACATAACTGCAAACAACGTCTACAGAAGGCAGTTTAATTATATTCCTCTAGGAGATATAAAACATAGAGGTTCATATTAAAGACTTTGTTTAGGTTATAGGTTGGAGTAGAAAATCTTTACCTTCTACATCAAATCTCTTTGAACCCAATTACGGTGCTTCACTGATTGCTTTACATCCCAGAAAAGAATAATCCTTATTGGCATTCTGTATCTGACCTACACATTTCCTGTTACAGGGTAGCAGTCTCTACTTTTAAATCAAGAAATGCCTTTTGCTAGGACTGGATGCCTCAAGAAACTAATTAGGGGATGTGAAGTCTTTCAAACATTGGGTTGCTAGTTTGAAATATAACCAGGCTGGTAAGGAGTCAAGAACTAAAAATCATTGCCATTTGATGGAGGTAATATATGATAGTTCACATAAAATGAGTTGATGATCTCAATTTAATTTCCAGTTGAATACATTCATTTATTTAAAAAAGTCAGTTTCTAATCACTTGGTCAGTATTGCCAACCCAAAACATTCAAAATCATGAGGCAGGCCCCCTAAAAAAATCAAAAGATAGGTTTAATAATCCTGAAACTTTTTTAAAATCTAGTAAATGCTGGGTTCTTTTTATTTCCTCCTTGTTTCCGAGCCATTAGGGAACATTGGGGTCATGTTTCATGCTTTTCTCTGCAACCAGGAGAAGTAGAAACTTACTTTTTTAAAAATGAAAGCTGAGATTTCCACTTATTCATATGACTCCAGGAATGGGAGGTTTAAGAGAAAACACCAATTATTACAAGACGTGATAAAATCATGAGATTTGGCAGTATTGCCTGATTGTAGACAAAAGCTTGTAAGTGTGAACCCTAAAGGCTCAAAACCCAAAAAGGGAATAACAATAGTACAAAATGTATTATTTGTTAAAATCTCATGATTTTGGGGGCCTGTCCCCTCATGAAGGTGCAGTTGCTGGATTTTCTGTACTCATGGGTGTAATTAATGTATAGGGACCATGACTTACATCTAATCCAACTTCCAGACAATGTCTTTCTTCCCCCAACTTTGTGCCTTCTGGACAGAAGGGACTGGAGGGAGCAAAGAGCAGTACCTGTTATCACATGGCCTCCTCCTGATTGCAGGCCAAATAGCTGATGTACTCAGCAGGAAAATGGAAGCTGCCGGGAAACCTCTTGCCTGTAGGGACCATTCTGATGCACTGTTGGCAAAATCTCCCTGATGGGGTCCCTCTCCCAATCTGCTCCCACTTTTCAGGCAGGCAGCTAAGAGAGGAGCAGATTCAGTTCTGTGTCCCCGCCCCATTGCGACATTGGCTCCCTCCACCCCTTCACATCCAAAAAAGAGGAAGAGAAAAGTACAAGGGAAATTGGGACTAGAGACAACAGAGCTGGGAGAGCACAGAGAAGTAAGGGACAGAACTAAGGGAGCTGTGGGGGGAGAGACAGAGCATGAGGGAGCACAGGGGAGTTGAGTAGGTCCAGAGGTAGGAGTGAAGCAGAGGCTTTGCAATAATGAGAGCTAAGCTGTGACAGGTTAGGAAAGGTGGAGGTGGCAGAAATGTGGGGAGGGCGGTGAAAGTGAAGCAAGAAAGGGCTTTCGAGGTGCAGAAGCCGGGGGAATGGTGGCACCTGACAATGGCAGAAGTAGAGAGCAAACAGATGGGAACTGAGTGAGACAGGGAAGCTTTGTGGTGTTACAGGCTGAAAGAGGGATGTGGAGAGAGGTGAGAGGAGTAATGAAAAGCTGATGGCAGGAGGGATTAGAGGCAGCTGTAAGGAAAAAGGTTGAGCTGCTGGAGGACAGAAAGTGAGAGGGATGGAGGAAAACTGGAGGTGGCAGAGGCTGTGGGGATGGAAAGTGGAGCTAGGAGGGATGAGGAAGAGGAGAGGCAGCGACTAGGAGCAGTGTTGGGGTGGGATGACAGGATGGCAGTTCATCACTTCCTGTGTTAAACTATTTTGTAGTGTTCTGATGCACTGCTAAATAGCTGTTCTGTTTCATCACAGAGGTAACTCTGTTAATGTGTTTATGTACCCTTTGTCACTTAAGCAATTAAAGTGGATACAGTAATCTCATGAGATTCTGGAGAGCTGGAGGATTTTTTTCCTTTCTTTTATTTTGTGAGAATCCTTCACAATACTGCAGTATATGTAAGGTCTTATGCCACATCAGTTTTAACACTTTAGAAATAATAGTCCAGAGAAAAATAACATGTACTCTTTTTTTTAACTTCCACCAGCACAAGAAAAACAAATATTGTGTTTATATACATGGATTTCTAGAGTGTCTATTTCACTTCAGCAGCCTTCATTATCTAAAGCAGTGGTCTCCAAAGTGGGGTGCGTGCACCCAAGGGGGTGCACAAGAGGATCCTTCGGGGTGCGCGGCAGGAGGAGCGCCGCCGGAGCAGCGCCGCTTCGGCAGTTCGGGCAGGAGTCTGAGCGCTTTTTTTTTTTGGTTTGTTTTGCTTGGGGCGGCAAAAATGGTACAGCTGGCCCTGCGGCACGGCAGGGGGTGCATGCTCAAAATTTTTTTACTGATAGGGGTGCGCGATCAAAAAGGTTTGGAGACTACTGATCTAAAGAATGGACAAAAATACTGTAGATGATAGAGAAGTGGCTCAAGCTGCTGTGCTCTTTAACTGAAATATCTGTTTGGGGGATTTACCATTCCACACATTAGACACTATACTCTAATACATTGGCCCTAAACACCAAACAGTTGAGCACTGCATTTAAAGGAGTGAATGCTGGCTTACTTTATCGGTGTTTTGGGATCCTCCAGGAAGGACTAAATAGTGTTCCCAAGGAAATATATTGAAATGAAGATGAGCGAGCATGCAGCTCCGAAAGCCCTTTTATAACATTGTGGACCTTTGGCCCTGGACAATGAGAAACACATCTGAAAGAAATCAGGATGCAAGATTTTGTCTTTGCCTTTCACCATTCTTCTGAATTGCAAATATCCAAGAAACATAAAGGAAACAAAGATTCACATCAGAACTTTTAAAGGGCACAGAAATGAAGTAGCTGACATTGGAACTCAGCCATTATGCCTTATTGCTTTGTAGTTGTCCCTGCATGTGCCCCATGCATGCCCCTCCTCCCCCCAAAAAAACCTTACACACATTTTTATTATCCTGAATTCCTTTCCCTGTTTTCTACATGCAATGATAATAGCAATTTGCTGAGGTAAATGCAAAAAATTATGTATTATGTTTGGTTTACTTGCTTAATACCGTGCATTTGCCTGCAGCTGAATGAGTAGTTGAATAATGAGCTTTGTTTTTCTTCATAGTTAATGACTTACCCAAGTTTAAAATGCCAAGAGTTCATTAACTGATTCAGTGAACTGATATTCAAGATATGGTCAGCCATGGCTACCTGGGCACTCAGATGGATTTGTTACTTTAACATATTGAACTACAATAAAGTCAATATGAAAGCTCCTAGTGATTTTTACATTTCCTTATACAGAATTCAGTATACTTACAACTTGTATGTAAATTAATGGATTTTTGTTTTTGAAGTATCCTTATTTTCAATATTGTTTTCAGACACAGCTCTTTTTAGATGTTTGGATTGTTACAGTGTAATTTGAATTGTAGATTTCATAAAACTATTTATGCTGTGGCTGATCTTCACATTACATCTACTCTTTGAGTCTCATTGTTAAATTAATAGTCTGAAAATTATATGTTGGCCACATGGCAGTTGCCAAGGAAACTCACAGGATACCTCATCACAGTTATAGTACCGCTATCCCTCCCAGGTCTTAGAAAAGAGTCACTGGTCTGGAATAAAGAATTTTTCATACATAGGGATAAAAATCAATTTCTCAACCCTTGAAGGGACTACAAATACATATGAGATTGCTGAAGTAAGGGACTTTGGAGTTGACTTTCAGACCTTTCATGAAACCATCTAAGAAAAATAAGAACATAACGGAGGAAGCAGAAATGGGCATGCAGCCTCTTTCAAAACTCCTGCCGTGTTATGAAGTCAGGAACCTTTTTTGTATGTATACCCACCCTAATCAAATTTCATGCTGTAAGCGCAAGGTGTTCTCTATTGGAGAGTAGGATCAGACCTGTGAGAGGAAATTTAGTGATATGTCATTCATTAGATCTCAAGAGTGATGGGACCATAGTAATGTCAGCCAAGATACCTCCTTGCTGTCCTGTCTAATCTTTTCGTAGGTGTCTCTGGGAGGTAGGAAGGGAAAGCAAAACCACTGTTCCCCGTCTCAGTCTGGCAATACGGCATCTGTTCCCAGAGCCGAGTCCTCAAAGTTTTAAACGGAAATGGAAATTTTTATAGCTTAGTAATATCTCTGGATTTGTTGTCATATGATAAAGAGAATATTGCCCCACCTTTTCATGCCACAGGTGAGAATGCTTCAGTTGATTCCAATGAGTTTCCTGAGGGAAAGCAGTTGGAGCACTACTTCTTTTAACCATCAAAAAGATTTTCTTTCATTTTAGAGAAGTGTTGGATGCCTTTTGCATTCCACAAGGATGTCTTAACACCACTTACAAAAGTCTTTTTTTTAAGTCTGTAAGTAATGGAAGTCCATATACATGGTAGCCTTAGATAACTCATGAGGGTAACAAGATATATTTTTACACAACCAGTACAAAGTAATAGTAGTCAGTGAAGATCCACTCTCCAAAAAAACCCCAGGCATCTCCATAAAGGGCATTAGAATAGTCCATACCATACACTAGATTCTTGGGCTGGTGCAGTCACCACCATCTGTCATAAATGCTGCTCAGGGCAACCCAACTTTATATTCAGGCTAGAACATCATTAGAAAAAGCTTGAGCAATAGAATGGTGGCGGGGCGGGGAGGGGGAAACTATTATAACCTGTCACTAAGAAGAGAGCAGCCTGTCTGTATTTAATTCCAGCTTGGAGTGGGATATGGAAGACGTATCATTGCAAAATGTGGCTATTATAATATCAGAAATAGTTGCAACTAAATATGATTATCACTGAGAAGTGGGACAAAACGGTATGAGAGATTTATTTTTAAAAAGGGGGCTGGGATCGGGGATGACAGAAAGCTAAACTATCCTTTTGTTGTTAGTATAAGGAACTTTCATGATATAACTTCTAGCTATAAGCCAAAAAAAGAACAGATTTCCTATGCATTCATTTTTTGAATGAATAGTCATCAGTCTGAATCTTTGTTTTATGAGTGACAAGCTTCTTCGTGTCCTCAGTCTATGGGCCTCCTTCTGTCACTTGAAGTCTGCTAGTTCTCTGGGTTTGCAGAATGCATGCACCACATCGCCTTCACAAAACTCTAGCACATCTGGATACAGAAAGCCATACTTAATGCCTTTTGGCCACCTCCTCAACCCTTCCTAAACCCTCTTTACAGCCCCAAGCATAAGCTCAACACAGCTGAGGATCTAGCCCTTTATCTCCCAGGCACTTCCTGATTTCAACAGATGCAGCTTTTCTTTCTATAATTAAGAAGAAAAGTCTTGAAACATAAACACCTTTATCCTCCATATTTCCACTGCTCTTATCTCCACAGTGATTCCAGGATATTTACCTATCTGTGAAGTTCTGGTGCCATAATATAACAGCTCTTGCTCTTTTCCTAGCCAGCAGATGCGGAATTAATGCATGGTGTGAAAGGTCAGTTTTAGTGCAGTTAAATTACAGATTTAAAATCTTAGGGAGCAATATTTCAAAAAAGATTGTGAAATGAGGCTTTCAGCTCCTCCGTCCTAGAGAACCCTAATGTTGATTCTGTTTTCTCCATCTCTCAGGCACTTTCTCAATTTTGCAAATTCTTGCTGGAACTGTTGCACACTTCTATGAAGTTGCAGTCTCTCATTCTGTAGTTTATGGATCCTTTCCTTTGCCCCCTGCATTTACTACATGTACTCAGTAACCTTCATTGTGGAGATAAAGAAGTAGCAGTAATGAATCATAAAGTCTTGTTACCTTTGCAGTTTCTTGGAATGAGTTGTATCGTTTTGCTCTGCTAGCTTTTCTTCTATATTTTAATCAGCATCACCACCTTTGAGATGTTTCTGCATCTTTTTCTCAAGGTGGTGACCAGATTTAGCCATTCTTCCAAGGACATACCCTGCCTGATTATTATTTCTCTTTCTCAGTTGTCACCTGACTCAAGTAAAAATAATCTTAATGGAACTCTGAAAAGTCTAAATTCTGCCTTCTTCCTGTTCTACTCCTCTGATGGTACTGCTCTGCTACCTACCCCAATAAAGGAGAACTAACAACTTAAAATGCCTTGTTCAAAAGTTTTAAGTAACACTTAACTTTCAAATGCCTGAACAGCAAATGTAACTTTTCTTGTCTGCATAGTAAACACTGGCATTTTTATCCATTTGAATAATCAAAGTGGTACTTTCCGTGCCTTCTTAGTTGCAAAGATTTGAACTGCTTCCTGCTGAAGGTCCACAGTCTGGGCCCAGCTCATGCTCTATTGAGATGGTTGCAAGGCCGACCAGCCTCTCCTGTGTCATTGTGGAGTGTAGATGTGTTTTTATTAACTTCAGCTTGGAGAAGCTGCGTTCTCCACTGGCAACTGTTACAGGAAGTGTTAGAAGTATGCGCAGAGCAATAAAAGCATTTGGAAAGAGGGTGGTCATCTTATTTGTGCACATGTATTCCAGTGTGAAGTTCCTCTGCCAACTTCTTTGCTCTCTTCAAAATGTTTTGAAATCCCTCATCTGACCGGTAAGACTGTAGGTATGACTTTGCTTTGTCCAGTTGTTCCATTGTTCCAGATATATCAAAGTCAACACCTTTGAGTCTCTTGCTTACAACATTTATTTCAAACAGTATGTCATGCCACAACACTAAGCCACACAGAAATTTGAAGTTATGTATGTTTCTGGTGATTCCATTTCCCTCTGCCACTGTTCTCCCACGAACAGTTCCTGTCATAGCATTATCCTCCATAATGGCAACTATGGCATCATCTATCTTCCCAATTTGGTGTTTGACAGGCTTTATTGCCTCCACTCGACTTTCCCATCGTGTGGCACTCAGTGGTTTCAGTGTCAGAGAGGATGTTCCCAGATGTTGCTTAAAATTTGCCATCGATGAGTTGATGCAGAGAAAAATACATAGATGCTTTGAATTACATTAAAAAATTCAGCAGCCTCACTAGAAGCTGATTCTGATTCACTGACCACCAAGTTCAATGAATGAGAACTGCATGGGACAAAAAAAGCTCAAGGGTTTAACTCTCGGATCCATGTCTGCACTCCTCTGTTCTTTCCTCTCATGTTGGCACCATTATTGTAGCCCTAACCTCTCATGTCAGCTATCGCAATTCCCGTATCTTAAAGCTTTTTAAGAAGCACATTTGTCATACCAGCTCCTGTAGTATCATCAGTGTCAATAAATTCTAGAAAATGCTCTCTGACAGTCACCATTGCAGGGACATTTTCACTAGGTTCTGTTGTTGTTACAAAACGCACCCTTAAAGTCATTTGTTCTGTATGGCTGATGTCAGGTGTGCAGTCCAGAATAACAGAGTAATATCTTGCTGACTTTAGATCTGCCACAATCTTTTGTTTGACTTTTGTTGCCAGTAACTGTATGATCTTATTTTGAATTATTTTTCCAAGGTAATGGTGTGTACATTTCTTGGGTGGTGCCTCTTCTTAGATGCTCCTGGAGTACAGCATCAAACTCAGCCATCAGCTCCACAATTTTAAGGAAGTTTCCATTGTTTGGCACATACAGCTGATCTGAAGTGCCATGCAGGGCTAGGCTTTGGGTTGCAAGCATTCTCACAATGGCAGTGAGCCTTTTCAGAACATTTTGCCAGTAAAGAGACTGTGATGCAATCTTCTCTTGATGCTGATCTATGATGGCCTTTAACCTTATTCTCATCTCAAGCTCTTTCCACCTATGAAATACTCTCTGGTGATTTGCTGTTTTCTCATGGCATGCCAGATTTCTAGCCAGATTTTTCTAGTCCTTTGTTCCTGTAGAACCCAATGTGGCTGGAACATTAGACTGGAAGAGTTTGCAACAAAAACAGTACGCGGCATTCTGGGGTTTTGAATATATAAGCCATGGCCTCGCCACTTTATCACCATTGGGGATTTCATGCCAGTAATGTGTTGGATGGAAACTTCTATTTTCATTGTCTTTGGGGAACATGAAGTTTTTCACTTGCTGTGGCCCATGCAGTACAAGGAAGTCCCTCAGGCTACTGCTCAAGTGGGTCCACAGTCCTGGATCATCTAGACTTAAGGAACTAAACTCAGCAGCAGCTGTTTCTTGCGCCTCCACCACACTCTTCACTGATCTACACTTTTCTTCAGGAATGTGCACGGTTACATCCATTGGAGATGGAGATAGGGATGCTGCAGTAGCTGCCAGGTCACCTGAACTCTAACTGGAAGATCGGGCATCTCCTCACCACTCACACTCTCACTGGGGCCGGAAGGCTCACCGTGAACATTTGTGTGTATGTATCTCAGGAGAGCTCCTTCCCGCTTAGATAGAAAAGCTTCCTTTGCTTGCTTTCTTTTTCTGAATGCTGCCCCAGAGGGGCGTTTTCTTCTTTCACTCATGACTGCTGTTCTGTGCCAGTTATAGTAGCCCTCAACACTTAATTGAAGGGGACAAATAAGCAGGCTGGCAGCAGGGCCTGAGTGAGGGAAGATATCAGCATCTTAAGGGCCTAACTGGCTCCTACTACTTCAGTTGACTGCCTTTTCTCCTCAGGTGGGCTCAGGGAAGCAGCAGGAAACAGGAAGCTCCCTGAGAAGCTGGTGTTAATCAGTCCAGACTCCTGGGGGTGCTAGCGAGGTACATAAGAAGCTCCTCCTCCTCTCTCTCCCTGCAGCTCCTGCTGCTTTCTGTTATTCCCTCTCACCTTTTCGCCTGCCTGCCTGTTATGTCTCTTGTGCCCTCCTTCCTCCAGCACAGCACTCCACCATCTCTGTGCATCTAGAGCAGAGAGAATACATATGCACCAGCAGCAGACACAATTTTCTACACTCTGGGTCCTAGTGGCGCCCCCCCTCCCCCGCACGGTCTGGCACCTGAGGTGGTCGCCTCAGTTCGCCTCATGGTAAGGCCAGCCCTGACATTTACTGCTAACTAACCAGGATATGTATAGTGTCAAAGGTGGTGCAGCTCCATAGCACCCTCTACAGGGCCAAGAGAAGTGCTGCAGGCACTCTCTGCCTTAATCCACAAGTTGTGTGGCCACCTGCGGGGAGCAGGGCAGCTTGTGCGGTAAGCTCAGCATCAGTCTCTAAACAGTTAACTAAGGGTAACAAAGCTCAGAATTTGTGTGTCTGTGCCTTTAAACTAAAACAAACCAACCACCCTCCAAAGGCAAGTACTTAGTTGCCGTGCTTGAGGGCTCTGAGTTCTGGGCTAACGCTGAGAAGCTCCTCCTTCTCCATCCCAGTTTAATTGCCCCTGAGAAGAAGCACGCAAGCCTCCTTAACAGTCTGGCTGGTCAGCATCTCCTCCTGGCCCTTCTAGGTCTCTGGAGAACTATCTTGTTGGTCGCATGATCTGAGAGGGTTTTCCTTGAGGAGTGGGCTGTAAGCGCAATGATGCTTCCAGCAGGGGGCAGAGAAAGTCTGATAAACCTCACCACGCATGGGCTGTTCTCTTCTCTCTCGCATGGTGCATACTTCTCTTATCTTCATGGAGATAAAGAGCAGCAAATACCATTTCTTTGGCCATACAAAGTGCCAGTCTCCCCAAGAATTCTTCTACCCATCCTGACCTGTGATCAGGAAGGAGGAGTCTGGTCATTCAAAATGTCACCAAGTATTCTGGAGTGGAAAGTCAGTTGAAATACACAGAAATAGTTCTAGGGCGTGCTTTTAGGAGGGTCAAGCAGAATGTGAGAATGTCCGCTACAATACCTAGTTTCAGCTTCCCTATGTCGCAAAATCTGGTACAATCAGTGTTTGTATACTCCCCTGCTACATAATGTGACAATGTGAACTGCATCAGTCTACAGTGAACAGAATTTGGCCCCATATCTAGATGTTTTCAAAGCACATTTGTCCATGCTATTTTTATGTATTTGTATTATTTAGAGATGTGCAGGTTTATTAATTTTAAATTAATTATTCTTGCAAAAATGACAATAAAGTTGACCATTTTTACATAAAGACTATTGGTAAATTGCCACCCTTTAGGGTTGGTACAAATTTAATTTCCAATCAATCATACTGATTATGCCAATTTATTAGTCAATAACTCCAAATACGTATGCATCCGCTGCAGTTTAAAAATGTCACTTGTCACTACATCAGTATGGAAGGAAAGCAGTCTGAGAATTTGCAAACAAATGAGTGAGGTCATCTGGAATATATCAGTACTTAATGAAATTGGGAGGGCTGCACTTTCTAATCAAGTAGTTACCCTATATGGCTTCCTGAAATTTGAGGGATTGAATGTGGCCACGTTCAACACACCTGAGGAAATTCAGATTTAAAGGGGCAGTTTTAGACAAAAATGTGCAGCTGGATGGACTACAGTCTTAAAATAATGGCTTTCCCAATATGTGTTCTACTCCTTTGGCAAGTTTTTCTACAGAGAGATAATTGAAGAGAACAGAGGCTTGCTTTGAATGATCAAAGCTTTGGCTCTTGTCAGCTAAGAGAAGGGTGTGCCAAATGCTGAGTCTTCACTTGGCAGTGCCTGTATTATAAGGCAATACTTTTCATTTCAAACTTCATCTCCAGTGCCTAATATAGATATATTTCTAATGGGATACAATCCTTTCAAAACAAGGTGTATTTTACTCCACCTCCAATTAACGTGGCCATTATTTAGACATATGCACCTTTTAAAAGAAGATGAAATGAAGAGTTCTACAGCCATCTGCAGAAAATTCCCTGACATTGTGCAAAAACTTGATGTGCTGCTGAATACTTAAGATGTCAGAGCCAAAGCAAGAGCAGAGGGAGTGGATCAGATTATAAGAGAGTGACATGGATTAGGACAAGGAGATTAATAAGTGTGGACATTATACTTTACTAGTCTCTGGATTCTGTTCAGATAATCACTTGGTTCTAGTTTCTAATATTTGAGCATCATACTAAAAATAAATAATGGGCCAGTTCACACATCATGCAGCTTGCACTGTTATTCTGAAGAAAAACAAAACATGTGTCTTAAAAGTATAAATCCTTCCTCAGAATCAATGTTGACTGAAATTACTAACTAGCAAAATTCAATCTCCACTTCCAATAAATTACACAAATTAAGTGACTTTGTCAGTCATGCAGTGTCAAACTTCAAAGAGTAGCATAAAGAGGAAATAAATAAATGCTTTAAAGTATTGCTTGTGTTTGAGTAAGAAAATTTCCAAAGGAGTTGTGGGAAGAGATAAGATGTGCCTTTATTTAAGTTTCACCAGTGTTACCTCAGGGGGGAAAAAATGGACACTATAATCTGTTTTCTGATTAAGTGTCATAGCTCACAGAAAGTGTAGGACCAGTGTAGGAAGCAGAAGATCGTTACCACATTGTAGTTTTAAATACCGAACTGAGCAATTATGTACATACAAATGATTAGGAGGAATTATTAATAGCAGAGAAACTGGGGTGGAGGGGGTGGAGGTCAAGGGAGTGTTTTCTCAAGTTTTGATTACCAGAAGTGAGGCACTGGTCCACAACTATAGGGGCTCTGAAATGTGCTTGGGATCTGCCAGCAGATCTCTAACTAGAAAGAAAGATGTTCTAGGTATTGATGTCTAGGGGACAGAGCAATGGACTGGGCGCCAGGAAACTTGGGTTATATCCCCAGCTCTGCTAAATACCTATTGTGTGACTTCGGTCAAATAATTTCACCTCTCTGTGCTTCTTCTTCCCCTCCCAGCCTTGTGCAATTTGAGATTAAATTCTTCAGAACAGGGACTGTCCCCTACCAGTTCTGTTGACCTGACTGTATCTATACGGGGGGTTAGGACATCTAAACTATGGTGCTTAGGACATGACATTTTTCACAGCCCTGAGTGACATGGCTAAGTGGATCTAATTTTTAAGTGTAGACCAGGCCTCAGAAAGTGGAGCCAATTTCATCTCCTTGATTCTCTGCTTGACATCTAGTGCAGGTTAAATCAGCTTCGGGGCTGCTCTAAACTGCTTCAGTTGGCAATGGCCCCCACTCCTCCACCCTACATCTTCCCATCTTGCCTCTGATACTTCCCCAGTGCAGGGTGGTATGGGGAGGGTTCAGTAGGCACTGGCTATGCCTGTTCAATGCCCAGTAGGGAATTACCCACTTAGGGGAAATGATGTGCAAAGGGAGAATGGAAGGGGCAGAGAATATCTCCCCTGTCAAGATGAATGGAGGGTCTGGCCCCTCCTCTTCCTCACCCTTCCCCCCTTCCAATTAGGGCCTAAAATATGTTTAGTTATAAAAGAAGCATTTTACTCATAGTGTGTCATGTAGCTAGAAACTGCTGCAAAGTGTAAACATTTGTCTCTGGCTGTGAAAGAGCAGTATTAATGAGGCAATGCAGTGCTGCAGGAGTGTGGGCTGTTCATCCTGTGAAGTCAGCTATGGGCATAATCTCTGATGCAGTTGATTTGCTCCTGGGACACTACTGTATTTGCATTTGAACATTTCTTAGAGGCCACATTTGGGGGCTATTTCTACCAATGTGCCTCTTTAGCAATCATCAATATTTTGCACACAAAATGCCACTTGCACCACTTGTGCGCCTCCCTCAGAAATTACATTGTAGACACCAAAACCACTTGCACCTATTATTGTATATGCTAAAATCCACCTACGGCAAAATGACTTTTGAACATTGAGACTTGAATATACATATCTACTGGGGGGGGGGGGGCGGAAATTACCATCGGATTTAAGATCTTTAAAGAGAATTTCATAGGAAAAATTCAAAACATATTAAAATATAACGCCATTTGCCAGTCACATGACTTCTTCTTGTCAAATATGCTTACTAGTGAAGATATTTAAGTTTAAATGTTTGATCCTTGACAGCTTTCTCTCCTACATCAGCCCAAATACTAAGTTTAAACCAGTATATTTTCTTTAGCGTTAGATATCAACACATGATCATCACAGAAGTTAGACCTACAGAGAGAGGTCATTTAGTCTGTTCCCCTGACATTGCTCCCTATTATACATTTGCAAGATCTACATTGTTAAAATGTCTCAAGCAACAGGATTTCTACTACTTCTCTTGGAAGATTATTTCACAATACATCAGACATTTTTTCCTGATAATTAGCTTAATTTCCCCCTGTCTTAATTTCATTAAATTACTCTTAGAGTCACACTTTTTTCTTTTACTGAAGAACAGAACTAAAGTACACATCTCCAATCATCTCATACTTCCCCAGCTTTTTATGACCTTTCCAAAATAATTGCCAGTGGTAAAGAAAGATTGTTAGTTTAAAGTGAGGTTCCACACTGAAATATCTGTTTGTAAAATTGCCATTTTTTCACTCCGCATGTGTCACTGAATTATCTCCATATCAAATGTATTCAGCTGGCAAGTAAAACAATGTTTTCTAACTGCCAACTCTGCAAACTCAACTGAGATCTTTCCATTTTGTGCATCATCCCCATCATAAACGTTCTGCAGGAAAAACCTTGCCCTCAATGACATCTGGACAAAGCCCTTGCCTGCCATGGGTTTGCACAGGTGTAAGTAACTGCAGCTTGGTAAACAATCCTGTTGACGATGCTCAAGATGGACCAGAATTTGCAGCTCTGTCTCCTTCAGAGTTGGCCCAACAAGACTAAAAGAACAAAGCAGGTGGATTTGTTAGTCACACTGCTTAAAGCACAACTGGCAGGCACCTCAGATACTATGGTTAAGAGGGAAGTATAAGAACCTATAGAACAAAATATGAGTAAAAAGCAATATACATTTTGCTACTGAAGTCAATAGTCTGAATACATATGGGCGAGCAGATCTGTTGATAAAAGGAGAATAAATTTTACAGTAACCTTTTACATCTTAATAGCCCAGGATGCATATTGTATTTCCTAGCTGATTTATCTATGTATCCTCTTTATTTCTGTTTTTAGCCACCATTAATTTCTTCTCCTTTTCAGCTATGCCCTTAGCGGGTCCATGCATCCTTCTGTCGATGCCTTCCTTCTCTCACTGATATTCAGTGTATGTTATCATTCGAGCAAGTACAGGGCTTCTGTGATCACATTCCATAGAGGAAGCATTTACCAACCAACTCACTATGGAGGCACAAGTTGCAGCTCCTTAGTTAAGATTAAGCTTTGCACTTAAAGTAGAGATTCAATGTCTTTGTTATGAAAAAAAAAAAAAGCATACCCTAGCCAAAATTACAGTATTTACTCTGAGTATGGAATTAATTTTCTTAGAGTTTACAAATAAATCTGTTAATTAGTTTAGGAGTTAAAATTAATTAAAGATGAGACCCTTAAGAAACTTTCCACCTAGGGCCAGGCCTTTATTTTGTCCTGAATGATCTGAATAACAAAATAACAGAGACTTTTAAATTTACTGAAACCTTGTGTATATGCTACATTTGAAGAATTTTCTTTACAATTAATGATCATTTTCCCCTCATCATTCCTCACAACTGAAAGTTTCTTCTTCAGTAGGGCTAACTAATAATGTTCTTCTACCAAGAATTCTATGAAGAACTATCCTCTCTCTAAATGGTTGCCATCTCCTGTTGTTCTCAATGGAACTGAAGTCACAGACTGCCTTCAAGTGGCAATTTTGAGACTGGGACTGAGTGTTTCTTTCCACTCCTGATAGCCTAGGGGATCACCAGCTGAGGGCAGCATGGCTTCACTCCCATTGTAAACAATTAGAGGGGATGACCATTTTGAAAGAAGGCATCAGGTTATGAGCTCAGTACCACTGAGAACAATGGGAGATGAGAGTCAGTTTTAGAGAGAGAGCAATCTTCATGAGTTCCTCAGATGGAGAAGATTTTATGCACCAGCCTGTACTAACAGATAAGGGCTAGGATATAGGATGCTCGTGGCTAATAGGACCAAATTTAGTTCACAAAATCTGCTGGAATATGGAATAACATACCCCCATATCCATTATAATCATTTTAGCAAGTCATACATATATCTTAGGGCGTGATCTAAAGCTATTGCAGTGAATGCAGTCTTTTTGTTGAATTCAGTTGATCAGGTCTTTCACTTTTCCTCACAAAGGGTATGTCTACACTA
>NW_020664446.1:13582544-13617999 GCF_002925995.2 Terrapene triunguis
CTCTGCATGCTGCCCACGCCTACAGGCACTGCCCTTTCCACTCCCATTTTCCCTTAAAAACATGAAATGATTTGCCTTTATCTCAACAAAGTTTTCAAGACCACATAAATTTGGTTTTCTTCAGGGAAAGTGTGAGCTATAAAATGATTTTGGCACCACTAGTATAAATGTCAGTTTTGTCGCATTCATTGTCCCTTTGGTTCTGTGTCCAATATCTAGATTGCTTGTCACAAACAGCTCTGAAACTTAGTTCCTTCAGGGTAAATGACACCGCTGCTGCAATTCTGGAAATAGTTTGTGTGGTGGTGTATTTCATAAAGACCTACACTATTTCCCCTTCTGAGAATTGTCAGATTTTGAGACTATTCTTTATATGAACTTTTGTATTCCATTGATCTTCCATTGCACTTTAAAGACCTACATGCCCCAGAGCCTAATGCATGAGTTATTTCACAAGTATATTGCTATAGTAATGATACTCTCTACCCATCCTGTTGAGTAGCAATACTAAGACTGCGAGACTTTAATGTTTAAAAAAAAACTGGCAATGCTATCTGAAAAGTTAGTCTGGGATTTTCAAAGGCGCCTAAGGGAGTAGGCACCCCAATTCCATTGAATTTCAGTGGGAGTTAGGTGCCCAAATCTCATTAGCTGCTTTGGAAATCCCAGCCTAAATATTCAGATAGCACTGCTTTAGAAACTTCCCTGTGTGTATATATCTGGTCCGATTTTAAAAGGCGTGAGCACCTCTGTAAATGAAACCTATAATATTTTGAGTTGAATAAATCCATCTTTTTTTCTGGAGAAAATCTTTTTTTCAAAATTCATAGGTGTTGTGATTACATTATTCTCATTTATAAAGACCCATATACTTTCCTTACACTATTTTTTGGTTTTGTTTTGTTTTGTTTTGTTTTGAGGGTGGGCTCCTTTCTCTCTCTTTTCTTTTTTCTTCTTTTTCCCCCCGGCTTCATTTCCTGATCACAAGCTATTCACTCTGCAAATGTATCCATGAGAAGAAAAGAGGGGGTAGAAGTGGTAGTCAAGTGATATGCTTTATTTTATACCAAGTCAAACAATTTAGCTTTCAGATAACAAGAAAATAAAATGTAATGTACATTGTCAAAAAGCTGACACTCTAAACACCAGAAAATATTAAAATCTATTGTCAAGAAAAATAAAAAGCATGAATCACTCCATCTCACGACATTTCAAAACTGCTATACACAGCACAAATTATAGTGTGTTTGATGGTACCAGAGATAATAGTACTTGAGAGTTCTTCTCTGAGCACCCTGTATTGCTACTAAAAGGGTTGAATTGTCTTGGCTTACGGTATATAGGTGCACAGAAAAGATTAAGGTTCTGTAAGGTCATGATAGCTAAAAATAAAAACAGTCACAAGAACAGAATTATTGTTAATAACTTCAGTTGGAGAAATACATAATTTCACATTTCATATTTTTGTACCCTTGTTGCAATCCCAAATTGTATACACTTTTAAAATATGTATTAGTTTTCTTAGGGGAGGGATAGCTCAGAGGGTTGAGCATTGACCTGTTAAACCCAGGGTTGTGAGTTCAATCCTTGAGGGGGCCACTTAGGGAGCTGGGGCAAAATCAGTACTTGGTCCTGCTAGTGAAGGCAGGGGGCTGGACTCAATGAACTTTCAAGGTCCTTTCCAGTTCTAGGAGATAGAATCTGTCTAGTTGTTGTTCAGTAATGAACAACTATAATACATTATATTTTAACTTAATCTACTGTTTAGTCTTCAAAAGCAAATAATGTGTGTTTCCATTGCTATATAGAAATTCATATAGATGAAAGAAACTTGAGTCAGAAATGGTCTTTGTGATATTATTCAAATTATTATTGGCTGAGCAGTAAAATTATATCTTCTTCAAATGATTGCACGTCTTTTCCCCTTTAGGTGTGTATGCACCCATCCACCAGAGTAGATTTTTCCCTTATCAGTACCTGTCGGGGTGGCACAAGCACCCTCTGCTGCTTCATGCTGCTGCACAATGGTATAAAGGGCAGAGCTGCCGGAGACTCTCCCTGAGTTCCTTCTTACTATCCATGATCAGTAGTCAGAGCTCATCAATTTGCTACAGCAAGTTTCTTGAGAAACTATCTTCCTTACTGTGAATTGTGGTATTCATTAGTTAGATTAGTACAGGTTTTCTTTGTTATTTTTATTTTTGTTGTTCATAGAGCACCGGTTCCCTCTTATTTTTGGGATGCCAGTGCCCGGATAAAAATGCCAGTGTTTACTATGCAAACAAGAAAAGTTACATTTGCTGTTCAGGCGTTTGAAAGTTAAGTGTTACTTAAAATTTTTGAACAAGGCATTTTAAGTTGTTAGTTCTCCTTTATTGGGGTAGGTAGCAGAGCAGTACCATGAGAGGAGTAGAACAGGAAGAAGGCAGAATTGAGATCTTTCAAAGTTTTGGTCCAAGCAAGGGAGCATTTGGACTCCCCACCTCAGGTGCCAAAATGTTGTGGGCCGGCCCTGGTTAGTGTTGTTTTTCAAACTCCAATCAGTGCCAGGCCAGCCTACTGCATGTAAATTGTCAAAAATTATCAGTGCAATGAATATTCTGATTGAGAGTGGGTAGCTGTTGCACCACTATTCACAGCAGCCCTGGACAGCAGCTTTATGGGATTTTTGGTATAAAGCCCTATCTGACAGTGTTGTGCTGTGCTTCCAGAAACGGTGTCTTATTTATTCACATTCAGTGCTGTCAGCTGAAAAATGAGGCAAATTAGTATCTGCACCACAGGTTTGAAAAGCATCTGCATAGCTTTGGAAACCCGACAAAGAGTTCCTGAGATTTCATAGCATCATACCAACATCACTATGGGGATCCAGTACATAACTGACAGCTCTGTAATTTCATTTACTAGTATAATATTCCTTGAACCTTACAAAAATGCAAAGTGTATCCTTACTAGCAAATCTAGAGTGTTTTGTGTAGTTATAGTCCCCCCCACCATTTGCCTGCAAGGATTTTTATCAAAGTGGATTTATAATGTTGATAGAGAGAGGGGCAAGTCATTCGTAGTCTGGGTAAGTTTAGTGAAATCAAAACATAGTCAAAAATCATTATAAATCAGATACATTTGAAGTTGTACTCTGCACTTTATTAAATTTATTGTCTCAGGATCAGACACCTGAAATTCACTGTGTTGGTGAGAGATTCTTATTCTGCAAGGAGTATATTAAAAACCAGTAATATTTCAAGATAGCAACATAAGGGGAAAATAATTGACTGTATCTTGCCTTATGGGAATTGGTTTATAATCTAACCAGAAATCAAACTTAATGACATTCATCCATATGAGATCTTCGTTGGATGTCAAAAATTAAGCCATAGGAGTATAAAGCTAGGTCATAAATCAGTAAGTGAAATTGAATAAATAAATTGGAAAGACCTTTTAAAATGCATGTAAAGAGCTTTTGTCCCTTTTCTATATCTTTCCCCTTTTAGAGTTGTTCCTCCAACAGTTAAATATTTAGCAAGAGGAATGTATAAAATGTACAATTTACAGGAGCTTCTGACATTTATTATATTTTTGATTAACAATTTTATTAGACTTGTCCAAAATATAATTGATTATTTTAGGGGTTTTTTTGGTAGTTCTCTGATATCCTGGCATGATCATCAAATAGATCAGGCTATGTAATAAAAGCCATATAGCCAGTAGTAGAACATACTGTCATATAACCATTAGGACTATACTAAGAGCCAAAATGTTGGAGCTAAAAGTATTTTTAATGACTTGAAATTGCTTGAAGTGCTTTCTGAGAGTAGAAAGGTGCTGATTTATTTATCTACTGTACTTACCTAAATTAATTTGTATAGAACTACTTTGGTCTTAATCATCTTACAGTGAAATTTATGTTAATATTTTTAAATGGTGCATCATTTTGTCTGAAGGATATACTTTATTTCAATGACACTGGTGTAAAAACTGTTATTAAAAAAGAACTAAATGAACCAGCCACTAAAACATCATCAAGGACTGCAGTCTTACCTGGACTGCATTCATAGTTTTTACAAGTGACCTTGCAGGAAGCAGTAACATTTCAGTAAAATAATAGCATTTGTTAGCCTGGAAACAATCTATAAAATGAATGCGACTCAGGATATTTTATGTATCGCACAATTCGTAGCTTTTCCTTTTGACTTTTATATCAGGGCTGGGAACTCGGTGCTGCATCCTCTTTCTCCCTTTTTGCACTCGGTCCCCAGCATCGAAGTATGGCCAATTGCTTGCTTTGTCTGACCCTGACTCTTGGGCTGCTCTAGATGGGATCCTCTGCATTGCCCCACTTATGATTCAATTACATCATCCTCTAAAATCACTTTTCAGCTGGAGATTATGGCAGGAAGTGATATTGCTGGCATATCACAGATGCTCTAATATCAAGGGTTTGAATCACTGCTGGTGGACTTGGAACCTTTGATTTTGTACTCATCCTATTCTCAGCTCCCTTCCATTCTCCTTCTCCTGGTTCTCTGTCCCTCAGCAGACCCTCTTTTCCGTTATCCCAACCACTGCAGTGGCTTGCATACAGCTTCTTCAGGTTAGCTGGCAGCATGTTGTCCCATCTTCTTCCCCCACTAACTAGCATTCTGGTGCAGCTTATCCTAGCCAGCTAGCACAGCTCCCAGTCAGGTCCCCCCTTGGCCTACCTCCTGCACAGCTCTGTCCACTGTAACTCCCCCTTCTCCTGAGTGCCTCACTTAGTTTCCCTCTATGTCTTTATATCTCCCCTGATAATCCTTGCTCCCCCACACCTTTCCAACTCTGCTCCATCACCACTCCCCTGTCCCTATCATGTAGTTAGATATTTTGCCACACCCATCATTGTGATATCTAAGCTTCATGTGTGTGCTGCTGTCCCCCTCCTGGTGTCACTACCAACCTAACTTCCCAGAGCCACCCTCTTCACCTACATATTCTTCCACTTTGCTAAATCTTGCTAAACCTGATTTAAGCATTATCTTTTCACTTCTTAAGACGGGTTGAAAACAGTTGCATACAACTGAAAGACATTTGGTCTTCATCAAATCTTAATTAGTTTGTCTTATTGCTACATCAAGTTTGCCTTCTATGTCAAAACTAATGTGTGCTCAGGAAAAGCTCAAAACTATACCAATTCAGCGTTAGGTTTATGTGCACTAGGAGTTCTGTGTAAGAGTCACAAAATCTTTGCCAACTCTATCCTTGTCTCTAGCTATTATTTTCATCCTTCCTTCCTTTTTTCATAAGCACCACATTGCAATAAAATACACCCTAAATCAAAAATACGTAAGTCAGAAGGGCTGAGCATATACCTATATACTGTGTCATTGAGATTCATGGGCTGTATGTCTAATTAATCTAATCTAACTAGATGATTTCCCCCACACACTTTCTATTTTGGAAACAATGCATAAATAAGCAACATATTTTATTTCATCCAGGAGAATGTGTTATGTACTTTTTCCCTTTCTGACTGCCACTTGTGAAGCTGATGTAAATCACTAGGTTTTCCTTCACAAATATTTGGATAGTTTGGAGGGAGGGTGGGTGGACAGAGAAAGTTTTGCAGAATTTCACAGCATTTGTTTAAAAAAAAAAAAAAAAAAGGAAAACCTTCCCAATTTTGTCAAATGTTCTACAGTTATTGTCAAATTTACTTAATATATCTCAGAAATAAATAAAACCAGTTTTAGAAGACTGGATTGCTGAGGTGCCTGCTGATGGAACATGTCTTTCACTCCCCAGATCACCTGTTCAGCTCTAGTCCAGGTGAGTAGTGAATGAAAGTTGTTTTGCTTTGATGGCAGTTTAATGTCACATATAAAATAAACCAATGCAGTAATTTAATAGAACCAGCACCATATTGCCACTAACTGAGACCCTTGTTTGTAGTCTCAGCAAAGAGATGGAAGACTAAGTGGGCATAGATGGAGATGTGGCAATGTGGTGTGTTATGTTTCAATTTAATGGACTCTTATTTCAGATTCAGATTTCAGAGTATTTCACATTAAGGGGAAACAGCAGACAAATGAAGAATTGATATAAAGTCTCTATGAGAACAGAAAACAGAGATTTAGGGTATGTCTACACTACAAGTGCTACAGCACAGCTATGTTGCTGTAATGCTGTAGTATAGACACTTGCCACACTGACAAATGCTTTTAACCTTTAAACATCATTTTCTTCTTGCTGATGTTAAAACAAACCCCTGGAAAAATATATAGTAGTATAAATAAAGCACTTAAAGAATCTTTTCTCAGTAAACGGCTTCCAAGATTCCTTAGCTGATGTGAGATTACCAGAATAGTGCAAAGTTATTAGAAAAGACATCCTTGAGGCACAAGATTAGAAGTTGGGAAATGTGCATTCAGGGGAAGATTTTCAATAGCACCTAAAGAACAAGGGGAGGAACTACCAGGAGCCCAAGTAAAAAAAAATGAAGTTTGGATTAATTAGTGCTAATGGCTTTGCTAGTCTTCTATTTGATGCGCTCAGTGCATATATATTTTAGATTCACCTTTTAAACAATAATTAAAAAACCCATAATTTCTGCTGTATTATACCCTTGTGTGACCTGATAAATGACATCGAGATTTGATCTTAGACAATAGATTTCATGTCTGAAGAAAACCCAGAGAAACAAAATAATGTGGACCACTTCTCAGCATCCACTTAGTTCCCTAGTGGTTCTGCAAGAAAAATCTTTTAATGTTAATATTTGTTGAAAGAATCTTCTTCTTACCTCAGTTCCATAATTATCACTTTCAGAAACCATGTTAAATAAGTAGCCTAATGTTTTTCCATGAAATAAAATGGGAAAGGAAACATTCACAGTGGACATTACCTAGTTTATATGTTTTACCATTTCCAGTTAATAATTTTCAATGAGAAATAAAAGTAAGAATTACTTATTGCAAACTGATATCCAGTGTCACTGTTTCAATTTTGTGTGGTACTACCTGCATCACTAGCCTTCCTGCAATGAGGGTTGGTCTACAATAGCTCAGTTGCCTTGTTATTGCAGAAATTGGAGGATGGTGGTACTACTAATGGAAATGGTGTTTGGAGGCTGAATTCTCCTTCCTTCATGGAAACTGACTCCAACTGAAGACTAGGAACCAGAACGCCACCTCTTTATGAAAAGCAGAATTATACTTGTACTGCTGCCCACGGAGATCTGTGGCTGCAAAAGGGGTGGGGGTTGGATTATATCTTTGTATTTGTTTTAAATTTACCTGCCATTACTTTGTGATCCCTTGTTCTCACATTATGGGAAACAAAATTCCTCACTAGGATTTCCTTTTTACCTGTGTAAGGAACTCCTCCCCCCTCCCTCTTCAAGCTCTCTCCACTGTGATGCAGAGATTACAATGATTAAATTTAGTCTCTGAAAACATAGCATAGCAAACATAATTTACTGTTTGACCTTGAATAATCCCTCCTAACTCATTTCTGGTGTGTTACATACATTTTGTTCAGATTACACAAAATGAAGATTCCCTACTACTTACTTACATGAACATGAATGACAATCAGACTCTGAAAAGTGGTTTTCTTTTTACCTTCTGTGAAACCTAGTGAAAGGAAAAACTCTTTTTTGTTTTTTAAATACAACACTGTTAGCTTAGCTCCCCCTGTCTGTTGATTATCAGAATGGGGGACTGTATTTTTTACACAGTATATGTATGGAAGGTGGTCTCATGTATTCTTTGGACCTTGTATTTGGCCGATGAACATGATATACCATATTTTGCATTTACTTATCATTTATAACATCATGTATCTCCAACTTTCAGACTTGCAGTAAGTATAGATTTTTAAATTTGTGTCAGAATTTACAGGCACATTTGACAGATTGTCGGAACCTTTTATTGCGATGGATTCTAAAAATCACTTTAATGATAACCTGCTAACTTTTAAGAAAATGTTCGCTATACAGGAATGGACTTGTCACAACCTGAGATTATGTGCATTTTTCCCAGCATGCTACCTGCTAGCTTAACATTTTATACCAAATACAACTATAAATTATCCTGTAAGATCTACAGCTATCAGAAACATTTAAAAGTTTCTTACATTAGTACATTTTAAAGTTTACTAACCATTATATATTATTAATAAAGTAGTTAGTGCAGCTTCTTGCTTTATTGACTACAGGGTAGTAAACTATATATAGAAATGTAGCGATTGACGTGAGTAGCAGACTCCAAAGAAAAGCCAAATAACTTATTTTGATGCATCTATGATTTCTTAAATATTCCACTTGAGAGTCCTTACTAAGAAGTGGTCAGAAGTTGAGCTTCTTTTCTCAAAGACTGTATGAGGAATTTCTTTAAAGAAGAAAACAGATTTTAATGCATAAATTTTGTAGAATGACTATTGAAGTTGAAACTTCATTTCAAGAAGCACTGGGCTTTGTTTAACTATATTTTGAGTATCCAGAGTTACTGAACCAGACTTTGCTTAATTAATAACTATAGGATGTGAGGCAGTTCCAGTGCTGCTTTTTCTATTAACTTGCAATTTCCTTTAGGAAATGAATAAACTGGGGGGTATGGCTGCTGAGAATAAATGTGGTACAACTGTACGTTGCCAAAATTCATTTGAATGAGTTAACAAACATGGCTTATAAATCGACTACACTTTAATTCCCTAACTCAAATGGGACATTTTGTAGAAAAATAAAAAAAGGCAGATACATTTTTAAAGTGCTAAATATAGTGTGAATATGAAAGTAAGGAAATCATTTAATTAAAAATAAGCATACTAGTATTATATTTCTAGCGAACTGTTTATCTCTATCCTAATCACATTTATATAAGACTTTGAGGCATTGTTTCAAATTACATTCTTTGTTACTCTGGTGAAACCCCATGGACCTCTGTGCATTTGTGCTGTTGTCACTGAGAGAAACACCTGGAACACTTTATTACCGTTAGAGTTTCCTAAGCTTTGTGCTGGATTTTGAAAAGTGAATTACCTGTCACTCTGAACTGAAAAGTCTGAGACACTTAAAAGTCTAAGTCAGTCTGTGATTGTAGTCTTGCTGCAGACAGTTCACATTATCCTCATTTGAGGCATTTACTATAGTCCAGGAAAAGAAATCTTGATTGCTATATGAAGGACTTTCATTCTTGTAACAAAAAAATCTGGTTTAGTACTGGATAAAGAATTGTGCTTCTAAGAACTGATTATCCACATATTCATTTTTAGATCAGGTCACCAAATTTAGCTTCTTAAAAATTGTTGGAAGAAGTATTTAAACTTCTCTTAACCATTTTTCTTAAAATATTTGAGTTTAAGGTAACTAGAACTTCAGAAACCACGCACCCATATTTTTTGTTGTCATTTGCATTATAAATAAAGAGTAGAAATCTCAATTTTAAAAGTATCCAATTTGCATACATTGGCAAAAATATTGAAGGGAGAGAACAGCTGAATTACATTAAAAATGTAGGCATCTTATAGTTGTAGTTTAATCTATTCATGTCAGTATGGCTACCGTCTGCAAGGATTTGTGCTTTAAATGTTCTAGTTTCAGCAGTATATCACTCATCCATAAAATGATGTGGAAGCCTGGAGCATTTTTTTTAAGTAAAATATTTTCATTCCAATTATTATCAGGTAATAGGATTACCACTAAAATGACTGTTTTGTAGTTTTTTGTGCCTGTTTACACTGCTGTAACTCAAAGGTTTTTTTTGTTTTGTTTTGCTTTGCTTTGTTGTTAATGAAATATTTCAGGACATGTATTCATGACATATATTAGTAGTTTGGGTATATTAGGGAGAGGGGGAAGAGAACACCCTATTGTTTCTGGAAAAACAGCTATTGAGCATGTACAATAACTTGTTTACAGCTTCTTGATAGTTGATTTATTTCACATAAGGGGAAACCCAAAGAAGTCAATATGAGGTAACTGGTCAGAAGCAGAACTTTTTAATAAGGCCTTACATATGGAGTCACACAATAGGCTGTAAAAGATCTCTCAGAGTACAGGTAATGTATTTCACATTTGAAAAAAAAAATATGAGTTTGCATTATCAACTTGAAATGCTAGCCTATGGGCTCGATTCAGTATACTACAATATCTTGCATGCTGTTAAAGTTGGAGAATGATTCTTAATTTTCATTTCCCTGTTGTATAAAAACAAGTGTTCATTATGCAACCAACACTGCTTCCAATTTTTAGTAATTAGAAGCATGTAGTTTATGCTTTGTTTATGGTCTTTAATGTCATAGAATCATCATTTATCTGGGTAGCAGTGTAAAACATATTTGTCTTTTGTTTAATTTTGGCTGTGTATAAGCACCTAATCATTTATACACCTGAAATTACTTCTTGTTCTTGATTAACATGTGTTAGTGAGTTCATTTGAGTGTGTCTTGTTATTAAGGCTGCTTTATTAAAGTCACCTTTTAATTTCCTGAGTTAATTAAAGGTTTCTGTTATTTTTTACAATCTCCCCAGTTCTGTGATGGCAGACATAGCACCTTTTACTCCTTTGGTTTCTTGTAATTTATCACTGCTGTCAGTGAAGTTGTTGAACTATTACTTTGCATTTAAGTAGTAGTAATGAGTGACTGAAACAAATGATGTTATAATGGCTAACATATATATATATATTTGTAAATGGTATGAAAGCCTTATCTTAAATTCACATTAAACATGGATATTGAAATGAGTAGCAACATTTCATACATGAGGCTTTTATCAGGGATACTCTATAAAGGAAAATGTCAATTTAGCTTTAATTTGGTCAATACCACATTGCTAACTGTATTTTCTACATCCATTATGATTGTAAAATAGTTCTTTTGTTTTGTACATAGAACAGAATTTCTGTTGGTTTCCAACATACAGTTTAGATCAAATTGTCTAAAGACTAGCTGTCTATTTGCAGGTGCAATTTGTGCTTGCTTTTTGTATCTGCAGTTGAATTGCAAGTGCAAATATGGCTACACGTACTTCTTACTACCTGACTGCAAGTGAAAATTATGTAGTTAGGGGTAAAAGTTCTCTAATTTTGTGGGCCTAAAAATGGAACTGTGAATTTTGTAGGTGGAGATTGTACATGCCAAAAGAGACTGGGCTTTCGGCCTTTTGAAGTGTTACCCCTTTATGCTGGAATATTTTTACACTAATACACATTGGTGTTTTTCTACTATCGCTTTAGTTACCCTTTTTTACTTTCCTTTGGACGTCATCCTCACCCGTATCCCAGACTCACTCTTGGGCTAAATAGAGCAGGATGCAGGACCCTCCGCAGCCTGACAATGACACTACAAATGCCAGTTAAAGGGTATTGTTTACATACACTGTAGGTTCTTTCCCCACTCACTGAGCACCCTTCCTCTGAAGTGCTCTGGAGTTTGCCAGCCCATGGAAAGTGTGAATGAGATCTAGACCTGAATTTGGATCTCCTGCTGAGCTTAACCAATAACTGATATTTTTAAAGTGGTTTTGACCAGGATATATCAGAGGAGATCAAGATGAAAAAAAGACTCAGGTTCAAAATTTAATCCCTCTGCCTAGTCACCTCTCACTGTGATATATAAGCACAGTGATAGAGGATGTTTCAGGTGATTTAAGCTAAAAGATATTTTAATAAGTTTTGAGGCTGTCATTCGCAGTACATGACATAAATGAGTTATTACATTAATCCCTGAAATTCATTTTCCATATTTCTGTTCACACTGTTATACATTGAATGCACGATTAGTTAATGCACTCCCTCTGTGCAACCCCACCCCCTGTAATCAGTTTCTCAGCTCAGTGACAGGGGTTGCAGAGCCAGACTTGTGCATGTGAGGCAAGAGAAGAGTGAAGAGACATGAGGGAGCATTCATCAAGCAGCTTCTGGAGTACACAGCATATGAAGTCTTGGCATATCCCCCAGTCAGCAGAGATTTGGGAGTCTTGGAGCAAATTTTAGTTCAGTGGAGTGGACAGCACCTAGACCACACTTTGTGGAGCACTCTGGTGGAACCTGCAAATGTTAGAGGAGCAGTTAACGTATGAAGTGAGAAGAACCTGAGCACCCCAAACCCAACACCAAGTGTCAGATGAAACTCTCATCAAGTAGCACATTTAAATGCAAGCTACCACTGGGCATCTCCAAAAAGTCCTGCCATGTTGACTGAACTTGGGGGAGGTCAGATGTGTCTCCAGTCTTTACTAGGCAGTCTTCAGATCAGCTTGGTTACTCAGGCCCCAATCAGCACAAGTTTACTCGCATGCTTAAAGTTAAACCCACAGTGAAGTGCCTTGCAAATCAGGGCCTTGCTCCTTATGTGGTCAGGAGAAGGACTGAAGAGTAAACATAAGCATAATTTTGTCTCCTTGTGAGGCCCCTCCCACTGGAGATTTCACAGCTTCTCAGAACTGGCTCTGAATTGATGCTCCCAGTCATAATAAAATGGGTAAAGTATTTAACAGATAGAACTCTAAAGTGCTGTCTCGTGTATGAAGGGAAGAAATCTACTGAATAAATTTAAAGAAAAAAATTACAGTAAGAGCTATTTGACTAAACCTTTTTATTTGTCTGTTTAAAATAATCTTGACTAACAAACAGTTTACCTTGGTTTCATGAAGCTAATGCTTCCTCCATTAATTTTACTCAGGCATCCACATAACATTTCATTCTTGCAGAAAAGATTCCTTTGACAAACCATGCTGCCTAAAAAGGAGAGGCTTTTTGAAATGCCAGTTATTTATTTCTTGAGTTGACTTAGAACTGAGAAAATCATTTTCATAAAAAGGAAGATAGAAAGCTACTGATACCTTAGATTTCTGAGAAGAGGAAAACGACACGCTGTAAGATGCTGAATAAATGAGGTTGATACACAACTTGCTTGTAGAATATCACATCAGAACAATATCAAGCAGCTGAGTGATCTCGAGTTTAGTGTAGCAGACCCACTTCAATCATTTGTTTCAAGTTGGGAAGGTAGCATTAAATTGTACATAGCTGTATGAGTTCATGGTATTTTCTCAAGCTCTGAACCTGATTATGTTAGTCAAATCTGAGTCAAAGCCATGGATGCAATTCAGTTGACCGACAGAAAACTTGACTGTTAGGGTGCTGGTATGTTGAGACCACAGCCTATCATGCTGACCAGTACTGCCTCATTGTTTCCGTGTCCTCCTCCTCCTCCGTCTGTATCCATTTGTTGCCTTTTGTTTTACATTGTAAGCTCTTTGGGGCAGGAACCATATTTTTGTTCTGTCGTTATATAGCACCTACCACAATGGAGTCCTGGTCCATGACTGGGGCTCTTCAGAGCTATGGTTGTTATAATAATAAAATAATTTCAACTAGTTCTTGAACTTTAAAATTTCTAAAAAAAAAAAAAAATTGTAAAATTATTTCCCCAAAGATTTTCAAAACATATCCTTTGAAGAAACTAAAAGTGCAAGAGACAGTTTAGAGAAGTTTACAAAGCACACATTAAACAGTGTTCAGGAATATCATAGATAACATCTCTTAAAAATAGAAATAGTCTTCAATTTATTGTTTGAAATGCATAAAAATACATTTCTCATTCAATATATAGGTATATTCCTTTCTACACAGTAAATCTCATTAAATTAACAAACTATTAGGTTTCCAAGGCCAGTCTGAATTTTCAGAATAAATTGCAGCAACCTAGTATATGGAAGATCTGGGTTCATAAATATCTTTTAAGGATTTGTCCTTCAGATCACATTAAGCTAACAACTTTCAAAGGTTTTAACCCCACTCATAATATATAATGATAAGGTTAGTGGTGAGAGTTTCAGTAGCATCTAGCTTTTGTGCATTTTAGAGACTATGGAGTATTGGGGCCACCAAACAACAAATAAAAACCAGCAACGTGTGTGTGATGGTGCGCGACTCACCGCTGCAGCACCTCCTGCTGGTCTCTCAGGGAATTAGCTTGTCCAGCCTCCAGAGAGCCCTCTGCAGGCCGGTGTCCCGCTGCCGCTGGCCCCTGTGTGCCTCCAAGGACCCAGTGCCCCTTGTCTTTGGGGTGCTTCCCCCTAGCAATACCCTCACAGTCTCAGGGTCTCCCCACCCAGGGGAACCCCCAACCCTCTACCCCCACCATGCCTCAGTTGTGGGCTACTACCAGTCATCATCTAGCCCCCGCTCACTGGGGCAGGCTGCAGTGTAAAAGCCACTCATCATAGGCAAGGGGGATTTGGACCAGCTGCCTTCCTCTACCACCCAGTACCTCTGTGGGCTTTGGACCAGGCCCTGCAGCCTGGGGAGTTGCCAGCCTGGAGCTCCCCTACTCCTCTGGCTCTCCCCAGCCCTGCTTCACTCCCAGTAGCCTTTCTGCAGGCAGCCAGGCCTTGCTCTCTCCCAGCCTGGAAAGAGATTTCTCTTGGGCCTCTGGCTCACAGCCTTTTTATACAGGCCAGATGTGGCCTGATTGGGGCGTGGCCCAGCTGCAGCCCCTTCCCCAATCAGCCCAGTTTAGCAGCTCTTAGCCACTACCTTCTCCCAGGGCTGACTTTAACCCTTTTTCTGCTGGAGTGGGGGAGCCGCCCCACTACAGTGTGGTATAGAGAAAGGAATTTACTTTATTAAATGCACATCAAAGAATGGTAAATGCAGTCCTTGCAAAGGCAAATAATAATCTGCGAAACCTGTACAGACACAGAAGGCCCAGTACAGTCAGCCTGCTTATACTGAAACTCTAACAAAATATTAATACTTATTTTTGTATTTAATATTTCACGATATGTTATTTCACACGTATTGTGTGTATGTGTATATACACCCCCCCATACTCAAACACACATAGTACATGTCAGTGTAATGTATATAAATATGTATGTTAGCATACGTGTGAATATTATATATCTATATTGGAGAATCACACATACACACAACTTTTTTTCTGCACACACAGCTCCATAGGTATGTGTATTTGTGAACAGAAGTTCACTTTTTTTGGCTTTATGCAATTGAATTGATGGAAGTTAAGGCATTGTCTTTACAGTAGACGGATACAAGAAATAGTGCCATAACTTAAAAAAAATCACTGAACTATTCCTAAATTAGTTCTTTTGTAAAAGGCGTAGCATATTCAGAATACTTGATGCTTGTTCAGGGTGACCTTCATGACTGACTCTTATCTTTGCCACAGAAGAGTAAAGTTGCTCTCCCAAACGCATGCTGATACATTGTTTGTGTAATTATACTAGATATAGTTCCAATACTTTTTTTAAAACTCTGGAACTTTTCTAAATTAGTTCTTCTGTGAGCATGCGGCATATACACAATATATGATGGTGCAATCTACAGAAATTTTATTGCACTTTGAAGGAAAGTAGATAACATTTTTCTGGCAGGTTGATCTAAAAAAGAATGTCAACTCTTTCAAAACCTCTGGGTAAATTTCAGTGTTAGGACAGATCCAAGAGAGATGGATTAGTAGGTAGAGGGTAGACAGTCAAAGGTGCAAAGTTAGCTGTATGTGTCATATTGCTATGGAATGCATATGTTTAAATCAAAGTAAGTTTATATTTCATGAAATAACTTTCCCCCTAAGTTTGTCTGTAAAGGCATGGGTACTACCAAGGGTTACCAATAAAGAGTAGCTACCAAAGAACAACACAATTTCATGAATTATTTGGTTTTGTGTTCTTACAGCAGAAATTAGAAATTTAGGAAGAAAAATTTAGCTTATGCCATTCACTCTGTTACAATCAGCAGGAAATGGAATGTACCATAATTAAGGGTATGTTTTAGTCACGGGTATTTTTAGTAAAGGTCACAGACAGGTTACGGGCAGTAAACAAAAATTCATGGCCCATGACCTGTCTATTACTATATACCCCCGACTATAGCTTGGGGGGCTGCCTGGGGGTCCTGCGGATGCTTGTTAATGGCAGCCTGGGTGCTGGGGGGGGGAGGGGCGAGTGGCGACGTGCAGCCCAGGACCTCCGCTGGTGCTGGGAAGAAGAGGCTTGGCAGGGCCGGTAGACTCCCTACCTGGCTCCACACCTTCCTCTCCAGCAGCAGCAGAGTTTGGGAGGGGGAAGGGGGCTCCTTCCTGGGGGGCTCCCTGGAAGCAGCAACATCCCCCTCACTCAGCTCCTAGGCGGAGGCGTGGCCAGGCAGCTTCTGGGGAGCCCCCTAGGTAAGTGCCGCTCAGAGCCTGCCTCACCCCGTCCTGTCCCCCTGCCCCCTCCTACTCCCAAACTCTGAGACGCTGAGCCAGGCGCACCTGCCGCTGCAAAAGTCACGGAGGTCACAGAAAGTCATGGAACCCATGACTTCCGTGACAGACTCACAGCCTTAGCCAAAATACTGCTGTGTTTTAGGAAGGGAAACCCAAGATGCACTAGGTGCAAATTGTCTATCTTCTCCATGTAGACCTCAACTTTGCACGTTTTTTTCTTCATAGCTATCTTTCACCCTTTGAGGACTAGGAATTTAATTCTTTGCACCCGCAGCACCTAATAATTGTACAATGTGGGACTAATTATGTACAACACAAGTGTTGTCCAGAAACTGTTTCCAAGAATTAGTCTCAGGAGCAAATGAGAAAGAAAGAATGCACAGCAATCTCACTCTGAAATGTCAGTGGAAAACAATAAACATCATTATCATCATCACTGAAATGCAGCAAATTAAGACTTTAATATCTGCACATACCTGTCATACCTGCCAAGTTACACATATCCTGTGTTTTCTGTGGTCACACAACATGATCTGAAAATTCCCACTTTGCTTCCATAAGGATAGCTGAACTGCAGTATCCTGTAGCTGTATGCCTGATGACACTCATGGCAGCAGCACAGTACTTAAAGTAGCCAATGTATTGAATCTGTAGGACTTATGATGGGAACAACTGAACAGAATAAGGGCCAAGGGGGATGTCTAGGTCAGTAGGCGAGGCCTGAATGCAGCAGAGAGATTTACTGAAGCAGAGTTTTTGATTTGGGTAAGGTGCAGGATATAAAGAGCAGTGGGCCAGAAAGGAAACAACTTCCTCATGTGTCAGCAACTTCCTCTCTCAGAGGCAGAGACAGTGGGTGAGGGCATTAGATGTGGGGGCATGTAGTCAGCTCCATATTTGTGTTGTGTGCAGAGGCAGGAGTTAGGTTTCAGAATAAGCATGACACTACGCAAACTATTCTGTATGCAAGATTGCAACAGTGGGCAGGTATGTTAAAGGCAGTGAGTGGTTTTTTTGGTTTTGAGTAGTTAAATTCAAATAGTGAACTGGATTTGGGAAGAATTAGGAATTACTGTATCTCCAAGAGGGATTTAAACCAGCCCATCCTCTGAAAGGGACTTCTGAACTGCTACTGTGTAGTACCGAGGAATATATATAGGAATGTGTCAATAAGCTATCAAATTGTAAGCAGACCTGCAAAGACTCTTCCCTTGTGTGTTTCAAATTGTTCTTAATAAAACTGTGACTTACTACCATTTTTAAATGTAGAAAATAACTGAGCCTTTATCTCCCAATGTATAATCAGTAAATGGATCTTTAACAAAGAGCTGCAGATTGTGCTCATCATCTAGTCACATGAATAATGGTTGCAGGAACTAGACATAAGTGTTCTGTAGGAGAGAGTACCAGGAATGCCGTTCGGAATCAAGTTGACTAAAGGCAATTGAAACAACATCAACTCATAAAAAAGGGAACTAAGTGACAAAGTTATTGTTAGAAGGCTCCAGAGAACATACATAGTAATTGCTGTTGAGTGATCATGAATTTCTACAATCCCAGGTAGACCAGGCTTTTATTGTAGGCCACCTGTATCTTACAAAAGGCACAGGATGTAAAATGTCTTTCTTTAGAAAAAGACAAATAAACTGATAAATAGTTTTCTTTGAAAAAAGGAATTTTATTTGCAAAGAGTATTTTCTTTTATTGTTTTCCACCACAGGACTGTATTATTTCATTATCCTCACTTACAATAGCCATGGAATGCATCCCAGGGTGTGGTAAGTGCTTAGCATCAGGAGGCACCAGAATGCCTTAGATTTGTGATGTCCGTCCATAATAACAATGTCTTTGAATACATTGGAGAGAATCCAGTAATCCATATTTGACTGTGGGTTTCTTGTCTTTCTAAAATTACTTTCTGCATTGCAGGGAAAGTTGGATCTAAAAGTGTAGAGTAGCAGCATAAAGGTATGACTTCTACATTTGGGTCTTTCACTTTTTGATTCATCTAGTAGGGTATGGACATTCCAAGTTGCAAAAAACATTTTTTTTTTTTGACCGCATTAGGAGTGATCCCTTTGGATGTGGTTATCTAGTCAGGTATGGTGGGATAGCCTATGTTTGGGGCACCTTTTCTAGCCCCTTCCCCGTATGGGGTTCCTAAAAAGGCCCGCTCAGTCATGACCACTGCTGCCAAAAATGCCAAAAGTTGGTCAGTCCAGGGGCACATGATGACCATCTTAGGGTCACTGCCTGCACCCACAGTCTGTGACTAGGGACTCCTGAAGATCACTTCACCTGTCCCTGTCGCCACTCGCCCATCGCCGCAGGATTTTATGGGTAGGGGTGGAGGAAAAGTTCTTCCTTTGAAAGAAGCCTGCGCGTGAGTAGTTTAATGTGGGGAGCTGTTGCGCACAAGCAGTCACGCAAATCTTGGCAGAAGAGGCATCTGTGTCGGGTGGCAAGGAGCTCCAAGACAACTGGAGGTTTCTCCTCTGTTGCAGCCTTTGTCTGCCTTCACAGCTGTTGAGAGGTGCTCCTGCTTCATCCACCTGTTCTGCTATTGAGGTCTTATACTGGGTAGTGTTGGGCTGCACTTTGTTTGGTACCTCATCTTCGACCTTACCGCCATGGGTGACCCTACCAGGATACAGGACTTCAGACGGCATCGCTGTTAGGGTCTTAAGTATACGCAAGCTTCTCCACCACATCAAGGAGAAGCAATTTTTGCCTGAGAACTCTCGAGGTACAACATTGACATAGCTGCTGTCAGCAAAACAAGAAGTACAGATGAAGGCCACTTGAGGGAAGAGGGTAGCAGTTACACTTTCTTCTGGAAAGGAAAAACAGCAAGCTACAGGCAAATACATGGTGTTGGCTTTGCAATCAAGAACCTTCTAGTCAACCGCCTGACTGAGCTCCCCGTCTGCATCAATGGGCGTCTTATGACCCTCCGCATCCAATTGGTCAATAAGTCAATTGCCGCTATCATCAGTGCATATGCACCAACGCTTGACACTGAAGAAGAACAGAGAGAATCCTTTTGCATTGACCTTGATAAAATTTAGTCATCCATTCCAAAAAGATAATCCTCTTAGGGGACTTTAACGCAAGCGTTGGCCGAGATTCTAACATATGGAGTAATACCATTAGAAAGGAAGGAGTGGGCAAGACCAATTCCAATGGCATGCTTCTGCTCAACAAATGAGCAGAGCACAACCTTGTTATCACAAACACAATCTTCAGACAAAGCTCAAAACAATGGCACCTCCTAGACTATGTCATTGTAAGAATACAGAATCACCCATGTCTTGAGAGGCGCTGATGATTGCTGGACTGACCACCGCGTGATGAGGTCAGTCATGTCCATCAGGATTACACCAAAACATAGAAAGCAATCCAAGTTACACAGAGAGCAATACAGCATCCAAAGACTTCAATCCTCAGTGCACCAAGAGAACTTCCAAACACTCCTTAGTGAAAAACTGACCCATATGCACACCTGGAAATGACAACACAAGTGTTGAAGAAGACTGGGAAGCCCTAAAACAGACTATCCATGAGGCTTATGAGGAATGCATCGACCTTGCTACTCGCCGCCATCAGGACTGGTTTGACAACAACAACAACAACATTGAGATTAAAGCCCTTTTGGACCAGAAGAGAAAAGCTTTCTGCGACTGGCAAAACCAATCACTATCCAATCAGAAGCAGAGCTTTTTCCATCAGCTCAAAACTGAAGTTCAAAGGAGGATCTGAAAAATCAAAAACAAATGGTGTGAGGACAAAGCAAAAGAAATCCAAACATTCGCTGACAGACAGGATATGCTGAGCTTTATTTGTGAGACAAAGAATTTGTACGGACCAAGCTCATGTGGCTTTATAGCTCTGATATCCGAAGATGGTAGTACCCTTCTTAAAGATAACAAATCCATCAAAGAGCACTGGAAGGAATACTACCAAAAGCTTCTAAATCGAGAATCGATTGTGACTGACAATACCATCAACTCCATCCCTCAGCACCGAACCTGGGAAACTTACCAACTCACCGACATCTGAGGTCTGCAAAACAAATAAACAAATGAAGAACAATAAAGCATCAGGTCCTGAGGGCATACCATCTGAAGTACTGAAAGTGGAGGAAGAAACACTGACTAGCAAGCTTCATTTGCTGCTCCTCAAAATCTGGCACACCAAAGAAATCCCTGCTGACTTCCGTAATGCTAACATCATCACCATTTTCAAAAAGGGCTGACAATGGCAATTATTGAGGCATTGCCCTCCTCTCCTTCACTGGGAAGATTCTTGCTAGAATCTTACTGAATCTCCTGCTCCCTCTTGCAGAGGAAGTACTTCCAGAGTCCCAGTGTGGCTTCAGACCATCACGAGGCATCATCAGCATGATTTTTGCAGCCAGGCAGATCCAGGAAAAATGTCAAGAACAACACCAGCAGCTACATATAGCAAATTTATCACCATTGTAAGACTCCACCACGATCAGATGACTGCCTCCATACCGTGCAGTGGCTCTACCTCTGAGCCCTTTGTCATCTGAACTGGCATAAAACAAGGCTGTGTACTGACACCCACCCCTTTCTCCATTTTCTTAGCACCTATGAAAACATTAACCCAAGACCATCTACCACAGGGCATTGGCATCCAATATCGGACTGACAGCAACTTCTTCAACCTTTCTCATCTCCATGCCAGAACTAAAGTAATATCAGCAACAATAACCGAAGTCCAGTACACAGATGATTGTGCTGTAGTTGCACACTCAAAGGAGGATCTACAAACAGCCCTTAATTGCTTCTCTGAAGCTTACAAAAGCCTAAGTCTAACTCTGAACATCAACAAAATAAAAGTTCTCCACCAGCCAGTCCATGGTCAATCATCAGACCCAGCAAGGAAGATCTACATTGCAAAGAAGAACTGGAAAATGTAGAATACTTTGCCTATCTTGGCAGCCATCTCTCACAGAGAGCAGACATAGATTCAGCAAAGAATCCGCAGTGCTAGCCTTGCCTTTGGCAGACTGTCTTGCCAGGTGTTCAACAATCACAACATCAGAACACATACTAGACTTTTAGTTTGTAAAGCAGTGGTAATCCCAACTCTCCTCTATGGCTGTGAGACTTGGTTGACCTATAGAAAATATCTGAAAAACCTGCAACACCAGCACCAGCACTTTCTTCAGAAGATCCTCAACATAAAGTGGGAGGATTATCCAGCATCAGCTGAGGTGGAGCGGGCACTGTGCGCGCATACCTGATATACGCTTACCAAAACAATTGCTGTACGCACCAAAGGAGAAAGGGAAACAGGGAGGCCAAAAGAAACGCTTTAAAGACACCCTCAAGATAAACATCAAGAGATGTGGCATTGACACCACAGACTGGGAGACAGCTACCCAGGATAGGAATAAATGGTGAAGACTTGTCAGAGGGGGAACGTCCACTTTTGAGGAAAATCACCTTGCCCTGGTTGCAGAAAAATGCCAGAAAAGAAAGGAAAGACAACTGTCACGCAACAATCGTGGCACAACCCTGTCTTCCAACACCACCTGTAACGTCTGCCAATTAGGCTGTGGCTCAAGGATCAGACTCCTCAGTCACCAAAGGACCCATGAAAAATAAAACCTGTGAAAGAGATCATCCTCGACCTCGAGGGATCGCCGATGAAGGGTATGACTAAGCTTTCTATATCACAATGAAAGAAACTGATGCTACCAAAACCTATGTGTTTACAGCTGATTAATTAGAGACTTGGCTGAATCTGAGGACAAATGTAAATTGATTAACACCTATGCCATCTACAGGAGCAGCCATTAATAAGCTCTTACAAGAAAAATAGTGATATATCCAATTAACATCTTGAGCTTGCTCAGCAGTTCACTGAAGAATGTACAGCAGATTAGGAAACTTGCAAAGGACCAAAAATAGAACAAACGGTGGAAAACTATAACTATATGAAGTTATTTACAGTGGCTACAAAAGCAGATCCTATGGATCTATAAATAGAGCTTGTATGTGAAAGTCAATAGTGCTATAAAGGCTGAAATGATCATATGGATGAAATGACAACCCAACCATTTATTCTGTACTTATTTACATTTTCAGATATTTCATCTAACTCAAAGATAAAAACAGGTGAAATATTTCTGAAACTCAGTACTAGAAAGTTTTCATCTACATTCCAAATGTTGTTATGCCCCTCATGGAAAAGTTTGAAGAGGGATGAAGCCAACAGGGTTCTATAGAAAATAATGTAAGAACACAGAGAATCTAATAGAGAATGATCTACTTTTTATAGATTTTTTTTTTAAAAAAACTATTCAATGGAATTCAGTGGATATAATTCTTTATTATATTCTATGGGATGGTTCAAAAAACCTATAGAAAGATTTTCAAACAGATTTTATGGAAGTTTTCTTCGAGGTTCAATAGTTCACTGTGCCTGCTAAAAAGTGCTGCCACTCATTAGGATCTATTTCTTGCCTCCAACCTCTCAATTTCCTTATGCTTGGCAGAGTATAGTTTCTATCTGTGCATAATAATAATACCTAGCACTTATACAGCACTTTTCAACAGTAAATGTAGAAGTACATTACAAAGGAGGTGAGTGTCATTATTGCCATTTTAAAGATGAGACAATGGAGGCACAGAGAGGTGAAGTGGCTGGCCCAGTGTCACCCAGCAGGCTAGCAGCACAGCCAGGAACTCTTGAATGCCAATCTAGTGATCTAGCCACTAGCCATTACTCCCCCCACCCCTCTGACCTGTGCTTTGTGACTTGTACTCACTTCTAGATTACCTCTAGTTGAAATTTAAAATGTTGGATTTGACCTATAAAGTCACAAATGGGTTGGATCCTCGTAATTTGAGGCATTTGTGATGATATGGTCTAACTGATCCCATACTGCATGATTTAAACACTCTGAGAGGTTTGCTTTAGAATTAAATTTATCCACCCATTTTGGTCCACTAAAGCCTGTATTTGACGATCTTGAGAAGCTGCTAGAAGCCTAACCTGTTTTCACAGGCTTTTTCTGGAAGTGAGAGGGAAACAGTTTTGCCTGGGATTGAGAACATTTTCCAGGAGCTTTGCTTTTTAATGTCTTTGACATAATTTTGATTGTTTGGTTGGGTTTTTTTTTGCCTTGACACTGTCTAGAGGATTTGGACAAGCACGAGTGGAAACAATCCTTATTATATATGTGTATCTGTTTATTTCTTTGCATACGGAAATAAATTGGTTCCTAATTTGCTGTTGGTGGATAAAGCATAGGATAGCTCACTGTGGTATATATAGTAACAGCAATGTGTATCTGAGGAAGTTGAAAATTATTTTTCATTGTCGGGTTGTCATACCTCAAATTAGCTCCTACTATTGGTTTAGTAAGACTGGATTCTGTGTACACCAAGTCTATGCCCACCACTACCAGGGAACCTCAAATTTCCCAGCAACGAGGGAGGAAGATAAAATGGCCTCGTAGAATGACATCCCTATTTAAAATGTGTGTTGGGGAAGTATGATGAAATATGACTTCTCTTGACAAGGGTGAGAGATGGATGATTCTCTTCCTTTCCAGGAGTGAGAGGTATGTTTGAGTGCTTGTGAGCATGTCCATTTTACATCTGAAATTCTTTAATTGTGCCTTTTTAGGGAGTAGGCGGAGAATATTTGTGTTGCACAATGAAATAATAATCTGTTCTGGGATTCTGAATGTGCGTAACCATTAGAGTGACCACCCATCCCTAACTGGGCGGGACGGTCCCAAAATGTACATTTCAAGTCCCAGTCTGAATGACTCTGGGACAGCATTTGTCACGGATTCCCTGTGGCGCCACTCCATGTCTGCCTCTTCTCGGGGGGGTAGGAGGTGGCTGAGGTGGGCCTTAGACCCCCTCACCGTGAGGCCCCGCCCCCTGCTCCTCCTCTTCCCCCCAAGGCCCTGCCCCTGGCCAGGCCAGAAGCTGGAGCTGGGCAGTAGTAAGAGCCGCCCCAGGAGCCCAGGCTGCTGTGATGAGCCTTGGAGTCCTGGACCCTCCACCAGCATGCCCCAGAAGGTGGGAACATAGGCTAGGGGCTGCTCTTGGGCACCCTGGCCCCAAGGCAGGTAGAGGACCTGGGGTTCCCCACAGTGGCCCAGGTTCCCTGGGCGGCTCTTAGCACTGCCCAGCTTCAGCTTCTGGCCTGGCCATGGGGCGGGGCTTCAGGGAGAAGAGAAGGAGCAGGAGACAGGGCCACAGAGGGGCTCCTGCATGTGCCCCATTTTGCATTTTGAAAAGGTGGTCACCCTAGTAACTGTCCTATACCATGTAGAATATGTGTTCTCTGAACTCTTACACTTTGGAATTTTAACTATAGTAACTGGCAGTTGCTAGAATATTTGCCACAAAGATGTCTCTATTATAGAATTTTAGTAGAATTTTTCCTCTTTAGAGGTTTCTCAGGGAAAGGACACAAAATGATCCATATAAGGAGAAAAAATGGATATTTCCAAAGGGCCACACAGTGTTTCAGTTCTGTAGTAAAATTACTTCTGAGCTAATTTTCTCACATTGTCCTAAGCAAGAGCACAACCTTCTATTCCATAGAGTATAATACTGAACCACCTAAGAATCATGGTACCTGCTTAGTCTTGTGCACTTACGGTATAATTACAAAATGACAGATTTTTGCCTTTTCTCGTAGGTGGGTTTGTGCTTGGCTAGTTTATTTGTAACTACAGTGAAGGGTGGGATTTATACTTCTTTTGTAAAATCCTGACCCCATAGTAGTCAATGGCAAAACTCCCATTGATTTCAGCGGGGCCAGGATTTTACCCAACCTTGAAATAAACAAACTCATTTAAAAACAATTGATGCAATATGACTAGTCAGTTTGAAGATGTTTTTTGACTGACTCATCTGTTTCACAAAGGCTACTGAGAAAGTAGAATGGTTTAATTGCTGAAGAGGCTGGAACTGGCATTTAGTAACCACTGTTGTTTTCATACTGTTGATCTAACCACAGGAATTAACAGTGGGTTTCTGTTTTTCACTGTTGTTGAACAGGGAATCACTGATTTGATTGGCTGTTGACAGGAGGGGGGAAATGAAATAAGCTAGATTTTAGCGTTGAATGACTACAGTATGTGTCACTTACTGGATGACTCGTAGTGGCAGTGATACAGTATCTTAAAAGACCAATAGAAATCCTATCTCGCAGTTACCACTGAAAGCAAATAGCTAGAAAGAAAATATGCAAGGCTGATCACTTGATGGAAGGTAGAGTGTAATGCAGAATATTGTGGTCACATTGGTTGTTAATAAAGGAGCATTTATTGAGAATATTTTACAATGCTTGGTTTCTATAGTAGCAATCATCACGAATACCTTCAATTTCACAAATAACATCTGTTTGATGATTGATCTCACATCTCTGCCCTTGTTTAAGTAAATAAGATCCGGCTCCTTCCGCTGATTGTATTAGCCAGTGACATTTAATATGTGGCATTTATTTCCATGAAAAAAACAGTGTTGAGCACCACAAGGCCAGGGAGATGAAGGAAAGAATGTTTTGGAGAAACTGGAAGACTTACTACATTAGTATAATGTCAGTAATTTCTGAAATAAATTAAAGTAGATTAACAATAATGCAAATCTAGAATGTGTTCTGATGGTAATTACAATACAGCATAACCATTCACTAGTTATCCTACTGATAATGGATCCGCTTTAGGTGCAGAAATAGGGAGAGGGAAAGCATTTTAGTTAGCGAAGGGGAGAACATATTTAACAAAATGTAAAACTACTTGAAATTAACTATTCACTGCAAACTCAAAAATGGGCATTTTCACTGAATAATTCTCTGATGTGTGAATTTTCACACAAAAATTAGCTGTGTTGAAAATCAGTCAGTACTTGAGCAAAAATGGGCAATCTAAAATAAAAATTGAAATAAAATAAAAAATAGAATTTAAATGTGATCATATTTGCAGTGTACAATTTAGGCTGTGAAAAATTGCATGAAATGGAATGACAAACATTTGTCATAGTTTAATGAAACAAAAATTGTGAGCGTTACACTGCTTTTATTGTAGCAAATATCTTTTCCCTCCTACAATATTTGTGGGTTTGTTTTTCTGTACTCCTTAGAAAAAAATCTAAACATCCAGATGTATGTAATGGACCACACCTAGTGGCAGACGGTTCCTCAAAGGCTTAATCAATTAGATAATGATTAGCAGGCCCCAGCTGGGAGTTAATAAAGGAGTGCAAGTATAATCAGGCTAAAGGGATCATTTCCCAGGCACTGATCATTAATTTTAAGTGGCATTGAACAAGAAATCTGAGCTAACTGCATGCCTGGGACACCGTTAAATGCTTCACTTTCTAAAGAAAGTTCTGACACTGAGGTAAAGATTTGCTTATTTATATTAATTGTGTACTGCACATGGCCTCAAAGTGTATGTATGCAACACATAAAGGGCCTGATTTCCAAAGGAACCTGAGTGTAAATGAGAATGAGGCCCAAAATGTGTTGATCAAATATCTTGATTTAGTAAAACAAATTCTACCAACAGCTAACACAGTAACTGTGGCTCTAAGGTACAAATGATGCAAAATTTGCAAAAAAGGAGTGTTTGCATTTTTAAAAAAAATTAGTATCAACTCCCCTGCCTCAAATACAACCAAAAATAAAAAAATCACCAACTATCATGTTAAACTGAGTATTAATGCAATCAAATATCTTGCTAATGTGTTTTTTTCATTCCCCTATCATCTTCCCAGCATGTATTATTTCTTCATTTCTCTGTTCTGTCTATCATTTGGAACCCAATCCTGCAAACACTCAGGCACATGAGTAATTTCATCCATGTGAGTAATCCTATTTCTTTCAATGGGACAACTCATGTGAGTAATTACTCATGTGCCTGAGTGTTTTCAGGATTAGGTACTTTAGGGCAGGGACTTGTGTCCTGTGCATTTTCTGTGAAGTGTCTAGCACACTTGTGAGTAGTGTAAAATAATAAATAATATAATTTTGATAGGTAACAACCTTTGAATGCAACATTAATTGGTGGTACTTGGATTTAGATATTTGCAAGATTTTTCAATAAAATTGTTTAAGAAACAAATTATATATTGTCAGATTCTCAGATGCTATATATTTGTGTGGCTCCTTTGATATCAATGAAGCTGTGCTGATTTTCATTAGCTGAAGATCTGGCCCTAAGAGTTTATTTTTGTCCTCTATTTATACCTTACAATTCAAGGTATTTTTAAAGTATTTGAGTTAAAGCCTGCGATACAAGAAATACTGGATCCAGTTATACCTCCGAGGAGGCAGAATGACTCCAGAGTTGCTGGAGAAAGGATAGCGAGAGAAGCCTTTTGCAACACTTTTTAAAAGGTTTATCCAGGGCTCCAATACTTCTGCCATTACCCCACCTAGACATGCCACCTCTAAAGCTGCTTGTGCTGCCAACAATGCTAGTCAGTTTCATGCATGCTGCTGTTGCTAGGGCATACAGCACATTTATGACTCCTCTTGCCCCCTTCACTGACCTTTTCCCTTGTCCCTTGGGATAGAAAAGTCTCATTGTGCCCTCCTCCTCCCCACCCGCACTGGAGCAGCCATAATTTGGCCCACTGTATCCAAATACACTCATTCACTTGTAATATATTATGCTCTGCTATTTTGAAATATGATCTGTGCTCATACATTTTTATTTAACCTATTGGGGGAAATTATTTTAGAATATTTTAGGTTCCGAAATACAAAATTTAGGTCTGCCCTTGGAACAGTGCAAGGACAGTAGGAATAAAAGCTATCTCATGCCTTCAGAGGTTTGGTCCATGTCTTCTATACATTCAGTAGACTGATCTGTATAGTAGTCATGGCAGAAAGTCATTTGTTATGCCAGTGCCATTAGCATTTTTTTCTGCATTAAGAATATTGCCAAGTTTGCACTTTATTCCTTTCTGCTGACAGTTCGTTTTCATAGTGTGTCTTAATTTAGTTCTCTTTTTTATTATTACAGTTCCAGGTATAAATGTTTTAATTTGTCATTCACCAGGCATATTGTATGTGGTCAGGAGGTTACAAAAGAAAATTATAAGACATTGCCGTAGAAAAGTTAACTGAAAGTCTATTTTGGATGACTTATGGTATACTGCATTTCCTTTCCAATTTTGCAGGCAATGAAAAAGTAGCCAGATAAGTCCAGGGCATTTGCTTTTCCGTTTTGAAACTGGCATAGATTTTCTAAATACAGTACTGGTCACATTTTACTCATTTTTAGTGATTCTAGGACAGGAGAGTGAAGTTTGTCTCTAGTGCAGTGGTTCCCAAACTTGTTCCGCCACTTGTGCAGGGAAAGCCCCTGGCGGGCCGGGCCGGTTTGTTTACCTGCCACGTCCTCAGGTTCGGCCGATCGCTGCTCCCACTGGCCGTGGTTCGCCGTTCCAGGCAAATGGGGGCTTCTGGAAGTGGCGCGGGCCGAGGGACGTACTGGCCGCCGCTTCCGGCAGCTCCCATTGGCCTGGAGCAGCGAACCACGGCCACTGTGCTGGGTCTATACCTGGCACAGCATGGATCACATGGGATACAGGCACAATTAGGCTTGCTAGCACGTTGGATAGGATGGAACCACACCTGCCCTCTTCCTCTGACCTGTGATGGGAGTTGGGAAGCAGTGGATTTGCAGAGCCTGCTTTCCCTTCTGCTCTGTAACCTGTGGCATAGGTAGCCTGCACAAGAGAGTAACCAATGATGATCTGTGTGATAATGGACAAATAATCTTTGCCCTGGGTACATTTTTATTTTATTTTATTTTATTTTTTGTTTCAAATCACTGGCATTCCCTTGTGGAAATTACTAGAGAACTTATTGATAAATTATAATATCTATATGCATGTTTTGAATTAAACTAAAGAATGTAATACAGAATTATATCTCTGCTAAAAGAAATCTATTGAATGGTTCAAAAACACATATAGAAAGGATATCATTCTCTATTAAATTTTCCAATATAGGGTTTTAGAGTAATTTCTTCAGAGTCCTATTATATTTCTATATATCCTATTGGCTAAATCCCTATTACAAACCATAGGACTTTCCATAAGGGCAAATTGGTTTGTTTTGAAGGCAAAAATGTGCTTATCAGAAGTATTTTTATAAGGCCTCAAGATAAATCTTCTCTGGCAGGGGTGACTAAGTTGTAGAGGCAGGGAAATCATCTCAACTCTCCCTTTAGCTTGGTGGCAGAATTATAAGAAGCTGCAGAGAGTCTCCTCTAGCACAACTGCTTTAAAATGGGTAATAATACTTATCTACCTCATAGGGGTTAGTTGGGCTTAATTAATTAAAGTTGTAAATCACTGAGAACTCCTCAGCTGAACGAAGCTATGGTATAGAATTGATTATAATCAGGCTCAGTACCATTCTCGTAGGTTATTCTGAAAGGAGTAACTCTATTGGCTAACTGCATAGGGAAGAAACTGCGTCTCAAGGATTAAAGGGAAATCATTAGTGGATGCTTGTGATTAGAGTGGAAACCTAGTGGCCTACAGAGATTTGTTATTGATTCCTCGCCAGCCCCCAAAACTATCCCCTGGCTCCGTCCTTGCTTAAGTATTCTGTTGCAGTATTTCCCCAAGAACATTCCTCCTGGTGCATAGATTGTGTTTGGTGAAAGCTTTTTCATAATAGGTGCATTGTCATAAATTATTCATTTTGTACTCTTGTTTCTAAAAAAAAAAAAAAAAAAAGTGAGCCAGAACTTTTGGGTGGGCAGAAAAATACTAAATAAGTAAATAATTAACATTACTATACAACTAACAGGATTGCAATGTGCAGTTATATTGGCATTGTAAGAAAACAGAACCTACTTACTGTATTTTAGTTCTCAACTATACACATCATTCCCTTTGTCTCACTTTTCAGCTCCCACCCTCCTCTGTGGCTGTGATTATTCCTGTGGCAGGGGGAGTGGTGTGGCTCTGCTGCAGAGGGGAGGGGCTTGTATTGAGAGGGAACACAAGGGGTGTTTCTTCATTCTCATGGCACAGAGCTTACCTTTGTGTGGTCCCTCTGCATAGCAGCATGTTGGAAGTCAACGGGGCAGGGCAGAGGCAGGCCATTGGATGTGGTCTGTTGTGACAGTTGGGCCTACAAATTTATCTGAATTGTGAGCGCAATTGTAAAAAGTATGTAACAGTTCATAAAATATCACAATAACCTACAATAGCAAATGTTGATGGGGAAAGGTATGAAAGGGAGAGAGAATAACTGAATTACTCTAACCAAAAAGGCCAAGTTAATCTGAGCCAAAAGCAGAAAATGTGAATCCAAAAGTTAATGAGCCAAACTTGGTATGTCTGATATTAGGTCTAATTGGTGGACAAAATAATGAGGGACTGTGTAACTTCACCCATTATTCCCTTTTTGGTCCTTAAAGAAAGAGAACTTGTGGGGAATGTATGAAAGAACAAAATAGAATAGACAGTGGCTACCGGAGTGAGCTTAACCATCATGGCTGACACCTCCACCATTCCCTGCAACCCCAGGCCTTCCTCATCCTGATCCTAAAAGGTGTCCTAACCAAAAGTGACCAAAAAAGAAGGGGACCAAGTAACATCACCACCACTACCAGCTCCAGCTAAATCCCAAACACCACCTGAAATAACAGTTATTACCACCTTTAATACCAGAAAAAAACTGTTAAGCTGTTTTCCTTTAAACATTAAAATTTAACAGCAGCAGCAATATCCTCTCAACTAACTTCTTTTTCCCAAAAGAACAGTTTTTCCGATTTTTAATACCATCTAAAAGGGGGAGTTGCCTTCCAAAAACTGTCTACAGGGAAAGAGAATAAAAATGTTAAAATAAAAACCTTATGTAATACTTTACATTTCAAAGGCTTTAATTGTTTTTCTTCTTTTCTGTATTTTTAATAAAAGATTAAAAAGATTTTTAATAGTGTGTTTTCCATAGTGCTAAGTGTAGGGGTAAGATATCTGTATACTAAGCCCTGGACTTTGTTTAACACCGTTTAATGTTGAACAGCTACTGGGTTATATTAAAAGTTTTAGCACATATCTTCCTTCTAAATTAATATAACAGGTCCAACATCCTTCTCCTCCCAATGTGATGGAACCATTTAAGGGATACTCAAGGCTACTTCAGTAATGGAGCGGATGTAGCCTCTATGGAATGGCTTCACAGCCAATCTATGAACTTTGGAGGAAGATGCCTTTTCCATTTTCCCCCTTGGCCCACCCAATAACCAGCTAGTCCTGCTGGGTATTGTCTGAGGATATGTCCTTTTTTACTCCCTTTTTTAAAAAAAATTGCAAGCCACCGTGCCTTCTTAAAAGCACTTGGATATCACAGTTATGGGCACAGGCTCAAACCTAGATATAATAGAAAATAAAAAGATGAACACCTATCTTGCTCTGTTCCTCCTATCACTCAATTCTTCAAGAGGAGTGCAGAGAAATTCCCTTTTCACAATCCCTCTCTCCCCCCCAAATCTTGCACACTGAACCCCAGGAAGTAGCTGCTGAGACTTTGAATCCCAGTGTTAGTTCTGTCATATCAGCACACTTGATTACTTTTTTGCCAAACCATCATGCTTACTTCATTTAGTGTTCAGCAAATTAATTCAGTTTTAATAATATGATTAAAAGCTAAATTTTACATCAACATAAATTATCATTAAACTGCAACGAATACGTTTTTTAATCTGTTAGAGACTCATTTATAGTTATAGATTAATTCTGATAACAATGGCATTAAACCCTTTTAGCTAAGAAATGTTAGTGATTAATGTATAGTTGTTTGCTTTTTTAATACCTCTGTCATATATCAGATCAGTATTTGTGCATAGTGTCAAACTTTATTCTGTTCTTGTCAAAATACTTATTACTGCTGACAGGTATAACATACCCACATTAATCCTTAATTCCTTGATTCAATTTTCTAATTGCATTTTTGGCATAAGATTGCAAAAGTCTGAAGCCATTCAGACTTACGTGATCTATTTGTCTTATGGTATAATAATACACTTTTAAAAATTAGATGCACCTAACTTAAAAAGTCTGAACAGAAAAAAATATTAAGTACTGAAAATTTCAAGTCCTACAGCACTTAGATAAGACATCTCTTCTTGGAATGTAGATTGATCCAAAACCTTTTACACATTCTATTTTTCATGGCTTTGTAAGAATAGCAAATACAATTTCATTGATGATCAAATTGGAATATACAGGTAAGCTATAATGAGGATTTTTTCATGGTTGGGATACCCTCCCAATCTGTGTTTTCTCCAGGAATTGAAATGGGGGGGGGGTGTTCGAATTTCTGGGGGGGTGGGGAGGGACTCAGGGCCGATGAGGGGTGAGACCGTGAGGGTGAAGGTGGGCTGTATGGCACCATAGTAAAAACTGAAAAATGTTTCATGACTATTTTATTAGATTTAACTCATGTTTTAAAATCATCACACAAATTAAAGTTGGCTACTCAAGCCTTCTATGAAGCACTACATCTACATCCTTCTTGGTTTCTTGTTATAATTTTTCACAACTCTGTTAATGAACTTCTTGAATGCAATGCGTTCATCTTTGGTGGCTTCTCGTGTGTCCAGTACTTCCATTCCTTCAACTGATATGCTCATTAGTTCATTCACATGATCAGGCGGAAGGTGACTTCCTTCAGAACAAAAAATTCTATTGAGTGATGAAAAAGAATGCTCAACTGTAGCTGTTGTGACTGGGAGTAGCAAGAGATGAATTCCTACTTCTTTCATCCCAGGAAACATAACACAAAGATTGGTTCAAGCCACTAGTGATGATAAAAAAGAAGTTGAAGTGAAATCTTCATTCATTCATCATATGATATTCCACTCTGTGTTCAAATTCTCTATTCTGTCCTGAGTACATGGCAGCCCCATTGCTGGTAGTGCCTCACTCCACTCAACTCTCAGTGTTTTATAGGACAGGGATCTGTAAAAGCTACGTTGAGGTTGAGTAGAATCTAGCTACACCAGGAAGAGTGCTGGGGGAAAGTTGGAGTCCTGGGAACCACATGGGTGTGGAAGGAGCTGTTATGCTGGGGTACAATGTGGTATGACTTAAGGTTGCAAACAGGGCCGGCTCTGGCTTTTTTGCCGCCCCAGGCAAAAAAGCCTCCGGCCGCCCCCCCCCCGCTGGCCGGGGGGGGCGGCCGGAGCCCCTGGGGGAGGGCGGCGAGCCCCGGCGGCGGCTCCGGTTTCCCCCTCGGCGGCCAGAGCGCCGGGGGCAGGGCCGCGAGCCCTGGCGGGTGCTCGGCTCTCCCCCCGGCAGCCAGAGCGCCGCGCCGCCCCCCTCCAGGTGCCGCCCCAAGCACCAGCTTGGGTGCTTGGTGCCTGGAGCCGGCCCTGGTTGCAAACTTTCCATGGATAAACCACAATATTCTGGCAACTGCTTTGAAGACTATTCACTCATTTGTTTATATGAAGAGCAGTGCATTTGCAAGTATCATGGACAGAATAAAGTTAGAGTAAGACTTCTTGCACCCTAACTAAAAATAAGAAGAAACTTGGAAAATAAAAATGAAATAATCCTAACGTGTTTATCTTTTCTTTAAAAAATAGTCTAAAATCAGAAAAAAAGTTGATTAGTAAGAGAATTGTATGCTTCTTATATTTTCCAGGGTTAATGTTTTATTAACTCTGATTCTCATTGCTGCTTTTTGGCACAACATAACAGTTGCTTCTTTTTGTATAAAATATGACAATTCCAGTAAATAAATCACAGAAGCTAAGTGCTTTGGGCAAACAAACACATGCCTTATCTCTTCCAGAGAAGCTGTGGAAAATGCATGATAAATTGCACATTTCAGAGAACATGTTATGTCACTGTGAAATAACTTTGATTCATGATTATGTATTTATCTTTAAACAACTGACAAACCTCAGGGTATCTAAATTATTATCATTTGCTCTATGCTTCTGTAGCTTTTTTGCTAGAGAATCTGAATGACTTACAGTAAAATACTGCTTCTCCTTTCTTAGTCTTAACATTCTATAAAAAATGCATTATTTGGAAGGCAAAAACAGAAAATTCCTACTGCGTTTGATTTTGGATGAACTTCTGCTGAAAATGGTTAACAATAATATCATTTGAACCAATCGTGTTTTGAAAGAAATTAGGGCAAACATAAAACAGAAAAGGAGAGTGCTTGTTTTATGGGAGCTTTTCTAGTACAATAGCAATAGAAAAAATATAAATTTTGACTTATGTTTTCTGTATCAAATAAGTAAAAGGCATAATGGTAAATTTGTTCCTTTGAATTGTGTGCCTGCATACAATTACTTTTGCAAATAAAGATTTTACATTAACTGTCTTTCTTAATAAGGAGACTAAGATTGTTATTATTTGGTTTGTCACAAATAAGAGGGAAGGCCAGGAGAGGTGGCTTACACCAACTATTACTAATAGTTGTTGTTTTGTTTGTTTAAATGAGGGCCCAATCTGCCCCGTTGTGCTGTGCGCAGTACAGATATATATTAAGACAGTCCATGTCCAGAAAAGCTTACTTATTGTTAATAACACTGGTCTACAGTTTTTGAGAAGTCGTCTGCTTCAGAGATAAAATGTGCTATTTATTATGTATTTTGATGTGCTGAATTCAAATATGACAATTAAAACAACTGATTGGCTACTGTTTCTAAGATATTTAAGTTTTTACATTTTATGTCTATGTATATTGTGTAGCTAGTAGAGTTTTAATCATAACTTGTAAACCTAGGTCTTTTCATGTGTTTATGGTTGCTTTACATGATAATATTTCACCTGTCCTTTTTATGTAACACTTTAAAAATCAGCAAAAGGGTTATATAAATAAAATTTATTATGAAACAAAAGGCAAAAAACTATTATGTACGTAGTTTAGTCCTATTCAGTGTCTACTTGGCGCTTCTTGGCTTGTCTCTTGTATTCATTAAATGGAGCATCTCTTGTCACTGTCCAGCAATAGTCTGCAAGCATTGATGGGCTCCATTTGCCCTGATAGCGTTTCTCCATTGTTGCAATGTCCTGGTGAAATCGCTCGCCGTGCTCATCGCTCACTGCTCCGCAGTTCGGTGGAAAAAAATCTAGATGAGAGTGCAAAAAATGTATCTTTAGTGACATGTTGCAACCAAGGCTTTTGTATGCCTTGAGGAGGTTTTCCACCAACAACCTGTAGTTGTCTGCCTTGTTGTTTCCGAGAAAAT
>NW_020664446.1:13618009-13670167 GCF_002925995.2 Terrapene triunguis
GTATAGCTGATGGAATGTTTGGATAATGCACAGTCCACTTTTTCTTCTTTGACACACCTTTCCCAACTGGAGGCACCATGCAGAAGTAACAATTGCTGGTATGATCTGTTGGCTCTCCCCAAATCATTGGCACTGCAAAAGGCATAGATTTCCTTTTCCTGTTCAACCACTGGCGAAGATTTGTTGCACAAGTGTTGTAGCATATGTGTGGGGCCCACCTCTTGTCCTGATCTCCAATTTTGCAGCCAAAATAAAGGTGATAGGCTTTCTTAACCATAGTGGTTATACTGCGCTTTTGTGATACAAAAGTCACTTCACCACAAACATAGCAGAAGTTATCTGCACTGTTGACACAAGTACGAGGCATCTCTGCTCACTTTGGCTAAACAGAAATGTGTCCCTTTGCAAAATCAAACACTGACAAATAAGAGAGCACGGCACTGTATGATTTCTAGAGCTGATATAGGGCAATTTGTTCAGCAGAGTGATGTAAGCTTCGTTATGATTGCATCATCCATGACTTCTAGGAATAACATGATGCAATTCATATCATGTATGACGCAATACCAGCTTCAGATGGCATCATTCATTGTTTTGCCTAAAAAGCAAGTACTGTCCAAACCCAGTCATAGATTTATTCATAGATCCAGTCAAAGATGTATTTTAGTCATTTCTGCTTTAAATTGAGATCCCTTCCCTTTATAACTCACTTATCTTCCGCCATTCCCAAGTCAAGGGTCGTATATACTGACCCAATAGCATATCTTGAAAACCAGAGCCAATCAACAATTTTAAGCGTCATTTTCGTTCTCAGTGACCCAGAATTAGTAAAGTTTGACTACATTTATTTCAGAAGCATTTTGGCTGTAGAGCAGTGTAATTTATTTGTTTTTATTTTTGTTTACTGTTTGTATTTCAGTAGCACTAGAGACTCTAATTGGGATTGTCCTAACACATACTGAGAGACATTCCCTGGCCAAATGAGCTTACAATCTAAATAGACAAAGAATAAAAGAAACAAGTACAGAGAGGTGAAGACTTTGCCAAGGTCACATAATAGGCTATAGACAGGGCCTACAGAATTCAGGATCCAGTGGCCGATCCACTACATCACACTGCTTCCCATTAGTGTACAGTCTAACTCCACGCTTGCCTCTCTTACCCTCTTCTCCCCTTCCCATTCCCTTTTGCTCCCTTTCCCTTCAGTGTCCCCTCTCCCTTCACTTTTCTATCCATTTAGCTCATCCATTCCTAACTAAACCCACTCCTGCACACAAAAAATTATTGTATGAACATGATTGTAATGGGGTATGCTGGCCCTTTAAGCCTAAGGGGGACCAGAAGACTGTGTCCCAGGGATGTTGGTGTGAGCACAGGATCAAGAACTGGCTGAAACCGGAAGAGAGGATTGGGAGTTAGCAGTGGGATGGGAAGATACCAGGACATTGTTACTTTAAGGGCCCAGGAGCTGGAACTTTGTATTGCAGGGCTCCCCTCTCTGCTGGCCCACTGGGAGGAGCTTTCAGAATGAAAGGGGTATATATGCCGCCTTCCCTCTCAGAAACAGGTGCATGCTGACAAAGGAAATAAGGCAGAACTGGAAGGCTAGATTTATGCTAGGAAGAATAAACACAACATGGTCAGTGGAAGCATAATAGATGGGTACAAACTATGCTGGTGTTATGATGGAACTTGTGTTTGGGACACTGAGGACTATCTTGAATTACTTTTGGGCTACTCACTCAGTTTCAGGGGAGGGTTGATGATTACCATGAGACAGTCTACACAGATAGAGGATGCTATTGAAAATGCTTTGGCCACAAGAGGGAGCCAGGTGGACGGTGTCCTTGCTACACTGATTCCTGGGGAAATTCTGTGCCACTGTACACATGCCGAATTCATGTCGCCTGCAGATTTTTTCTCTGCAGAAAATAGATTCTGATGGAGAGGCACTGCAGTTACACCTTTTGCCCACCAGGAGATGCTGTGATGCCAGAAGAGAGGGCAGCTGGCTTTGGGCCAGAGCAGCCAGCTGTGGAGAGGGAGGGGCAGTGGCAGCCTTCCTCGGAGTGCCCTGCCTGCAGGGCCAAGTGAGGAGGGATATGGCATGGGATATGGGGGAGAACACAGAGCAAGGTGCATGGGGTTCTGGGGGGTCACATAGACTGGGGTTCAGAAGGACTAGTAGGGGTGACAGACTGGGGCAGGGGCACAGGAGCTAGTGGGGTGACAACATTGAGCCAGGGGCCAAATGGGAGTGGGGGTGCAGGATCACATGGGGATGGGGTGGCTGAGTAGGGATGCAGGACCACATGGGGACAGGGTCAGGGGGTGCAGGGCCACATGAGGACAGAGGGGAGGGAGATTCAGGGACACAGGGAGGAAGAGTGGCAGAGTGAGCGTGCAGGGACTCATGGGGATGGGGAGAGGAGGGCAGTGGCAAATGGGGATGGGGGAGAAGGGGTTACTGAGTAGGGGTGCGGGGACACATGGGGACGGGGGCAGATGTAACTGACTGAATGGGAGAGAACAGGAGTCAGCCAGGATCTACATGGGAGAAGCTCCCCAACTCCCTAACAAAAAGGTCTGTCCCATACTTCTTCCACCCACACCCAACAACCCTCCAGTTTCACTCCCAGGCTCCTTCTCAGCAATTACTTCCCTCTCCCTCTGCTCCTCCGTTACCCTTCACTCCCCCAAGCCTCTGCACTCCTTCCAAGAGGTACAGGAAATACGTTTCTGTATTGTAGTTTAAATTAATTATTACTCAAAGTTCTGTATTAATATGCCTAGTAAGGAATCTATTTGTCAAAAAACATTTCCTGAATCTTTTTTGTTGTCTGTATTGTTACAGACATACTTGCTGACTGGTATTTTGAAATCAATTGCCAAAATAATTGAAACTGATTATATTTTCTTATTTTGACAAATAAAATATAAAGAATTTTGAATAATTTTAATATATTGTGTGCAGAATTTTAAATTTTTTGGTGCAGAATTCTCCCACGAATAAGTGATGTTTGCCACCATTATATTGTTCACCCTACTCATGAGGTATAGCCCTTTTCCCCAGTCTTGTCTATTTAGACTGTAAACTCTTTGGGGCACAGACTGCCTGCTACTCTATTTATACAGTGCCTAGCACAAAAAGGCCCATTTTTAGTTGATTAGGTACTACTGTAGTAAATATTGATTGTGATAATAACTGCTCTTATAGTTTTTATACAATTCTCCTTGATTTGTAATGCAGTTGTAGAAACTTTAAAAGAATTTTTTTTCCCAATAACAAACTGGTATTTCTTTTTTGTGTGTGAATCTAGTGAAGCTAACATTAAAATGGCTCCTTTATTTTTCTTTTACATCTTTGTTATGATAGGAGAGGACTCCAGAGCTCTAGAAATAAGAGGCCAGATGCTTGGCTGGTGTGCATAATTTTAGCTCCACTGAAGTCAGTTTACAGAAGCTGAGGATCTGGCTCTGTTTTTTATCAGCTGCTCCTGGACCCCTGTTCAGAGGTCCAACAAAAAGCCTAAGCATGTCAGAGGTCTCATTTTGAACTTAACTGCTGCAATGGGACGAATTTCATCTACATTCCTTTTGTAGATGCTACAAAAATCATAACTGTTCTTAAGTTGTGGGTTTTTTTAGGTGGGAGGGCTTCATCAGATGTGAGGGATTTTAATACATCTTGATTTGTTATCCACTAGATCAGTGTTCCCCAAACTTGGGACGCCGCTTGTGTAGGGAAAGCCCCTAGCGGGCCGGGCCGGTTTATTTACCTGCCGCGTTCGCAGGTGCGGCCGATCGCGGCTCCCACTGGCCGCGGTTCGCCGCTCCAGGCCAATGGGAGCTGCTGGAAGCGGCGGCCAGTACGTCCCTCGGCCCGCGCCGCTTAATCTTAAATTAGACTAGATTAGACTAAATACATCTACAAAAATGCCTCTAAAATATTTGCCACCTCTGTACTGAAAATAACATATTTATCTATTGTTAAATTTACTGCAGTTTGCTCTCGATTCTTATCTCCACTGAACTGTAATAAATTTTGGTTACTTGGAGGTAGTTAAATAGAAACTAATAATTGTTTTTCATGATGGAAGGGAATTTGTTTTCTTCCCTTTATATCCAGTAGTTTGCTGCATATTTAACTTGCCTAAACTATCATTCCTCTTAGTATATTTGAACCAGTTGACATTTATATGTACTTTGCATTTTGCATGTAAATGGAAAAGTTTAATAGCTTTGAATCTCAAATCAAAACATTCAGATTTCTCTCTTTTGCCTTGCAACATGACAGACTCACTCTCTAAATATTTACAGACAAGAAAGAGAAATGAATACTTATGCTGATTTTGACCTAACATTTTCAGAAATATCTTCAGTGCTTGATTAAACATTTAAGCTCTGAAATGGGAAATGCGTATCACTTAGTGAGCACAAAATATGGAAACATGACTAATTGTAAAAACTCATTTTAGAACCTTATCGCTTTTTGGGTTTGTATGCTGCTTTGTGTTCCTTCAGCTGCTAGAGGCTTGAGGCTTGGTAACTCAAGAAGTATATGGCTGCAACCATTTATTCCGATAGTTAATTTTAAATGAACAGATTTATGAGACTAATAAAAGGAAAAAGCTTTATAATGACACAAATCCATTGCCATCACAAGTATTGGGCCATAACTACAAAGGGAACTTTAGACTCAGTGCTACAATACCTAATGTGTCCTGACCCCAGGTGGCTTTCATATCCCCGAGTCAGGCACCCAGGTTCCCTTGAGGGGTGAAATTTTGGAACAGCCTTCCGAGGGAAACGGTGGGGGCAAAAGACCTGTCTGGCTTCAAGATTAGGCTAGATAAGTTTATGGAGGGAATGGTTTGAGGGGAGAACATGATTTTAGTCAATTAGGCAATAACGTGCCATCGCTGGTAAAATGAGGGTCCGGCTGGAGAATCTTGCCTATATGCTCGGGGTTTTACTGATCGCCATATTTGGGGTCGGGAAGGAATTTTCCTCCAGGGTAGATTGGCAGAGGCCCTGGAGGTTTTTCGCCTTCCTCCGCAGCATGGGGCAGGGGTCGCAGCTGGAGGATTCTCTGCGACTTGAAGTCTTTAAATCACGATCTGGAGACTTCAACAGCTGAGTTAAGGGAAAGTGGGGGGATCAGCTTATGTGGCCTGCATCATGCGGGAGGTCAGACTAGATGACCATAATGGTCCCTTCTGACCTTAAAGTCTATAAGTCTATATGATCCATTAGGAGAGCTACAAGCCTAAGAATGGGATTCACTAAAGCCAATATGCTGAGAGGGAAGTGTGATTAACTTGAACAAGAGTGTTGTCAAGCTTAAAATGAACAACAGTATTGCCAGTGTTAGGCCTAAAACTTCCGGAAGCTTTATAGAGCAAGCTTTGCAAAATTAAGCTGCAACTTGTGGTCAAAAGATACCTGCAACCAGACAACGTTTTATGCTGACTCCTACATGGTTAAATAGATCATGCCCACGGGTACCGCTTATTAAGACCACTTTTGAAACTTGTGGTTAAGAGACGCTGCAGCCAGAGAACTGATTCCTATGTGGTTTTGATGTGCTAGGCCTTCAGGCATAGGTTATCAAAATAACCTTACCCACAATCAAGACAATAACCCATTTAGAGATAAGTTATATCCTTGTAACCTAAAAAACTAAAGCACCAACTGGCTATTAGAAAAACCACAGTCAAGACAATGGGCTATATGGAAATAAGTTATCTCCTTGTGCATAACTTATAAAACTAAAACAACAATTGGATATCAAAACAACCACAATCACAATAAAATTCGGCCTTCCCTAATTGGTTAACCTGCTTCAAAACATGGTGGGCAGATGAGATTAAATGTGTAGCGCCTCAGGTGGGTTTGTGTGTGTGTCTTGGTCTAAGAGGTCATTCTCTTTGATTGGTCTGACCCACACCCCCCTGAACCGAGGAGACCTGAACCGACTATCTGTACCTGGCCAGTGCAAAGAGCGGTCGACTAAAGGGTAACGTATTCTCGATAGGGTAAGGTTTTGAAGTAAAATAGTCTGGTTGCATGCAGAATAAGGTAACGGAGTAAAGAAGTCTGGGTTGCTCGAGATGATTTGATCTCAAGTTGTACTGACACTATAGTATTAAGAATGGTAGTGTCAGGATAATTTGATCTCAGGTTATATTAATGCTGCAGTATTAAAAATAGTAGTAAAAGTTTAATACTAGTGTTAAGTTGTTTAGAAATAGTAGTAAGTTGTTAATCAATTTATAGTATCTTTGTTTGTACTTGTGTTTATGAAGGGCAGGAATAGTACTTGTAAGGTTGAGTTAATGAGTAATAATAGCTTTGCATGTACTCGTGTCTGTCATCAGTAAAAATTGCCAATGTTAAGGACATGCTTTTATAGTAATAAGTAGCTAATGCATAACATTACCTGTACTTGTGCTTGTTTGCAATATAATTTGTCACTTATATTAATCCTTATTCAATGCTGGTCTTTAATTTTTCTTTTCCTCTTCTGTCTGTGTTGCATTTATAGCCGTAAGTCATTAAAAGCCTTTCTTGAGGAATAATCAGTAGTTTTAATTTCTTTATACAGACACCACTTAACCTCATTACATCTGTGTTGAGTGGTGGGAAGTAATGATGACCCAGAGCCCCATTTGGGCCCTGATGTGTATCCCCTTCTTCCTATATCTCCGCAGGGAGTTGCCTACTAAACTAGCCAGGAGGAAATGCTGAGAAGGGTGTGACCTAAACCTCACCCCTCAAAGGGAGTTAGGTGCTTAACTCTGGATCAGGGAAAAGTGCCTCCCTCCACTTAGGATTCACGGACATGAACTCTTGTGTGGATTTAGGTGCCAAAGCCAAGTCAACCTTTTGGTGTGCGTGCCTTTAAGCCCAACAGAATCATTCTTATTCTCTCTTATCCAGTGCCTATACTGCAGTGTTTGGGGCATTCACTTGGGAGGTGGGTGACCTGGATATTGGTCCTGCTCCAATGAAATGAGACTAGATTGTAGAGGTATGCAGAGTTGGAGTTGTTTCACACCTTTTTTAGTATTATGAAAATATGGGAAACGTGGTACTATCTCTCAGATTCCACTGTACCATGTCTGAGCAAAAGCTGCTGTTTGCTGTGACTAATAAGTTCATATCACTAAGTTTGTTGAGAAACAAACTGGTAAATACAATTTTCTGGTGTTTGTGATCATTTTTTCCATTTAATTAGATATGCAGTGTTGTCTATTAAAGCCCATATTTAAGTCAATTAAAGGGGGATGGGACAGTCTGTAAACGTGAGGGACTAATTGAGAAAAGTATCTGCAGACCAGCATCACTGGGCCTCAGATTAAAGTTTTATAAGTAGAAATGGAAAATAATCTGTATCACACATTACAAAATGATCTTCTTTTTCAGGGTGCTCCTAAACCAATTGCCATTGAGCCTTGTTCAGGAAACAAAGCAGCCGTCCTTACTGTATTTTTATGTCTACCGAGAGGATCATCAGGAGTCCCACCCCCTGGTCAATCAGGTAAGAGTCACATTGGTAATCTTTAAGATTATGATCCTGCAAAGCAGTCTGCCTGGGAAGAATCCCAATTTAATGTACTCAGTGTGGACATAAGGGTCTGCCCAGACAAGTCGCTTTTAGGATCAGGACCAGTAGATAATGGGTACTTTAGTATACTAGCTGATGAATTTTCATTATTAAGGTTGCAGTTTAAATTTAATCTGACATCTCAAGTGAAATGACCATGTATATTTCATACTGGTGAGCATTCTCCACTCAGCAGCTGAACACATCAGCTTCTTTTCAAGTTGCTTTGAACCGAGAGAAATAAAACGATCCTGACATTACCGAATCCATTGAGTTTGCTTTGTGTTTCCAGTTAGGCCTTTCAACCTCTTTCAGTTAGAATGCTAGCATTTCCCAGAATGCCAGTGAAATGAATGCAAAGGATGTGTGAGTGTGTATAGCTGCTTCATTAGTGAGGTGTTCACTTTGGAAATCATCCCAGATCACTTTAAATTGGCATTTCCATTATCAGGGAGCATTTCCCATCGTAATCCACCTCATCTGATTTTTGCCAGATTGTTCTACAAAACTGTTCTTACAAAATGGCCTTGAACAGAAAATAGCTGTGTGTGCTCCATTAATCCTTTGAATGCTAAGTGTGACACTCTATATCTTGGGGGAGCACCCTGTAACCCCCATATTCCTCATTTATATATAATTGTGATATTGCATATAAAACATGCCATCTGAGGTACTGGGGAAAGGTTATGATCTGCTGAAAGCCATTGTTCTATCTAAATATGTATATCATCAATGCTTATTAAATTATAAGAATTGTGTTGTATGGTTTTCACTAAAATATGCTGTGGATTTGGGAAGTGCCCAGATACTAGCTCTCCAGAGACAACAACAAGGGAGATAACCAATGACTGGGTGGGTGCCGAGCAGACATCACCAGCCATCGTCCAGCAGAGGATTACAATTCAATGACTCATTCACAGGAGACACACTGGGGTATTACTTCAACTTGTGACTTAGCAATGCCCACCAGACCTGCCTGGACTTGTGTTCTCCAAGCACATGAACTGAAGGTATAAAACAGAACACAGGGGCCCCAGGCTTTGCCTTTTCTCCTCCCCCCACCTATGCTGCAAGCAACAAGGACATTAAGAAGACTGAAAACTCCAGCAGGGGAGACTGGCCCAGGTTTCAAGGGTGAAACCTGTGTACTATGAACTGCAATATCCAGTGGCGTGAGAGAAAATGCTTAATCTAGATGTTGCCCAGGCTAGTAGGGTTGAGAGTGTAGACTGCCTGCTTATATTTTATTTTCTTTTGGTAACCTCTCTGACTTTTTGTCCATCACTTATAATCACTTAAAGTCTATCTTTTGCAGTCGATAAACTTGTTTTACTGTTTATCTTTACCAGTGAAAAGCAACAGAGGGTCCTGTGGCACCTTTAAGACTAACAGAAGTATTGGGAGCATAAGCTTTCATGGGTAAGAACTTACCCACGAAAGCTTATGCTCCCAATACTTCTGATAGTGCCACAGGACCCTCTGTTGCTTTTTACAGATTCAGACTAACACGGCTACCCCTCTGATACTTTACCAGTGAGTTTGCCTGAAGTGTTTGGTAAATCTGCTCAGGTTTACAAAGGCAGGTGTATATCCACTTTCCATTGATGAAGCAGTGAACCAATTAATAAACTTGCACTGCTTGTCTTGAGCAGTGCAAGATGGAATATTCCTGAGGTACAAGGCTGAGGGGATTCAGCTGGTGCCTTTCTCTGTGTGATTCATGAGTGGCTCTGGAAGTATTCATGCAATCCAGCTAGGTGTGGGGCTCCACATGCTGTTGTGCTGAGTGATAACAGCCCCTGGAAGGGTTTGCTGCTTGTCACTAGTAAAGCATTGTGAGAGACAGCCCAGGCTGGAGAGTTAAGGGGGCACAGCCGTCCCACAGTCCCAGGCTGCACCCCAGGGATCCCGTCACACTAAGTATAATATATATTTTATTGTATTATATATAAAATGGTCATGACAAAAGAGTTAGTAGAGTAATCTGGCACAGATCAGATCTGGTAGATTATTATAGGAGTTGCCAAATAATGGAAATGCTGTTTCAAAATTAACTGGGATACTTTCCAAAACGACAGCTTACTTTTCATTATGGAAGTAATGTAGTATGTGCGCAGATACTGCTATATGCTAGACCAGAGGTGGGCAAACTACGGCCTGCGGGCCACATCCGGCCTACAGGACCATCCTGCCCAGCCCCTGAGCTCCTGGCCCGGGAGGCTAGCCCCCGGCCCCTCCAACGCAGCCTCAGCTCACTGTGCTGCCGGCGCAATGCTCTGGGTGGCGAGCTCTTGTCGGGCAGCACAGCTGCAGAGCCACGGCCTGACCCAGTGCTCTGTGCCGCACAGTGGCGTGGCTGGCTCCAGCCGGGCAGCGCAGCTGTAGCACCACCAGCCACCGGTGCTCTAAGCAGCGCGGTAAGGGGGCAGAGAGCAGGGAGGGTTGGATAGAGGGCAGGGGAGTTCGGGGTGCTGGTCGGGGGTGTGTGTGAATAGGGGTCAGGGCGGTCAGAGGGCGGGGAACAGGGGGGTTGAATGGGGGCAGGGGTCCCGGGGGGGGGTCAGTCAGGAAGGGAGGGGGTTGGATGGATCGGCAGGAGGCAGTCAGGGGCAGGGGTTCTGGGAGCAGTCAGGGAGAAGGGGTGGTTGGATGGGGCAGGGGTCCTGGGGAGCAGTCAGGAAGGAGAGGAGGGGTTGGATGGGGCGGCGGGGGGCAATCAGGGGTGGGGGGGTCTGGGGGCGGTCAGGGGAGAGGGAACGGGGGTTGGATGGGACAGGAGTCCCGGGGGGTCCATCGGGGGCAAGAAGCAGGGGGTTGGATGGGGGTGGGGGCCGGGTCACGCCTGGCTGTTTGGGGAGGAACAGCCTCCCCTAACCGGCCCTCCATACAATTTCGGAAACCCAATGTGGCCCTCAGGCCAAAAAGTTTGCCCGCCCCTGTGCTAGACAGTGTGGTTTATGAATAACTTGTACTCTTAAATAGCCAAAACTATATCCTCTTAACCTTCAAAAATCCATTTGAGATTAAAAAGTATTGAATAATGACGATGGGCAGAATTGGTTGCCCAGTGAAGAAATCAGCAGGACCAATAGTTATTTCTTCCCCTTTTGGGCTGATCACTATCTGTTATATTAAAGATTCCTTTCTCTCCTTTAGCAGTGAGGTGAGGATTTAGTTTTTCAGATGCTGCTGCTTTTGTGTTGGAATATCTTTTCTGGAAGTATTATGTAAATAGGGGTGATACTGTGGGGAATGGTGATCAGGGAGAAGGGTGCATAGAATATATCTGGTTCACATTTTAACAAAATGAAGCAAAGACATAATCATGATTAAAACCCTTACTTGTTTTCTTCTTAAAACAGAAATCTGTGATAAGAAAAAAATAAAAGTAACTTCTGAAACCTGAGATTAAGATGTTTCTCAGTGTTTTTTGTTTTTATTTATTTACCCATGATGTTTATCTATAGTAAAAATAGTATTTGGCAAGTTATTTTTGAACCAAATTTGCTTCACCTTTTGCTATTTTAAAGAATAATCACCACCCTGTGCTGTGATTCACTGGTCACCAAAAGAATGTAATTTTCAAAGTAGGAGTTAAATACAAAAGTGTGGGTGCGCCATTTTGAACATTTGAGTTTACATGGAGTTCACCATATTTATGTTTTTACAGTTGAAAAATGACATTGTCTCCTGCTTCTGCTTTATTTTATTACTTATTCTACCTTACATTAGCTTTACAAGCAAATATTTCAACAATATTCTTTTGTTTATTACTAGATTCTTTGTCAGACTTTTAATGTTTATAAATCTGTGAAATTTTTAAATCCCTTCAGCAGCTTTCATTTCGTTCAGGGTCAAAAGAGAGCAAAACTGCTTGATGTTTGCAACTGTGCCGATTCATCCATTAGATTATATTGCTATAATCTTTTTTCTTAAGTGTAATGAATTTTGGTACTTGTGGACTGCTATCACTGTATGTAGTCATGCATAAGGTAGGCAGAAGCTATTATGCAAGTTTCTTGGCATACCTGTAGCTTTGCTAATTCATTTCATTCCTATCCTGCAGCACTACCTGCTGTTTCATTCTTGGGCTTCCTGGGAGCAGACACTGCCAACTGTGCCAAGCTGTTTGAAATTATATGGAGCTTTTTGCTGCTAACATATGTTTGCTATGCAGTCGGTTTCCTTTAAGACTGAAGCTAAGTTAAAACAGTGATATTCAGGTTGAGGGAAGTTATACGTTCAATAATTAGACAACACCAAATAATCTTAGATTAACATGTTACTTGCATATAACTTCCCTAGAGCTCTTTACATGCATTTTAGGATAAAACTGTCATTGAAGCAAATAATTATTTAACAATTATAAAATAAGACAATAATGTTGATTCTCATTTTATAACAAAAGAATGTGGGGTTTATTACTAATGAGCTTATAGCTGTAAAGTGTTGGAATAGAATAAATATTTTTTCATTCTGGTTTTAAAAATCCCAGTAGTCAGGAGGCCTAATTCTTCTCTCAGATGCCCAGGCAAACTTCTTATTGAAGTCAATGGAGTTATATCCCTGTCTTTGAGTGCAGAAGGGTATAGGAGCCAAACAGTTTTGTTGGGCACATATTTAAAGTAACTGTGACAGGGTGTTCACCCCCACACAAACCCTGAATGGAGTAATATGGGTCACAATGGACCTGCTGCACCTCGAGGGAAGCCAGTGATTGTTAAGCACTAATTGAAGATGAAGTCCAGCTGTGGGAGGAGCTGGGCTAGATGTATAAAGTCAGAAAGTGAGCGCAGAAAGGGGCTGCAGGGAGGAGGTCTACAGTTACTTCCTAGATGGAAAGAGAGTTGGAGAGGGTCAGGGAGGAAATCCAGAGAGAGAGTAAGTGCTGGGGTCCTGTCCTGACTAGGTTGTCTCACAAGAGGCCTAAAGGGGCCACAGTGTGAGCAGCTGAGGGAAAGGGGCTCCAGATGGGTCAAGAACTAATTCCCAGATCTAGTCACAAGGAGGTGCACGTGGGGTGAGTGGAATCTCTTCACATAAGCACTAATTAAAAAATAAATTTAGCCTGGATTTGAGGAGAAATGAGAACCAAATCCCTGGTGAGGGATATCAGTAAGGTGCAGATCAAGGAAAATTTACTGTGTTAGAAATTAATTTTTAGTAGCAGATTTGCTGAACAGATCACACACCTTCTCTTGCTCCTTAGCTTTGTCTCCTCAGCTGCTTTGTAGCGAAGCATCAATATTAAAATCCAAAGGTTCAGACATAATAGCTGTTCTCTATACAATGCATACATAAGGTGTAATAAGAAAAATAGGTTTTTTCTAAGACATAAGGCCCATATGTGTCCTCCACGTTTTACTGTACCATGCCAGAGATCATTCACTACTGTTACAATCTCTGACCTTAGACTTAAAGTACCCTAAATGCTTCATTGTACCAAGGGAGAACTGTTAGTGAGAGCAGCTGTTTGCAAGGTTTTAACAAGGACTAAATTATACATCAGAAATGGTATGGGCAGTAAACAAAACAAATCAGACAATAAGAATGTGAGGGATAAGAGGATAACACGTGAACTGTTTATTAAAAAAAAAAGATGCCAAAGATATGAGCAAGTGAAAGACTAAGGCAATGTTCTCGATGGGGGTGTAATTTCTAAAGCTCACTAACATGTTGTGCATTAATTGGTCCATGTAGACCCTGCTGGTGTGCACTAAAGGTTCCCTCATGAGCTTTAACATAGTACTGTTTCAAACAGCACTATTAAAACACACCAGTAGGGTCTATACAGATCAACTAATCCGTAACATATTAGTTTGCTGTACAGTTTGCACTCCCGTAGAGTGCATTACCCCACCATGCAGATTAGTCCTAAGAAATGACTAATTCAAGGCTTGGATGTACAGCTCTGGGGATATGTTGAACAACATTGAGAGAATAATCCAGAAATGGAATAAATTCTCCAGAATGAAGAATTGAGACCGTGTTGTGATGAACAGTAAAACCAACAAGAACTCACACTTTGGGGTGTGAAGTTACTGGACAAAGTTTATGAAACTGACAAATGTTGGCATGTTCCTTACATAGTCAAAGAAAAATGAAAGGAGAAAGTGAATAATGCAATATGATAATTCTTTAAAAACAAAGATTTCAGAGTGAGAAAGAGATGCAAATGATGTAAAAACAAGTTACTTTTCCAACAACAAAACATCCACTATTCTAGTTGGGGCTGGCAGTAGTGCCTCTTAAGCTTGTTTGACACTTCCCATTATAAGAACCTGATTTCAGTTGCTTTTAACATTGCCAAACTTTAACCATTTGGGCTGAAGTTTTATATGCTGTGTGTTTGCCTTAGACTTGCTGGGTTTTTTTTCTTTCTTTTTTTTTTTTTAATTTTCAGCCAAAATCATCCCACTAGCCTCACAGAGCAACTAAATATGCTTCACCTCACGGCCATGGTGGCAAAGCTGGGCATTTTCTTTGACGGCCGCACTCAATTCTCCAAGCACTGGAACTGAGAGCAAGGAGTCTGACTACCTGTGTTGTTAGTGACCGCCCCGCCCCACCCCCACTGGGCTCAGGTAGCATGGAGGAGGAAGCTGTCTGATTCAAATGCAGAGGGGGACAAAAGCCAGGCCATGGGGGATGAAAAACAGTAAATTGTAGCAAGGAGTCTAGTGAGACTAGGACTCAGGGTTGGGGAGAAAACTTAGGACTGTGGGAGCAAGGAGGTTGCAAAAGAGAGTCAGAAGCTGACTGGGAGGGAAGCAGCGGGGAGGCTAGGAACCAGCAGAATGAGAGGCTGGGAACAGCTGGACAAAGAGACTGGGACTTGGAGCCCAGGTGGGGGAGGGGAGGCTTGGATTCTTTGGGCCAGGGGACTTGAACTGGGAGTGGGGAAGCTAGGGAAATAGGTGTGGGGGCCTGGGAACCAATTGGCTGGAGTTGGCGGGGGGACACAGAAATCAGATAAGGTAGGTGTGGAGAGAGACAGGCAACCTTAATTCTGACATTTCCAACGTTTTGAATGCTTGACTTTGCAATCTTAATGATGATCTTTTAATATAGTTTGTGTGTAATATATACATATGTTGGATGTAAGGGTAATAAGTCAAAGGATAAGCATCCCATAGGTACATATAAGAACACTTATTTGCAAGTGTGAATCAACAATAAAATAAAACATGCTTATTAATGAAAACACTTGTAATAAAATAGTTTTAACAGTGGGAGTTCTGGAATCCATCCAAGTTTTGGAATCTACTTAGGGACTTCCTGTTGCAATGCCTATAATTATGAATGACAGATGTAAAATTAAGTAGACTTCTTCAATGTTGCTACCTGAAAGCTACTCTCTGATATCTTAGGATCAAAAATAGAACTTCACATAATTCTTTACACATTGGATATAGTATTCAATCCCATTTAATTGACAAGCTACAGTAGAATCATAGAATCAATAAATTATTGTACCATCTGCCTCTTCCCCTTACCATCATAATAAAAAATGACTCATTAAGTGTTCTACAAGACGGTTATCTCTGGATAGAGGTCTCTGTAACAAAGATTTTTGCTTGATTTCTTGATTAAAATGCAAAGAAATGGTGATCCCTATCATAAGAGACACGTGAATGTAAAAAATACATTAATTGTGAGGAGTTGTCGCATATTACATTTAAAGACATAATACAAAAATAATTCTGATGCTTGAAAACAAAAACTCATTGAGATTTTGTAATTGTTTGGAAAAAATGTTTAGGCCCAGTCACACATTCATACATGTACATGTAACTCATTGTGCAATTCAGTGGGGCTGCTAATGCACCTCTGAGGGACCAGTAGGTCCTCAGCACTTTTAGTTGCCACAAAAATGTTTTTGGCTGAAAACTTAACACTGTAAAAATAATAAATGTAAATGTATGATGATCATAATATCGGATCAAGAAGATTTTCCAATGAAAAATGTTAGTAAATGATGCTGATAGGAATAAGCTGTTACCAAACAAATGCAGAGGATGGTGGCTGCAATGCATGTTGATATCTTTGTGCTGAATCTGTTACGGGCTTTTTCTCTAGTTGGAAGGTGTTTATAATAGCAGTGTAGACCCTGAGAGAAGTGAAAATACACAACAAATTAATGCAAAAACAATATAATGGAACAAAAGTGAAATGATTACAATAATATATATAAAATGACAATTCATTAAGGGCTTGAGCGTGCACCGTGCAGATGCAGAGTGTTTCACATATGAGCAAGGTAAAGAGATGAGAACCACAGGAACAACAGCAGAATCTAATCTGCATTAATGAGTGCTGCTTTGTGGCCGCTGCGTTACTCCAGCTTCTTTTTTTTACTTTGCTCCTTGGAGTGTAAGGGAAAAGGGGTGCAAAGAGCGTAAGGCGTACTTCTGTTCAGTGCAGAAGACTATCCATAGTCCTTGATTTTATTTGTGGCTGTGAGTAGCCTCTGTTCACACTTGCACTGGAACGCAACAGCCTTGTATCAAGTAGTAAATCTCTAATGTATTAGTAGCTTTCCTAATACACATTGATTGTACAAAAGATTCTTTGGCTGATGCATGTATTTCAGTGTACTATATGATATGGCATTAAGCATTTATATAGTGTCACACATATCCACGGTACTTTAAACAACACAGAATAAGACTTTGTACCTAAAGACAAAACTGAAGATGGTAGTTAAGAGTAGTCAGGGAAGCATAATCGGTGACTATTAGTATAGGAAAGATATATTCAAGAAGCTAGTTATAAAGAAGGATTTGAAGGATAGGAAGGGAATAAAATGGGAGATGCTTCTAAGCATACAGGTAAACATGAAAGCAAAGCATAGAGAGCATAAAGGAAACAATGAATAAAGAGAATTGAGAGGAGCAAGAGGAAATAAGAGTGGAGGTGGAGGTGGGAAGAAGATTATATAGTGCATTGAAAGGCAGAACAAGAAGCCTTAAATATGATGCTTTAGAAGATATAATAGGAATCTTCCCCTCCCCAGTTCATTTACTGCACCCATCAAAATAGTGTTCGGATATCTTACAAATGTATAAAAGTAGACACACATCTCTCTGTTGCATGTTCATTTCTGCTGTTTATGCACATCTCTATGGTATCTGTCATCCCTCCTTCCTTAGGGCATTTGGAGTTCTCTGGTTTGGGGGTTTGGGGGTGGTGGTTTTCTTTATTTTTATGTTGTTGATGGAAGGTGAAATCTAGCAAGAATATTTTGCATTTGCAATGTCACACATTATTTGGATAGACTAGAGGTAGAAGAAAAATCAAGGAGACACAAGACATCTAATTGGGAGACATAAGCAGGAAGCGTTTGTAAGAACTGTGGGAAACGTGACCGTATAGCACCAGCATTCATCAAAAGGAGAGAATTGAAAATGTTAGCCATGATGTGGTTTGTCCCAGGAAGGCATTGAAAAATCCCACCATTTAATCCACATATTCTGAAGTGCCAGTATTGTATGTTACGAATTGGGATGAGCTAAACTAAACTAAAATGAAACAAATAAGCCAGGGGTGAGAGCACTCAGCCAGTTCATATCCCCACTGCCTGAGCTGGAGCAGGGATTTTAATCTGACTCTGTCAGATCCCAGGGGAGTGCCTTTGCCCCTGGGCTACAGAATATTTTGCTGGCCCAATGAATATTTAAGTATTTATACAAAATGAAACAGCTTCAAGAGCAGAGGCTGAGAGAGACCCACCACAGAATACCCGATAGCCCACTAGTACGGGCATTTACCTGAGAGGTGGGAGACCTGAGTTTAAGTTCCTCCTCTGAATCAGAAAGGCTGGGGAGATTAACCCTGGTCTCTCACATCCTGGGTGCATGTTCTAACTAGTGGGCTTCTGGCTTCCGGGTATCCTAGAGGACATCACTGGCAGTAATTTAGGTGCCTAAAAGGTTAGGAGGGGGGTTTGAGGATCTAGATTTTGGACTTAGGTGTTCATGGACCTAAAGACCCTTGTTGATCTAGGTGGTTGACCCTGCAATGCAATTTCAAATCTTACCTTCCAGAGGCACATAGTTTTATGCGGTTGATCAGGAGTTCTTGTCACAAATCTGTCCATGGTAGGGCACCCCCATTAGACTATGTGGGGAGTGCACGCACATGATCCAATTGCTCCATCCCCACCCCTGTGGGTACTACAGGACATCTTTCCAGCAGGCTGGCACTCACCTTTCGTCCAGGGTCTCTCAGCTGTCTCATCCCATCTCTGTGTTCCCAGTGATGCCACCAAACAATCCCTAGTCAACAAGAGGGATTAAGCAAAAGAAAGGTAAAGGAAAAACCTGTAAGCAGCTCCCTCCAGGAGATGGGCCTCTCTTACTTCAGAGGGGCTCTGGGAGTATCAATGTCCACTTCAGAGTTAACTGGGCCCCAGTGCAAGCCTCAGTTTTCCCCCTTTAACTCTGGGATTCTTCACCCTCCTTCTGTGAGTGAAGGGGCTCTGTAGGCTGTCAGTCCTTTCTCCAAAGCAGGAGAAGCTGAACATTATATTCTCTTCCCTGGGATGCCCCCAACTGAGTGGAGTTCCCTCTTTTTAACTCCTCCTGCAGTCCTGGCATGATTTGCAGGTGCAGCAGGGCAGAGACACTCCAGCCCAAAGCAGCTCCGTAACCTCTTCCATGCTAGTGCAGGGTTTATTTATCCTGTCACAATTCTGTATTAGATGGTTATTTTGAATGTCTCTGTGAATAACATAGTGTCTTCAGGGATGCTTACCCTTACTGTTATAGATTGTGTGCAGCTTCAACCTAATCCATCTCTCTCTTCTATGGTATGTTTAGAGCACACTTCACCCTGCTGTAAATTGGTAATTCCATTGAAGGATATTGTATCTCAGTTACCACAATACCAGTGAAGAGTTTAAAAATGTTCAAACAAATTTCCTGAAATGTGAGAGAGAAAATCAGAATTACCTTGATAGGAATTTAGGGTTAGACATGAACATTAAAATCATTATTAGAATTGATTAAGAGGTGACTTCAGGTTACAGATATTCAGAAATCATTATGCCTGTGACAACTAGACTGTAGTGTAAAGAAGTCAAGTCTGGAGCTCGTCTTTTCAGTTCTGTATAGCTACTTTGCAAATCAGCTCTGTGTGTAATGGTGTGTGGACATTTTGTGCTCATCTATTCTGGAGATCATCTTACTAAAAGGGTTGCTTTCTCTTACCTAGTCAGATCTATTTTTAGGTGTAACTATATTCCTTCACTGCTTAGTTCCCTTCCTCCTTTCTGTATCAAATGAAGGAACAGACTTTGTTTATAGTATTAATACTTTGAAGAGACACACATTTGTAAGTGGCAGATGGTGCTGATGCTTGCTTAAAAAATGCTTATGTTAATACCAAACAACAAAGTAAATCAACAGGATTCTTCCAATATCAGTAGCAAAAAAAATATTTTTTTTTTTTTGCAACCTGCGGGGTAAAGTCTTCACGTAAAAGGCATTAAAATTTGCAGCACATACATATTAGTACTGATGAAGTAGCTGTACTTGATTTTGTTTGGCCTTATTTTTAGAATTTGAGGCAGTTCTGTTGTAAATGAGTTTTAAAATCAATCTAGCTATATTACCTTGATTTCTTTATATTTCTCAAACACTTATCTGGAAAGAAGATAAGCACTTGAATTTGAAGTGCAATATACAGCATAATGTAGGCTATGTATCTTCCACAAAGTTGGGCAAGAGTAGCTCAATAGCTGGCAAATAACGGTTATATGCAGCATCCCCAGCAGTTTTAAGAAAAAGGCACATGTGGCTGCTTTTGCAATAATACACTGGTATTTCAAATGTAACAGGAACTTGTTTTAATCAGAGGCCCATTAATAAAAACAATAAGAGAACTTGAATTGTCTACCACAAGTTACTCATGATCCAAACCAAAACTTTTACTGACCTTCCACAGTCCTGGGACCTGATTTTTTCCCCCTGCTTTGGACCTTGCTGCATCATATATGCCCCAGTCCTACAAACACTTAGGTACATACTCAACTTTACACACATAGTAGCCTGTTAAAGTTAAGCCCACATGTAGAAGTTCCCAGGACTGAGGCATTATACCTGTGTAAAGTGAGTGTAAGAGACTACTAAATTATGTGTAAATGGCTACACAAGATATCAGGCAGTAATGGAACAGCCCCTAGTGTTTTTATATTACAAGAAAATTAGCACCAATACATACAGAGGTGGCTTCCTTTTTTCGTCATCATTGAAATATAAGTGTTTTTCTTTGTATTTTCAGAAAGAAGCTAGTATTTTCTCATTAGGCATGTTAGGCCTTGTCTACACAATAGAGTTTTGTTGACAAAAGTTAAGCCGCTTTAATTAAAGCACTTTAATTAAACCTCTGTTGCATGTCCACATTATGTTCCTTGGGTCGGCAGAGCACATCCACACTAGCAGCTCATGCATTGACACAGAGAGCAGTGCACTGTGTGTAGCTATCCCACTGTGCAACTGGCCGCAGGGTGCTTTGGGAAGGGTTTGCAATGCCTCATGGGGCAGGTACAGCATCACATGATGCAGGTTTCTCAATCTTTCCATGGGCATCCTACTAGATTACCAGCCACTTTTCAACTGAAGTGTATGTCGGGTGAGGGGGGAAGCATGTGTGACAGGGAGTGTGTATGTCAAGGGGGGACAGAGACAGAGTGTGTGTTGGGGAAGTACGTGTGTTGGGGGAGAGTGAGAGTGTTGGCATGCTGTCTCTTTAAATTCAGACAGCAGCCAGAGCAACCAATCCTAAGGCGGGGGAGGGGGACACTCCCAGCACATCAGCCCCCAGCTCTGCACAGCAATCTTTACCCCTTGCCCCACTGCAGCAGCACCCCGATTTGTTCTCCCAGAGCTGCCTCAGCTACCAGGAGCCTGTGAGCTCTCCAGGCTGAGAAATGTCAAAGCTTCCTGGAACTTTGAAAGGGGAGGGGCGCATGCCTGCGTAGCTAGATGCAGTGCAGCCGAGTTCAAAACAGTGAGCAAAGCGGTCACAGTGGGCATTGTGGAATACTGGGGGTGGCCACTTATGGCGACACAACGAATGGCAGCACCTACACTAATGCTTTGTCACTCAGCTTTGCCGCAAAAAGCTCTATGCCTCTCGTCGAGGTGGTTTAATTTTGTCAGCAAAACAGGAGTTTTGCTGCCGGAAGTAGCTTTGTAGTGTGTACGACTACACTGTTTTGTCGGCAAACGCTGCCTTTTGCCAACAAAACTGTGTAGTATAGACAAGGCCTTAGATTGTCCATCTCTAAGTTATGTTTCATAATGTTGCTAAGCACCTAAATGCTCAAGGGCATAGCTCTCACATTCAAAATATTAGAGAGCCTCAATCTACCAGCATAGGAAAACAAGATTAATGTCCACTTACTAAAATTGATAGGCTGGCAAACAAGTTACATTTACAAGTACTCACATTTTTCAGTGATCCATTCAACTTTTCTCTAACAAAATTGAAGAAGAAAATTATTCCAACAGAAAATATAAAAGCAAAGCAAACATCAAGCTTTCTGCTTCAACTGAAATACAAAAAGTGCCCTCATCTAAAGAAATATGTTCAGTTTTTCTTCAGATATATCTGTTTTAGCTTTGTGACTGCAAAAGAAAGTCAATAAAATACAATGGAGAAAATGATACACGCTTCTGAAAGAATTGTGGAAGATTTAGCTACACAACTCTCATTAAAGTCAATGGGAATTGCATAGGAACATAGGACTTATCATACTGGATCAGACCTGTAGTCCTTCTAGCCCAATATCTTGTCTCTGACAGTAGCCAGTGTTAGATGCTACAATGGAAGGTGCAAGAAACTGAACCTTAGGCAGATATTCCGAACACTGGGATTCCTCCTAACCCTTTTATTAAGAAATTGGCTTCAGCCCTGATGTATGAGGTTTAATATCACATTCCAAAATTTGTCAGCATTATCTATTTTAACTCTGGAGTTCTTGTAATTTAAATAAATGGCCTACCCTTTTTTAAATCTTTTAGTTCTTGGCCTCAGTGACTTACACTTAAATACGGAAAATATTATACAACTTTCCCTCTTATTTATTTTATTTCCCCCTTTACTTTTTCATATTTAACCCAAGTCACACCAACCCACACTTATTTACTCACCATTGCAACTAATACCTTTATTAAAATTAGCATAATGACATGTTGTTTATTGAGTCAGTACAACTAGATGAAACTATAGCTGTGTCGTCTGCTACCCAACTATTAACATGTGTCCACTATGAGTGAGAAGGATCCGTACATGAGAATCTCCTGTTTTACTGTCCACTCTCAAGTTGTGCTACAGGGAAATATCTTTAAAGCTTTCCAATGATCATTTCTTGTAGTGTGTTTGGATTGGCATTTGTGTGTTAGTGTTCACACTCGTGGTGCCTAAGCTGTGAAAGAAAAACACATCAACCTTGTGTGTAGAATCCAGTCTGTTTCACCCCAAGTTTGGACACATTGTTCCAATCACTGGAAAGCTTAGGCAGCAAAGAGGATGCAAAGGCACTTGATGTGGCTGTAAAAGTTGTGAATGTTATTAATGGTAAGGCTACCACTGCACACCTTGTTCACTAGTTTATGTGAAGAGATGGGCACTTAGCGCCATCAGTAGCTCTTCTATACTGTACCTCACAGGCTAACATATGGCATAGTTTTGGTCCATTTGTTTGAGCTCAGAGAAGAGGAAAGGGTTTTCCTTGGTGATTGTAGGTTTGACGTTGCTGAATGTTTCACTAATCTATACTAGGTTGCTCTGAATGCTTTTTCTTCAGAGGCAGAATAGGACATGGATTCTCAGCCAGTGGATTGCAATTCTCATGAAGTATCAGGGTCTTGTGACTACGCGTGCCCATCCCATATTGTTAAATGGAAGGGGGTTCTACAGGTTCCCACAGTGGTCCCAGTATGAAAAAGGTTGAGAAATTGTGAACCTTAACTTCTCTGCCAGAATCTGTACTCCCTTAGCATAATGATCTCCCTGACACAAACCGGCAACTCTCTAAGGTTGGTCCGGCTTGTGTCACTGTGCTATGAATGGAGCTACTCCTGACTGCCTGCAATCTCTTGCCTCCTGGACATCTGATGCCTTTCTTAGGGGTCACCCCTAAAAGGAAAGAGCTATGGCTCCCTGCCTCATGTGGTTCCATGTGGGATGGGTCACTGGAAGGCCTTGAATAGCTCTAAGCTGGGGCTAGGGTACATGTGGGCAGGAAGGAGGGTTTTCGTTGGATCACTCTCCCCTGTGCCCTAAACTTGGAGGGGAGCTATATTAAATATTTATTGAAGAGTCAGTGTTTTTGTTGCATTTATAATCTGATTCATGCCCATCAAACTTGAATGATCTGTAATTTACATTAAATACATAATGTTTCTCAGGTGTGCAATGTCTGATCTGTAGTGAGGGAGGCCACAGGTTTAAAAGGGGTAAGAGAGCGGGAGGGGAAGAATGAAATTGATTCACATGTGCAAAGAAAATTAATTCATGAATGAGAAACAGAAAATGTGAAAATTTGGGTCTTCAAATTAAACTGGTCCCCCCCAGGCAGGCCCTTAAGCACTCTGAAGGGCTAAGCTTTCTTTAGGTTAACACATTCTTACTTTACTTTCTCTTCTTTTGATATGAAAAGAGAAAAGTTTTAAAGACAACTAACGTACACATGAAGTTCCTATTTTAGGACTTTATTGAGAAACTAGTTGTACTCTGTTTATATATTAAGTTTAGTATATGCTGGATGGGAAGGTCCTGACTCTTTCTATTTCACCAGTGCAATTTATTCCACACAAATTTAAATATCGGGTGAGCAAATATCTCTCCCAGTTTTAATGTATGCAGCTGGGATTTTTAGGACACTAGTGCTGTAAAGCAGTGTTGTCTTTTATGGATAAAATTATACTCTTGTTATTGAAGTTGCAGAGAGTGTTCCTTGTCGATTTACCAGAGTGCATGTGGCAGCACACTGTATAACCTCTTATGTCTACCAAAAAGATGTAAAAACTGCAGACAAGATGGAGTATTAGCTTGAGCTGACTGCTTCAAGCATGCAATATCCACATACTGTATAAATAACAAATATGTTTTATAGACATGGCTTGTTTTATAGACATGTCTGGTGCCTCTGAAAGTAGAATTTTGCCTTAACTATTTTCTGAAGATCTTGCTTGGGCTGGGGGGCTGTAAAAGTTGTGATGCTAAAATTTGAGGATACAGAACACATGTCTAGTCAAGTTGCAATATTAGGTAAAGTGAATATAGCACTGTGCAAATGACACATTGGATGATAAGTGTCTTTTATGCTTGAGATAGGTGGCCTGCTTTAATATTCAGTCAACATACAGTAGGTGGAGCAGATGGCTTGCTGTAAAATTAGCATCATAAACCTTTCAAAGATAAAGAAATCTATGATTTAAATCTTTCAACAGGGATCCCATCACCTCCCCTTCTTCCCTCTATACTTTAAATTCCTTGAATAGAAGCACCTGTTTTATCAACAGAAGAAAAATCTTCACAAACCCACCATCGGACAGACATAGATTGTGAATTGCCCTGTTTCTTAGCCTTGCCATCATGAAAGGTCTCATACATCACTGGGGCAGTGCAATTGCCCATAATCTAGCTTCCCACATTTGTTTTATCATCCTCTTGGGTTAAAATGCTTGTGCTACATATTTGGGGATAAAGCTGTCCAAAATTATACAGAGACCAATCAGACTTATCATTTGATGGCATCCATCTGTTTATTTATGAAACCATTAAAGACTTATTGAGTTACTAGGCTATGGAGAAAATAAATTGAGTTATCATTTATAGTTAAATTCAAACCTTGCATCTGCCGTCTTTTCAGCTTGTGTGGTGTACTCTGAAATTACACTGACTTGCAGACCTACACTTCAAGAATACGTTTGCTTCACAGCCTTTCTATGCCATTTCAAGAGAATTTCTAATGCACGAGCAATTTATGGTTCAGGAAAATGTTGACAGAAGGATGTCAGCGCTTTCTGTTGTTAGTAGTTTAAAAGCATGATAGGGACAGTTCTGGTTTAAAAGTAGCACTTAAAAGTTTGCCGCTGTTCAACTTCTAGAATCATTTTATCTAATCCTTTTCAATCAGTATTGTTCGACTACTGTAGGGAGCTCTGGTTTAATATGGAATATGGAAGCAGATAACTTCATATCATCATCATTATTATTAAGTAAATTTTAAAAAGGGAAGACAGAGTGAAAGAGACTTTCTTGGGACCTCTTCTTTTATAAATACAGAGGAAAGGGCATAAGAAGACCACATAGTCCAACATTTACAAACTTAGGTGCCTAAAGTTAAACACCTAAATCCAAATTTAGGCACCTAGTAAGAGTGACCGTATTTTTAGAGGTGCTGAGCTTTCACAGCTCTTTTTGACTTAAATGGGAGGAGGGGGTACTTGGAACCTCAAAAATCAGGCCACTTTTGTTTATCTGCCTAATTTTAATCCTACAAATTAGCCCCGGACCTAATCTGAACACCCTGATGATTTTATAAGGAGGCCCTTTTTATCTTGCATCTTTGAATACTGTATTTCAAGAAGCATAAAGTCACCGTTTCAATTTGGCTGATGATCTGATGCTGTCTATTTAAATAGCTAATTGGGAGAAAAAAATTCTACTACAGTAACTCCTCGCTTAACGTTGTAGTTATTTTCCTGAAAAATGCGACTTTAAGTGAAACGATGTTCAGCGAATCCAATTTCCCCATAAGAATTAATGTAAATGGCGGGGTTAGGTTCCAGGGAATTTTTTTTCCCCAGACAAAAGACATTATATACATATACAGTATAAGTTTTAAATAATTTTCAACAAACTATTTAATTCTGTACTCACCAATGATGATTGTGACGCTTGGTTGAGGCAGGGCGTAGTGGGGTCGGTGCGCAGGGGCTTGCCCCACTCCACCCATCCAATGCTCCTGCCCAGGAGGCGGGTCGGGGGCTTGCCCACTCCCCGGCTGGAATGCCAGGTGGGCAGAGTGGGATAAGTCCCCGCGCCGCGACCCTGCTCCCCAGCTGGAGCGCAGATGGGCGGAATGGGGCAAGCTCCCACTCCCCGACCCCGCTCCCTGGCTAGAGCACTGCGTGGGCGGGTGGAGCAGGACAAGCCAAACAACCTTATAATGGAATGTTGCGCAACTTTAAACGAGTATGTTCCTTAATAGATCAGCAACCTAATAACGAAACAACGTTAACCAGGGCGACTTTAAGTGAGGAGTTACTGTATCTGTTTTGTTTCAAAACCTCTACATGGTTTTCTTTCAAAGCCTCTACCTGGTCACAGCTGAAAAGTAGTGGGTAATTATGCACATCTTTCAGTATACCATTTTTTAAAGACTTCACTAAAAAATCATGGTATTAAAAGTCGACCTTGAGAAGTTGTGTTAACTAACATGATGTTAAACAAAACTTTTCAGTCATTGTAAACTGGTTCCATTGTGTTTAACATCATGTCCACTGATAGTGAATAAATACTTCAGGAATCATATAATCAACTGCAACCAGCTGACGCAATATTAAACACAACTCATCACTGTGTACATTAAGGGTATGTCTACACAGCAATTAAACATCCGTGGCTGGCCCGGGTCAGCTGACGCAGGCTTGGGCTTCAGGGCTGTAAAATCGATGAGCTCTGAGACCCTGCATTGGGGGAGGGTCCCAGATGTTCAGCTCCAGTCTGAGCGCAAACATCTTCATGGCAATTTTTAGCCCCGCGAGTCTGAATCAGCTGACCTGGGTCAGCCAGAGCCATGTCATGGGTCTTTTATTCCAGTGTAGATATACCCTAAAAGAAAAAATCATTTAATCTCTCTGTGACTCAGTTCCCTATATGTAAAATGAGGATAATAGAACTTCCCTGCTGTATGGGTGTGTCTTGAAAATAAATACATTAAAGACGGTGAGGCACTCTGATGGGGATGGGGGCAATATTAGTATCTTAGATTGAAATCAAGTTTAGCATCATTTCCGTTGACATAACTCTTGAAGTTCATGTTCTAGAACAACCTAATTTTATTACGAAGATAAAGCCTAAAGAAGAGGTTTTAAAGACCACGGACAAGTCATTTTGCTGACTAATATATGTATCAGAAGTGTATTTGTGTATAATTAGTTATGCTATACATCAGACATTTCCTGCGTGATTAGATTTTGAGGGAATATTCACAGGTTTTACCAGGCAAGATTACAATACTTTTATTACTATATTTAAGAAAAAACTTTGTTCTTACAATATGTGCTCAGTGTTTTGAGTCAGTGTGTTCTATTGGATTGAGAACAGGGCTGGAAACCAAGAGCTCCTAAATTCTAACTCCAACAGTGTAAATGACTTCCTGTGTAGCCTCGAGCAAGAAATTTAATTTTGCTGAGCTAAATTCTGCCCTGATGTAACCCATTCCTTATGGTAACTCCATTGACTTCAGTGGGATTACACCAGGGATGAATATGGCTTGATTATACTTATCTCACGGGTATTCTCTCAGGTTTTATTTTTGCTTTGAAAATGTAAGATGCTACTGTACATACATTCTAAGCATTATTATTATTAATTTATTAACCCTAAATATGAAATGTTAATAAGTGCAATCAATTTAGATAAATGTGTAAGAGAAACCACAAGCACATTTGGCATGTCTAAATACCAATGATGCTTCCATCTTGTCTTACTTCAAACAGCTCCTGTATATTACATACAGAATATAACTGCTTACTGCAGTGCGCTGTAATTAATTGTGCATGGTTGATAAAAGTATCAACCATAGTATTTTATACAAAATTAAGTTTTATAAAGGCTATAAAACTGATGGTTGTATTTGCTCCTCCAATGGAATAGATCCAAGAGAACTGATGGGATTCCAGCTTCTGGAAGCCCTGTCTTGATAGTTTCCTCCATTGACTTAGAGCTGTGAGGAATATTGCAGCCTCAGAACTAAAGTAAGAGCTGTCAAGCTGCCATTCAGCACTCTGTGGCCTGGTGAGGGGAGAAGGATTCCTTTTCTTGGTTTCTCCACTGAGTTACCCAGTGCACAAACTAGTATTCAGACTGTTTGATTAGAGGATTTGGGTTGTAAGCCCTTGATCAGCCTGCAAGCTACTAAGTGCCTCAACTCCCACTGGGCTCAGTGGTATTCAGAGGGAGCTGTGGGCACTCAGCACCTCATAGGAGATTACCCTAACATTTACCTAAATATGGTTTTCCACTGTAATTGTCTTTGAAACTTTTCATCTACACCTCCCCCACTTTCCATCCATCAGTGTGTTTTGATCATTTCAGGCCACTTTATTACAAATGAGGGATCTATGCTGACAAGATTGCTAGCCTTTCTGCCACTCTTTTGATTTTTGAAGAATGTATAGTGACTGTCTTTGTATTCAATAGTTTGGAAAATCCACTTTGTTTTAGCATTTTCCAGATCCACCAAAAGAATTATAGAGAGACAGGATTTGTAAAAGCTGGCTTTTATCAAAGCAATTCATGTTTAGTTGTTGACTTAAAATTAATCTTAATCAAGTTCTCTCTTTTTGGTTCTCTTGTATGATTTTCCACACTCATTACCTCATAGCCACTTTCAGGCCTGTTTTCTTCTACTGTATAAACAATATCTACATTTTGCCTGTGACCAGGTACAGAATTATTTGAAGAAACCTTAACTCTATTATTAGCTTGCTTCCCTACACTTGCTTGCCTACTGAGTCTCTCAATTATGTCTTTAAAAATAATCCCTGGATTTTTGTTTTGATTTTTGGAAGCACTGTTATTTAGAAACTGGCCTGCTTTCAATTTAAAGGCTTGTTGAGCTCTAGGTATGATGCAATTAACACTGCTTTTTGCTTTTACCACAGAACTTTGTCTTTGGCATATTTTGTGAGCACAGCCATAGAAGACCCATAGAATCAGAGAATATCAGGGTTAGAAGATCATCTAGTCCAACCCGCTGCTCAAAGCAGGACCAGTCCCCAGACAGATTTTTGCCCCAGAGCCCTAAATGGCCCCCTCAAGGATTGAACTCAACCCTGGGTTTAGCAGGCCAATGCTCAAACCACTGAGCTATCCCCAAAGCAGTGAAGCCACCGGTCCCGGGCTCTTGTGTAACATAATATAACAGCTTTTCTAGCAAGGTGGCTTCTGAAAAGGTGGGCACCGAATTTGCAGAGGGCTATTTTAGGTAATAACTTTAGAGAGGAAGGATGGCCTTGTTTAAATTACTGTACTATGACTCAAATCTACAGTAGACTCTAATCATGTGTCCACCACAGATTTCCTGTGTGACCGTGGGCAAGTCATTTAATCTCTCTGTACCATCTGTAAAATGGGGATAATACTTTTCTCCCTCAGGAAGGTTGTGAGAATAATTTAATTAATGTTTGACTAGTGCTCATATACTACTGCGATAAGTGTAGTAGCAAAATCTTTAAATACTCATTCACGGCAAGGTTTAGTGCATAACATCATCCATTATTTTCAGATCTCTGTAATACTTAGGCAGGAAGGTATTAGTTAAAGTTTGTGTTAGTTACCTAAAAGTGTGTCAATATGTGAAAGGCATAACAAGTAACGCTACAAACTCTTAGAGCATAGCATAATATATACAAGCTATATTTGCATCTTTTCACGAAGAAGTTTCTCCTTAATGCCCTAATCACAAAACATGATGGCATTTTAGTGTGCATGTTCTGGGCGTACCTTTTCTATATAGCTTCAGGAAGTTAAAGAAATATGGAACTGACAATCATAGCAAATACTCTCTCCAAATATTTGTTCATTTGAGAGAAATCCTGAGAATAAATACACACAAATGTTCTCTTTTTCTATGAGTAAAAGGATGCATTACAATTGTTTAGAAGTCAGACAAACTACCAGCCAGCAACACATACTGAGCCAGATCCTGGACTACAGCTAGGGAGTGCTCACCCCAGCAAGGGTGCAGAGGTGAAAAGGTAGCTTTATAGGATCTGATAGATTAAAATGAAAACACACCCTATAATTACTATTTTCAGATGCTTTTAAAAGTGGAGAATGATGCGCTGAGGCAGATGTACGGAGAATAGAGTAACTTCTACCCCCTATGAGCCACCTTTGCAAAATCACAATCACTTGTCAACCCAAGATGTATGACAGAACATAGCTGCCTGTCAGGATGAAACTCAAGGATGAGATCTAATGTATAGTCAGAAGCCCTATGTGTATTCTCTGGTTCTTCCACTTTGTATATAGAGCTCCGTCCTGCAAGATGCTGAGCATGATGCAGGATGGCCTTGAAATGGCCACCATCTCTCATTGTTCTTATTGGTATTTTGAGACCTCCACTTAGTCTCATATACCGTCAGGAGCCAGACGGGGAGACAGTGGGGACAGAAGAATGTTGGGGCCAGGAGGGAGGTATTGAGGGGGTGTAGAAGGGAGCCATCACCTAGAAATACCAGCCTACAAATGCCCCCTTTGCCAAACTAGCCCCTCCAAACACACTAAACTATCCCTCAATTTTGCCTTCTGTACACCCCTTTCACCACTTTATCCCCTCCCCACACTTTTAGTTCCCAGTGTTTAGTATATTTGGAGAGAGTAGTTTTGTAAATGGGCGTTGAAAGACTGGTGTCCCTAGAATGGCAGAGTTAATATACTGGTGTGTGGCAGTGGTAAATTTGGACCAAATGTAGTGCCTGTCGATTTGGGAGGTTCCTTGATTTTATTGTTGACTCAAACAAAACTAAGATAATAAAACTCACTCCATATTTTGTCCCTAAGTTTGGCTGTTTCCAGGGTTTCCTTTCAGAGATCTTTGCCCTACACTTCAATTTCTTCTACCCAAAAAGAGATTCCCCTCTGCTTGTATACAGAGTGGAGTTAAAGATTCACATCTGCCGCAGTGAGTCAGCAAGAATTAGCATATCCCCGCAGGATTTCCAACACCTTGTAACAAGGCGAGTCAATGTAAGAGCCCTACCACCTTGTTACATAGTGCAATGCAAATCACATTTAATGAAGGGATGTGTGTATGAGGGAACTTTTGTGATTTAGTACAAAAAATAAATAGTGAATGATGAGCGGGGCTCTATTATGTGTATTTTGCTTTCAAGGATTAGTCTGCCAAAATCATTCATGAGGGAATTTCTACATGTATTCTGGTAATCCTTACCTTTCGGATAAATATTGTCACCTAAGATTTGGATATAGTTATATAACCAGATAACCTAGTCCATCAGTATTGTGTTAAGAAATTTGGTAATACATTTTCTCCAGTTACTAAAAGACCAGAGCTTTATTTAAATAATATTTCTCTAACATTAAGCTTCAGTAAGGTATTATATTATCTGTGATGTTTCCATTGGTCAAATTACAGGAACCAGTGATATGAGAAAAGATTTTAGAAAAGCACACTATCCTGCATTTTCTTACCATAAATTATTAATTTTTCATGATGCTGGATGGTTCCTTAATAATAAAAGCTCTCATTAACTTTACTCATTTTAAAATATTATATAAAGGACTAGCATTAAGTGACAATCTCCCAGTCTAACAGTTCAAGTGAACAATATAGAAATCACATCAAGCACAAACATTCACATTTTCAAGGCTCAGGTTTTTGATTAGGTTGAATATATTTTGTATATTTTGCTATGTACATTTATAAGATAGGGAGAATGCTTTCTAGCCGAACTATTTTCTCAATCATGGTGTCTCCTCTGGATTTCATTTCCCACCTTCATCTACTAAACCCTGAGTTCATTCACCTTCAAACCTTAGTGTAAGGTCCATTTTTCTCTCACTCTTTGAGATGTGAGAAGGTCAGGAAACAGTATGTGGGTTTGGAAGGATTTGGTATTAATTTTCCAAATGGATATTGATACTCCCAGTGGTTTTGTTTTCTTTTGCATACTGTTTGTGTTTATTTCATTGTACGTGTGCTGTGCATACAACATTGAAGGTCTGGTTTACACACAGTTTTTTGTACCAGTATACCTGTTTTGGTTAGGAGTGTGAGTTGAGTTAGAGATGCATCCATAGTAGGGGTTGTAATATTATTCTTATTTATTATTTGTATTATCATAGTACGTGGGGGCCATAGGCATGGACCTGTTGTTGCTTGGTACTGTATGACACAGAACAAAAAAACAGTCTCTGCCCCAAATTCCTTACAATCTAAATTGGGAAGATTAAGAGCTCTGTTTTAGCCATGTTGAGCTTGATCTGACAGCTAAACATCCACAAGGAGATGTCAGAGACAGAGAGACAGTCTGAGATTTTAGTTCTGGGCAGGAGATAGGTCTGGAGTAGAAAGGTAGATCTGTGAGTAGTCCACAAAGAGATGATAGTTGAATTTGTATTTACAGATGAGATTACTCTAAAATAAGGTGTATAGGGCAAAGAGAAAGGGACCCAGGACAGAGCCCTGTGGAATCCCCACAGGAAGTTGGAGAATGGATGAAAAGGATCCTCTGAAAGACATGCTGAAGGTGCAATTAGAGCGGTAGATGGAGAACCAGGAGAGGACAGAGTCACAGAACAGAAGGGAGGACAAGATTTCAAGAAGAGGAACATAGTTGACTGTGCTGAAGGTAGCTGCAAGTCAGAGGATGAGGATGGAGTACTGGTTCTCAGATTTGGCTAGGAAGAGGTCATTAGAGACTTGGGTGAGAATGGGTTCATTGGCATCCAAGGGGGGGGGACGCCATGTTGGAGATGGTCTAGGATGGAATTGGAGGAGAGGAGCTCCAGACAGCGATAGTAAACAGCATGTTCCAAGAGCTTAAAGATGAAAGTGAGAAGGGAGGTGGGGCGAAAGTTTGAGAGGCAAGTGGGGTTACATGTGTAGGGGGGGTTAAGATGGGAAAGACTTAATCAAGTTTGTATTATGAGGAGGAAGAGCCAGAGGACAGTGATAGGTTACAGAGAAAAGTAAGGGGTGGGGATGACAGTGCATGCCAGCCTGGAAGCCCAGGGGATGAGACTGGGTCACTGGGGCATGTGGAGAGATTAGAGGAGGAGAGCAGCCAAGAAACTTCTCCATGTGTGACCAAGGAGGAGGAGTTGTAGGAGAAAAGGGGAAGGGTAGGGAAGGCGAGTCTAGCGTTGTACCACTTTGACTATACCAGTATAGGTACAGCAATACAGCCTTTGGGTGTAGATAAGTCCTAAATAAATGTCCCCAGGGAAGTCCACAAGTGCACAACGTATGAGATCTTCTGTAAACATTCAAACTAGATGCACGTATGTTCCCCACTACAAAGAACCATGTTTTGCTAGTGTTTTTCTGTTATCAAGTTGGTTGCTCTGACTTCACATATTTGTTGTTGTATAATAATTGTGCCACTTTTATTAGCTTACTGTGCACTTCTTTTGGCTTCATTTTCATATTATTTTATGGCCTTTTTGATATTACTCATTATGGGCTCTGTTTTCTATAATCTCTCCTGTCTGGATTTCCCTAACTTGGTTTATAATGGTTTATGTGTTCTCTTTCACTCTGCTCCTTAAAAAATAGAAGTTGTGAGACTTTCTTAAACTCGTATCCTTCTCTTTTGATTTCAAAATTGTGTGTATAAATCTTAATACTGCATTCAAAGCTCTGGATATTGAAGCTTGCTGTTTATCCACCAAGTAGGCACTGGCTGTGCAAGGGCCTATCAAATCTGGAAGGAAAGAGGGCGGTTAACTTTATTTCCATTTATTCCTTAATTCCTGCTAGCAAAGGTGCAAATTGGTACCTACTGTTGAGGGTGGTTCCCTATTGTGGTCACCTTTCCACTAGGATGGAATGGAAAGATACTGATTCATGTCACACAGGCCACTGAATAAACGTCAGAGAGTAGTAACATTTTGTCACTAGTGAGGAGGACTAGATGTAACTGATAACCTGTATGTGAAGGGCCACAGATCCAATTACCAGTAACCTGAGCCATCTAGTTTCTGCCTATTTTGTATTTTGTCTCATTTATATCCTTTGAAATTACAATAAAAGGTGTAACGAAAAGTCATTAATGGGGGGGGGGAGTTTTCCAATTGGTGGTTCTCTGCTCTCATGCTGTGCAGAATGCTTAGAATGGAATAATGACTTCTCGAGAAATCACATTTCAGAAAGTAAAACTTTTTAAAAGGCTTTCTTTTATAATGGGCATTGCTGGTAGTGGTTTGTAACCTGCATTCTAATCTCCTTTTCTGTTGGATGCTACTTCAACCTCAAAACTACCATTCTTTAATTGGAGCTATTCTGTCAGCTCACGGTAACACAGCCTTTTTTCTGTTCAAAATACTTTCAGCATTTCAGGCCAGATGATTTATCTGAAAGAATAGTTCTCTATTTAAAGAAATAGCAGCAGACTACTAGTTACCAAATACAGGAACTTACTTTAATAGATGCTTTGTTTTAGGAGCAAAACTATCAATTATGCACATTTTGTGATCTGACAATTTCAAATAAAAGACTCGGTTCATGGTTTATCTCTGCAGTTGTGTGCATTTGTTGTAAATTCAGATTATGTTGTAGTGCTGTATTGCCTTTCCCAGACCAGTGAGGCTGAAACAGAGGAAAATGCATCTGATTGAAGTTACTGTACTACTCGTAGTTTCTTTCATTCTACACACAAATGGAACCAATTTTATTTGGTATTAGTGCAGAACAGAAAGGTCATTTTCTTATTACATACAGTAGATGCTACAAAGAAGGACTGGTGCACTGCAGATCTATTCCCTCAATCCCTCCCTCACTAAACTAGGTGAAATTTTCAGAACAACATATAATGTTATACACTCTATTGTACAAGATAAAATACCTAGGTATAATGGGATGAGTTTATGGTGAAGACGCAGTTTTAACGCTGATAAATGTTTATGATGTGAGTAGTATCTCAGCATATGTAGTATAAATCTGTAAGAGGTGAGAGGCCTCTCATATATCATATAATCATATAAGGAATTGCATTTATCTTGCATCTTTTACCCTGTCACCCATACATTGTAAATTAATGTCCACTGTGACTTCAGCCTCTGAATAGCTTTCAACCAACCACTTTTTCCTTCTTATAAACAACTAAAAAGCAGGGGAAAATAGAAATTAAATCTTAACTATGCATTACACGCCCCACAAATGCTATAATTATTCATTGTCTGCATATAAAGCAGTCTGTTTATATCACACCATAAAACTATTCAAGAAATCCAGGAAATTATAGCATATTTCCTGGAAAAATAGCAAGAAATTACTCAGGTCATTAGGGCTATATATACCAGTCCCAACCATAAGCAGCTTTCCATAGACTTACCATAGACAACCTACTTACCATAAGTATAGACCTAGAGAGCCTCTTAGAAAATAACAAAAATTGTGTAGGAAAAAGCCCTTGTTAACAGCTATGACATCTCACCCACCTATCTTGTCTTTGAAGCAACAAATTCAAGTGCTTGCCCGGGAGCCACTCACCAGTTACTTTGGTCTTCCTATCCCATTCCATCCCTTTGGAGACCATCTGTTTCACATCCTGCATTTCTGGACTACCGTTACAACAGATTGGTGGGCTTTCGAGGTTGTGGAAGTGCATTTCCATTTTGCAATCCATTTGGCCCACAGACATTGTCTGAGGTTTGTGGTGGGAAACCATCATTAGGAATACAGGCCTACCATTTGGCCTATCAGCAGATCCCAGAGTATTCACGAAGTTCCTAGCCATTGTAGCAGACTGCCTCAGAAGAATGGGATCCAAGTATTCCCATAGTTGGAGAACTGTCTAGTTTGTGGACTGTCAAATAGAGAACATCATCCAGCATATCTGCAGCTGTCCACTTGACTGGGTCTGTTAATAAACAAAGAAAAGTCAATATTGATCCTAACAAAGAAAACAGAATTTATCCATCTGTGGCCTACCTCCCCTCATCAAGATTTCACACAATTCTTGAATTGTGTACACACCTGCAAGCACAAATTAGGACTTCTGTAATAACACGCCTTATGCACCTTTGTGACTCCACATGTGAGACTGCTTACAGAGCTGGTCAGGGTCAATATATTGACTAGACAAACAGCAGCTGGACATGCTGGTGCATATCCTGACCACTGTTATTCAGTCGCTGAACCGGTGGATGGATCTAGCAAAAGTTTACAAGGAAGTTCCCTTCTCTCATCCTCTGTCAAAGATTTGCATGACAAACACATGCACCTTAGGTTGGAGAGCCACATTGGTAAATTAACAGTTCAAGGTTTGTGGTCGTCTCAGGAAATGTCCCTCCACAAAAATATACTGGAGTTGAGAGCTATCTTCCGAGACTGAAAGGCTTTTCTTGCAGAAATAAAAGGACTTATTATTCAATTAATGATGTACAACATAACTGCCATGTTTTATTTAACCAAACAGGAAGGGGCAAGAGCCTCCCAACTGCTCCAAAAGACAATGCAGTTTGGAATTTTTGTATTCTTTATGGTATTACTTTAACAGCTATGCATCTGCCTGGGATCCTCAATCATCTAGCAGACACTGTAAGCAGGTAACCTATGAACAATCATTAGTGGTTGATAAAAGATGTGATTCAAACCATCTTCTTGCATCTTCTTTCCCAAGCATGGACTTGTTTACAACCAAAAATAACACAAAATGTCAACAGTTCTGTGTTGAGGGGGACAGAGTTCTGGATCCAAGAAACCCACTTCTGGTTCCTTGGATCCCCAGGTCTGTGTTACACGTACCCCGCCTCCTCTCCCCCCCCCCCCCCCCCTGTACTGCTTGGAATAATAAAGAAGATCAAGCCAGAAGCAGAGCCCCTGCATGACTGAGGCAATTTTAATATGTGGGCCTTCAAGGCCTCTCAGTATGGTCACCCAAAATCTTAACTCTAATTCCAGATCTGATCTCCCATAACCAGAGATACATCTTACATCCAGATCTTGAAATGCTCCATCTGACAGCATGGACACTCAATGGCTAATGTCATCAACAAGGACACTGCCTCTCTGATATTCAGGATATATTCAGACACAATATGAGATCTACATACCTGTCTAAATGGAAGAGATTTTCAATACGGGCTTGACAACAACTATCACTGTTGAAATCTCAAATCGCAGCCATTCTGGACTACTTCTTGCACCTTAACAAATCTGCTCTCTGTGGATACACTTGACAGTGATGTCAGACATTCACCCCCTGTACAAAAATCTTCAGTATTCTCTCACCAAGTGGTGAAGAGATTTCTGAAAGATTTATCAAAATTCTTTCCTCCAGTAAAACAGCCCTTTCTAAGTTGGGACTTTAATTTAGTTCTGTAAGGGCTCAGCTTACTAGATACTTGCTACATGCTCTCTCTTTAAGTCTCTAAGATATCTTTTCTAGTGGCAATAACATTGACCAGAAGAGTGGGAGAATTGCAAGCACAATGGCAGGCTCACCATATAAGTTTCCATTAAACTGTACCATAACTTTCTCCGTAAGGTGGTTTCACGGTTTCATTTAAACCAAAATATTTACCTACCAATATTTTTCCCAAAACAATATTCAAATAAAGGGGAAGAAAGTTTACATTCCTTGAATGTGCATAGAACACATTTCTATCTGGACAGAACTAAGCATTCAGAAAGTCTCCTAGACTGTTTCTAGCATAGAATTATTTAATTATATAAATTAACAGGATGTAAAAAACTTTATACAAACTCAGGCTTTCAAGACCCAGGTAAGTTAAGCTTGAGGAATGTCAATCATAAAAAAAAGTCACTTCATAGTATAGTTCCAAGAAATTAATGTCAATATTTTCACTGATACCTTTTGTCACTGTGGAAAAAGCAAGCTTAAAAAACAGTTGAAATGCAGAGTAGTTGTGCTCCTTTCCTGAATAGTAGCTGTTTTCTCCAGCACCTTAAGAGCTGATATCTGCTTTTTTACACAGGGAAACTGATTAATTTTGTCCAGCTACATTGATGTCATGAATAAGATTTCCATAGAATGTCCAAGGGTGGGGGGGAAGAGAAGTCAATGACACTTGAGCATATTAAGATATCTGGGTCTTTCTAAAACATTATTGTATCCAGACAGAAAGGTTATTTGATTTCTTCTGTACGTTTAAGTTGTATATCTTTGTCCACAGCTTCAATATCAGCAACTTTGGCTTCAGCAGCTTGAATTTCTACTTCTGTCAGGTCATCTGGATCCTGAGCCTCAATTGTCTTAAATTCTTCATTTGGCTGGGTGGCAGACAGATCATTTTCTTGTGACTGACTGTTAAATTGCATCTTTGCCTGTCTTCTTTCCAAGGCTAGTTGCCGGTTCCTCTCAATTCTTCGCTGTTGCTCCTCTGTTAGGGCAGTACTTGAGTAAGAATCAAATACTTCTTTCACGTTTTCAGAAAAGGGGTCTAATTCTTCTTCAGGAGACATTTTGAGCCCATTATTACCCCCTCCACTACCTTCATTACTTGTAAAATCTTCATGTAAAATTGGAAGATCAAGTCTAATTCGCTTTAAGCAGGTTTGAACTTCCTTTTTATTTCCCAAAGACTCTACTCTCTCCATGAAATCATCAAACTGCAGTTTTGGAAACAGCCTATGAGCCCAGTGTTCCATGTGTCTTAAAAGTGTCTTCAAGTCCTCTGTCTCATGTCCTTTACCCTTAAATTTTGCATTATCAAATACATGTCGTAAGGCTGGAAGTCCTCTCTCTGAAATTAACCTTTGAGCATCTAATTTAGGTATCGGCCTTTTAATTGCTTTCTGTGTAGACACAGTAGAATCCTTCATTTGGGATGGTTTATTTCCATCTTGCTCTTCATTGGTGAGGGCTCCTTCAACATCATCGCTCCCTGGGGAGGAAGGAGGTGGAAGAGGTGGAAATGTTTGATCTTCTGTATCATCATACTCAGGAAGATCAAACAAGTTGTTTGCTAGTGGATCTATCATCTTCACAGTTAAGCTTTTTCCCCTCAGGGCCGGCCCCGGCCTCGCATGGGCCCCTCCTCCATGTCCTGGCGGCTGGAAGGCAACTCCAGCACGCCCACCACTCGCATGCTCCCGCACACCGACACACATACAGATAGAAGGTCAAAAGTGAAGCTGTCTCAGCACAAAGAATCTCCAATTGTATCTCCTTGTGCATCAGGCTCTACTATCAGCTGGTTAGTAAAAGCCCAGTGACAAAATAACTGTTCATTCAACAAGAGCTCAATCCACTTCAATGACATCTGTCAAGAACCTATCAATTTTAGATATTTGTAAAGCAGCAACATGGTCCTCAATTCACATGTTCACTGTGCATTATTGTCCAGGCTTCCAGAGAAGATGTGAAATTTGGTACAACTGTGCTTGTTCGTTCTTTCATTAGGCTTCTGATACCCACATCCAGCAAGGGCTACTGCTTGGGAGTCATCAACAATGGAATATATATGTATATAAAAATAATAAGAAGTGGTTATTTACATGTACAGTAACTGTGGTTCTTGTTGTGAGAGATGTTTGTCTCTATATATATGTTTGCCTCTCTCTCTCTCTCTCTCTCTCTCTCCGTATATATATATATATTCCACAATCCATCCCATCCAGCATCTGCACTACTTCAGAGTCTGTAAACATTGGCTTGCAGGTGACAAAGGAACTTGGGGTGTTGGGGCAGCTCTGCCCTTTATGCCCTTGGTGGAAGATACAAGTATATGCAGGATATGCATGCACCATCCTAATGGGTGTTAATCACTAAAATGTTCCAGCTTGAGTGCACTGGATGCATACCCTCCAATAGTGGAATGTATACCAACAACAAATCTTGAAGAACCACAGTTACTGTATAGGTAACTAATCATTTCTTCTTCCCTCGGGATAGTTATTGCTTAAAGGAATATTCCGTGCATTCCCACAAATATCTCAGGATATTGCAGGATTTGAAGCAGACACTGTGTGACCCATTGGAAAAATGAAAATCTCTCCCTTCCAAAGGCATAAAAATCCCTTTGAGACTTTGAAGGTCATAAAACAATGGATCTTAAACCTATCATTGGTACAGATTCAAATTGTCCATTCTGCATATCAGACCAGAGTAATTTGGCCATCAAATTCCAGATTTGGAAGGAAAGAAGGAAAATTTTTGTCACAGGTTGAATTTTTTTTTTAATGGCAGCTCTATGGAGACATAGAAGTTAAAGGTGTGTGGTAATGCAATTGACACAGATGATTCTGAACACCTTGCCAATTCTACCTAACAGATCGATATGGCAACCTTAGTATTTCTTTGTACTTCCCTATACTGGATTTACTATAAGAAGTACCTTGAATATTGCAAAATAATGAGGTTAACTAACTGCTTATATGTATTTAGAGACAGGTTCTGATTCCCTTCTGAGTTAAGTATTACTTTAATCCTCAAGCAGCCCTATTGATTCACTGACGCTGTATAAGTTATAACTATTCATGTGTGAGGGTATCAAGATCTAGCCCATTGTTATCTCAGACAATTGGCAAATTTAATTAACACTGCTGTATCACATAGATCCCCAATTTATCAAATATGTCCACATATGTGTGGAGTTAGTGTATATGTGTATATAAATATATATAGGGGGTCTGGTTGCTATATATTTAGGCCTTTATTTACACCTTCAATTATAAAAGATTCTTGACAACTTTTAGTAGAAATTCTACCACCTCTATTGTTTCCAGCAGACCTTTGAAATTTAGCAGGGAGAAAGCCCTTGGGCTAGAGAAGTGCATTTTCTTTGTCCCATTAAATTCTATTCCGTTTTAGCTGAATTATAAACTGTTAAATATCATAATTTTCTTCCTCTCAATTGCATGCCTCAGGAAGACGTTGGCAGCATGCCAAAATATAATGGAACACCTTCTAAAGAGCCAGATTTGTGTTGCTTCCACTGTTGTAGAAGCAGCAGCAGTCACTGTACTTGGATGAGTGGAGCTGCTGGAGCAGTATGGGGAGAGCTGAACCAGATCAGGCTCTCCCCTCCACAGTCTCTCAGCCCTGCACCCTTCCTATGGTCCCAGCATCCCATTCACTGGAGTTACTACATGGGACAGGAACTCCCTCGTGTCCTTGAGCGTGGAAAGAGCCAGGCCAGGTCCCCCTACAATCCTGTGGAGTCAGCATGTGACCCCAACAGCCCATTTCCCACCCCTTTCCCCAGGGCACCACACCTCACAAGGGTGGGGGGAGAGAGAGGCATCCAAGATAGACTCCCCATCCCAACCAGTCTGTGGGCACAACCCATCCCACCTCTACCCCCAGCTGAACAGACTTGTCCTGTTGCCAGCTAAAGCATTTAGCCCTGTAATTAAAGTGGAAGAACTCTGTGCTGTAGTGTTGAAAATTAAGGATTCAAACCCTGCAGATGACACATTATGGGGGTGTTGTTATAGCTGCACTTACCTCTTTCGTTTAAAACACCCCTGAGGAAATTACATATGGACAAACTGTTTTTAAGAAAGATATTTAGAGTGCAAAGTCAGGCATCTGGAAGTTTGGAAATTCCACACTTACCATCAGCTGTGCAATCTTTATTCCACTCCTATGTGCATATGCATTATGATAGTCTTTAATTACATAATCACATGCTGTGTTTCCACAGGACCCTTGACTAATTCATTGGACAGGTTGGGCACAAGAGAGGGCAGAATTAAGGTTGTACAAGCAGCTATAAATCTGGCATTTCCTAATTTTAAGTGCATGACTTTCCCACCCAGATAACTTCCATTTAACATAGTTCTTTTGTGTGTCTGTGTGTTTGCATATACTAGAGAGTGAGGTTTTTGGTGCTGAACAAACAGAACTCTCAGCTGCTCAGGAGCAGCCTGCTGTAGGGCCTACTTAAACATTGTAGTGCTGCAGACATATGATCTCAGGCCGTGGGTGAAAGCAGATTGAATGTGTCATAGAAATGGTTTGTCTTTGGATGATTGCCGCATCTCTCACAATGCACCCCACTATGGAATGATATTAGTGGTGAATGTGGAGAATGCGCTTTTTCAGTAGCTTGAGGTGTACTTATATGAAGTTAGCTGGTGAGTGACATGGTAAATAAAATCCAGAGGGAAAATGATGTACAGTTAAATATATGTTTTGGTGACAGGCACTGCAGCAGCAAAAGCAAAGAAAAAGAAAGAGCTGCAGCAGATACACAAGGTAAAAATGAGAAGAAAGAAGGAACAAATGCCTTCTTAAACTAATGGCTCTTTGAATGTTTTATCTATTATCCCAAACTGGGCTAGGAAAGATCTATTTCACAGGGAATTTTTATTCTTGTTCATTTCTTAATATATCTTCTATATGTCTCTCAGAGATCCATGTTTATAAAACACTTATTAGGAAGGGAACTAAGTCATTTGAGGGGGGAAATGGTCTGTATTTAGTACAGCATTATTTTACCTTGCCGAGAATTTAAAAATATTTTGTCGTTGCCTTTTGCTGCTAATTTCAGTACCAGAATCACATTACTCCCGGTAGTGGATCTCCTTTCCTGCCAGTAGATTTCTCAGCAAACGGAAAAGCATTAAGTCATTTTCTGTAATTATGTGTGTCTCTAAATATCTAATTATCATTGGGAACAAATTGCATGTTACAAAGATAATATTATGGAGAACTGTTAATCTGTAAGGCTGCTGGTTTTGAGTTTTTGAACAGTCTCTGCAGCTGCTATAGCAGAATTTTTGCCACCTGGACACTTCATTATCATTTTGTATTTAAACTCAAAACCAGCTGATTAGAGGTCATAATATTGGACTTGGCTTCTTCTAGCATTCTGCACATTCAGGTAAGGGAGAGTGCCTAAATAGCCTTCACTCTTTCTTCATCTCCGTGATACTTTGGCATTCTGAGAAATAAAGAGTGTGTGGAAAGAATAAACATTAAAATATTTAGTTTGGGTGAAAGATGAATTGTTTTTTTTTCTGGTAATACTTGTCTGGAGTGGCTCATGACCATGAGTGTCTACCTCAGGGCAGACTTTCAAAAGCAGGGCAGACACCCCAACTGGTAGTATGTTCTATAATTGGATTTCACCAACTCAGTACCAAATGTGAATTTCCCAAGTACTACAATAGTCTTATGATGGAGTCACAGACAGTTCCCTTAGACACTCCATTCTATCTTGCCACCCAGGCAAGCTGGACTATGTGATAAATGGTCACTTCTACCAAAAATCACAAAATATTCAGGCTACACCCAATCCCAAGAGACCAGTCACTCACCCAGGTCGATTTGCATGCTAGATCTCACACCAAAGACAATGCTGGTAGACAATTCTATAGTAAACTAACTAAAGGTATATTAGCTAAGAAAAAGAAATGAGAGTTATTGAGAGGTTAAAGCAGGTAAAAATATATGTACAGGTGAGTTGCAGTCTATAATTTCAAAAGGTAGAGGAGATGTAGTAATCTGCCAGTTTCCCAAAAGTCTTTTAGGGGTACCGAGAGTAACTGGTGAACTTCGTTGTCTTGTTCAGTTATTCTGCCCTGTTAGAATCCAAACAGTCCAGAGATGAAGAATTTTCCATGTGTCTGTATTTATAGCTTCTTCTCACTGAAACCAAGCAGACATCAACAGTTCCCACAAAGATCTCTTCTCCGTGGAGGTGGGAGGGGAAGGAACACACACAGAGTCTTTGAGCCTTGATCTCACACAGTGGCTCATTTGCATTTAATGAAGAGGACTTAACATCTTGTAAGAGACCACCATTTGCATTACAGCAGGCTTCTTTCTCATTTGTTTGGTTATATAGTTACAGGGATATATACAACGCAAATGTTTGCCATTACATTATAATATGGGGTATAGTTGAGTAAGAACAATACATATAGTATCCTTTAAACGTTTTATAAAACACTAAACACATTCTTATTAACTTATCAACTAATATTTATTTTGATAATACTAACATACAAGTAAGCAAGAGCGGCTTCCAGCTCTGCATTTGTAAGTGTTCAGTGAAACCTGAAGTCTTGGCATGAGCTGGCACCTGGTCTGCCAATGTCACAAGTTTATTTTGAATTGCACCACTGATGTGTGGCTACATTATCACATGGTAAATACATGGGCTTTTCTTGCCAAATACAGTACCAGGCATCTGCATAGTAATTACATACTTCTGCAGATTACTTGATAATTACGTTTAGGAAACTTTAAAGTAATTAACGTAATCTGCATTTTGGTTTAGAAAGGGGAAATTACAAGGTTCTTACCCTATGATTATTTCTGAATGCACTGCACTTTTGTGTTCCGTGTTACATACCACCAGCACAATCCTGACAACTGCTGAGTATCCTTCAATTCTCATTGCAGTCAACGGGCATTGAGGGCATTTGGCAACTGCAGGATGAGGTCCCCAGTAATCAAATACTAAGCAGAGCTTGTGAGTAAAGAGTATATTACGTGCAATGGTGCACTGTATACAAACAACATTATTGATTTTCAATTGTAAATTCCAGTGTTCTGAGCTCAAAGGCATATTGTGAGTATTTTAGGTGTAAAATTTTACTCACATTAAAACTTTACTTCTAGGGTTTAAATTCCAGATTCTTTTAAATTCTTTTTCACATCAGTCCTTCAAACCACAAGATTTTAAAGAAAACATTTATGGAAAAGACTTGGTTCTGTTCTTAAACAGAGCTAGGAAGACATTATTTGTTTGCATTGTAGTCTTAGTGTTACAACCAAGAATATGGAGGATTGCTGGTTAGTGGATGTTGGGATTACCACTCACGGCCTGAAGGATGTGTTTAAAAAGTAATACAAGAAATCTGGAAATTGATCTAAACAATAGTCATAATGCTGCCCCCTATCATGCATAATCAGATCAGTGAAATTCTGTCAGTATTCAAGACAGTTACTAGAACAAAACCAAACTAGTGAAATTCATTAATAATCTAGCCTCGCAGGAATAGAGCTAAAATATTTCCTATGTTACTTTCCTGACAAAGTTACTTAAACAAATCCAACACTTTTAGAACCATATGAGAAATTCCAGCCCCAATTCTGCTCTTCAAGTTATGCAGATGACCTTGAAAATATATACCAAGTGTTACAGAGACAGTGTCATCTGCCTGAGTCTGAAGATAACCTGAAACAATAACTCAAAGAGGTGTGAACTGCCCTGTTCATCTCAGTCACTTTCCCAGGGACTTTGCAGATCTGCAGTCATGAAATTTGGTATTTTTCCAAGATGTTATGGAATTTGACATTTTGCTGCAGCCACAAACACTTTTTTATTTTCTGTCTCCTTGCCCTGCTGGGACCTGCTTGCAGCTGCTGCTTGATCTTTAGTTTTTCCCACAGAGGGGAATTAATTGGATTAGAGTGCATGTCCCTTGCACTGTTCCGTGCATCAGAGATTAGGGAGAAAAACTGGATTCCAACCTGCAACCAGGGAATGGAGGGATCCTAAATCACAGTATCCCTCCCGCCTTCTAGCAGATCCTCCCAGCTTATCCCCCTTTCCTGCTTCTCTCCCTGGCCCAGCTCCTCACCATGACTGATTGATTACTCTCATGTGTGTCCTACAAGCTCCCCACTCTCCCAAGCCATCTCAATCCTTTTGCTCCCACTCAGCCTAGAGACAGCCCCATTTTCAATCCATATACTTTCTTCCTGCGCCATCTGAACCCACCTACCATGACCACCAGTCTGTGCCTATATCAAAGGCTCTGTCTCCCCCTAATTACTCATCTTTCCACAACTCTCTTTGTGACTCTGTTTCCTCCATCTGCTCACCATGTTTTCTGCTTTATCCAGCCCATCACCTCCCCACCATTTCCCCCCTCCAATCCATGACAAGTTGAAAACTCACATGAAATTCCGTCTTCTAAAAAAGTTCAGCAATGAGGGGGTTAATATTCCATTCACTTGAATAAAAAATAGTGTCTCTGTTTAATCATGCCCTGGATATTGATTGTATTTGATCCGTTTTGTGTGTGAGTGCGTATGTGCCCTCAAAGGAGCACTCTTTTCTCTCATCCCCGTCAGAGGATTTCTCCTCCCTCATTTCAGTAACATTCTTTGACCAAAGAGAGCTGGATGAGGTGTGATTTAGAGCCCATCAATTCCTTTCTTTGTTCAGCCACAGAAGTTGCTGCAGAACAATATATGAAGCTATATTCACAGCACTTGCCAACCAAGGGAAGAAGAGTCTGGGTCTAAGAATCAAACCAAGTTCTCTTGTCTGGCAGTGCAGACAAGCAAAGGACAATATGTAATTACACTGTCCTGACCCATATTGCCAGCAGTGTTGTTAAAATGCAAAGTTAGCTGTAATTGCTTATACATTAACTGTCTTTGGAAAATTAAAATTTCTCTTAAAAAATGAAATTTGAAAAATCATGTGTCACATTGTAGAGTGTTGTGGTGCAGAGACAAAGAACCATACATGTAGGATGACTCTACACAAATAGACTGAGTTTAAGAGTTCTAACAGCCTTTACTCCGAACTTTCCAGCTTTAGTGGTTTGTCTCCTCAGTAATGATATTTTAATGCAGCGTGCCTGTGTTTAAAATTAGAAGTGCTTGCACAAAAAATTGGTTAGCTGTGTGCTCTCATGCAGTTTACATGGTGGAGAAACAAGGCTCATCTCCCTGGCTTCCTGTGCCTCAGCTGGTGCATTGTTCTCCAGGCTAGCTAGCTCACCAAATGTGTATCCTATCCATGTAATATCCCTCCCTAAAGCACAGTTCTCTCATTAAGCTTTTACAATATTAATCCACCAAAAGTGTTTTTTAGTAATACCGTGTTTTGAAATTAAATTTTCATCTGCATATCTTTCTAAATTATAAACTCCTTAAAGTAGGGGCCATGTCTTTGTTTGTACCTGGATAGTGCCAAGCATACTATCAGCCTTCACAAAAAACGTATCCTCATAACCTGGGTATTATGTGATTGAGCTGTAGTGTCTGTCTATTTAAGATTATAATATAAGGATCCCTTTGGGATAGGGACTGTAGTGTAGTTAGCAGTCCATTTTATGACTGCCTACACAAGATAGAGCAGGGATCGGCAGCCTTTGGCATGCAGCTCTCCTGGCGGGCCGGGCCGGTTTGTTTACCTGCCACGTCCGCAGGTTCGGCTGATCGCAGCTCCCACTGGCCGCGGTTCACCACTCCAGGCCAATGGTGGCTGTGGGAAGCGGCGCGGGCCGAGGGATGTGCTGTAAACAAACTGGCCCGGCCCGCCAGGGTACTTACCCTGGCGAGCCACGTGCCAAAGGTTGCCGATCCCTGAGATAGAACTTAGGGAGAACCTATGTCAGAGGTGGGCAAACTATGGCCTACAGGCCACATCCGGCCCGCGTGACCATCCTGCCCGGCCCTTGAGCTCCTGGCTGGGGAGGCTAGCCCCCCCCACCCCCGCAGCCACGCCACCGTGCGGGCAGCGCTCTGGGCGGCAGAGTTGCGCGCTCCTGCAGGGCAGCGCGGCAGCGTGTCTGGCTCTGGCTGGGCGGCGCAGCGGCCAGACATGCTGCTCTGAGCAGCATGGTAAGGGGGCCGAGGGGAAGTCGGGGACAGGGAGCAGGGGGTGGTTGGATGGGACAGAGGTTCTGGGGGGCGGTCAGGGGACGGGGAATGTGTGTGAGGGGCGGAGGGGTTGGATAAGCGTGGGAGTCTCGGGGAGGGGGTGTGGGTAGGGGTCAGGGGACGGGGAATAGGGGGTGGTTGGTTAGGCGTGGGAGTCCGGGGGGGGGCTGTCAGAGGGTGCTGGTGTGGACAGTCAGGGGACAGGGAGGGTTGGATTGGGGGTGGGATCCCGGGAGGGGGCGGTTAGGGGCAGGGGGGTTCCGGGAGGGGGCTGTTAGGGGACAAGGAGCGAGGGGGAGTGGATGGGTTGGGGTTTCTGAGGGGGGCAGTCGGGGTGCGAAGTGGGAGGGGGCGGGGGCCAGGCTGTTTTGGGAGGCACAGCCTTCCCTACCTGGCCCTCCATACAGTTTTGCAACCTCAATGTGGCCCTCGGGCCAAAAAGTTTGCCCGCCCCTGACCTATGTGATGATATGGGGTTGTGTTAGTCTAGAGCAGAGGTCAGCAAACTATGGCCCGCGGGCCACATCTGGCCAGCGGGACCCTTCTGCCCAGCCCCTGAGCTCCTGCCCCGGGAGGCTAGCCCTTGGCCCCTCCTCTGCTGTCCCCCCACCCCCGCAGCCTCAGCGCACCGCGCCACCGGCACAACACTCTGGGCAACCGGGCAGCACGGTTGCAGAGTCGCGGCCTGACCTGATGCTCTGGGCAGCGCGGCTGTAGCGCTGCCAGCCACCGGTGCTCCAGGCAGCAAGGTAAGGGGGCAGGGAGCGGGGGGGTTGGATAGAGGGCAGGGGAGTTTGGGGTGGGGGTCATGGGGTGGGAGTATGGATAGGGGTCGGGGCGGTCAGAGCGCAGGGGACAGGGGGGTTGGATGGGGCAGGGGTCCAGGGGGGGGGCAACAGGGAACAGGGGGAGTTGATGGGGTAGGAATCCCAGGGGGGGCCATCAGGGGACAGAGAACGGAGGGGTTGGATGGGGCAGGACTCCCGGGGGGGCCATCAGGGGACAGAGAACAGGGGGGTTGGATGGGGTAGGAGTCCCGGGGGAGCCATCGGTGGGCGAGAAGCGGGGGGGGTCAGATAGGAGGCGGGGACCGAGCCACGCCTGGCTGTTTGGTGAGACACAGCCTCCCCTAACCGGCTATCCATACAATTTTGGAAACCTGATGTGGCCCTCAGGCCAAAAAGTTTGCCCGCCCCTGGTCTAGAGGTAGACAGCAAAAAACTGCAAGGTTCCTTTGTGTCCAGCAGGTTCAGTAAAGAATCACCTTCCAAAGCTCTAGCATGAGGGTTGGTAGAGGATCATGTCACATTATGAGTACTCTGTGAATAATTAATAACAACATACACTATAAGCAGTACATTATGAGGCGAGTGCACTGAAAAGAGCACTATGTTTTAGTGTAACTGGAGTCTTCAGTGTCATCCATTTTATTTCAGCCCTGAAGTCTTCACTTATCTATGCACCCAGAACACTTCAGTGGATACTAGATCACTGTTAGCGCGTTAGCATGGCAGCATCTATTATGCTATGAACATGTAATCTATTGAATGCAAATTGAGAAGTTGAAAGATGCTTCATCAGCTATAACATACTTAATTCTTAGTCAGAGCTATTTACTGAACGCAAAGATGCTTGATTGAGTGCTGAAGCCATGATTCTGTCTTACCTGTTCCCATTCATCACCCGTTTTAAAAGTTGTAGTAACTCATCTATGTGAAGGACTTTTATATAGTTCCTAGAGACTGTAAAAAGATCCTTTTTCGTAAATCATATTTTTAAAAGTGCTGCTTCGAGTGATTTGACATTTTTTCAAAAGTAAGATAAAAGTTTACGTGCTTGGAAATGATCTCTCTTGGGAGTATGCACTTTATATTTTATTCATTTTGATAGCTTATGTTATGATACATTTGATAGCTCCTGAAAGACACTATCAGATTTAGAGATGTAGCCAATAAAATGTAGTTAGTGAGGAAAATGTGGCCACATAATGATGGGTTTCCTCTATGCAAAGGGAGTGTGTTAACTTAATGACTTTTTTTATTTTCAGACAGTTTGGTTGCATAATATATGCCAAAAAAGGAAGGGCTCCTCTCCTGGTTTGGATAATGTGTATTGTATGAGTAACATTTAGGCTCACGTGAAAAAAAAGCTAAATGTATTGTATGCCCATTGACCTCAGGGCTTTTCAGGTGGCATAAGAGGTAGTTTCTAAGAAAGATCTAGTGTCACTTTCCTAGCCACTAGATTGATTACTATTGACAAGGGAGAAAACTGTAGATAACCGTAAATTAATAATAATTACAAAACCTTTCAATTTCTATAGCACTTTCCATTCAGAGTCTCCAAATACAGTACTTGTGAATTCTGCCTCATAACAGCCCTGTGAATTAGACAAATAATATTAGCTCTCTTGTACAACCTAGGAAACTGTGTAGCTCAGTTAGGTTAAAATTTTTAAACCTGAATGCTTAAAGTTAAACACTTTAATTCCATAAGGCGCCTAAACGAATGACTTCACTTTTATACTTCGTCTGCATCTGCATCTTCCATTGACTTCATATTTAGGCACCTAAATAAGTGGCTTGATTTTCAGCACCTCTTCCTGTTTATTTACGTGCCTAAACTTGGATTTAGGTGCCTAACTTAAAGCATCCAAGTTTTTAAATATTGGCCATAATCTCTCTGTGTTTGAGGAGGAGAGAATCTGTGGCAGAGTTGGAGATAGAACCAGGGTCCCCTGACTCCCAGTCCTGTGCTTTCAGCACAACCCTGTCCTTCCTCATTTAAATAAGTCAGTGGAAAGGGATGTGGATATGGGTAGGAGAGCATTGGTGCCTTCGAAGGAGAGGGCACAGAGAGCTACTATGAAAGCACAGAATGACGCCTTGAACCTTTCTTTGAATGATATTACCCTGGGAAATTGAGCTGGCCAACAGAGCTGTGAATTTGACATTTCCATTTATTTGTTTATCACAAGATGAAAGCAAATCTCTTTGACTGAAAAACATATTTAGTTTTAAAAAGATGACATCATCCTAGAACTCCCACTACTCTATTTGTAGTGTAATGTGAGAATGTCAGCAGCTTCCCTTAGTGCTTAAAATTTGACCATTTCAGGCACTGGACCCCTCCACTTCATGCAAGAATAATGTCAGCAGCAGGTACAGAGGCAAAGTGATGATAGCAACCTGATCATAATGGAAAAGTTTGAGGACTGAACCAGTCACACTAGAAAGGAAAATAGGATGGACATTTCAACAACCTGGTTTATTTTAGACCAGATCCAAGTATCTTCTGGTGTCCGACCAGAATGAAAAAAGATAAAAATTCTTTACAGCTAAGGGAGTGGGAATTTTCTCAGATGCTATCACCAAACAAGAAAAATTATAGGAAACTAATTTCCATTTATTCCCTTTTTTGAATGCACACTGTCTTTTCCCATTTAATACTTGATTTGGAAGTAACTGAATTCTGTGAATAGTTTTAGTGTCTGTCTGCTACAAATAGCAACACTTTGATACTACAGTGACTGACACTTTAAGTAGAATAGCTAGAGAGAGAGGCAGATCCTCGGCTGGGGTAATTTGGCATATCTGCATTGACCTCTATGGGGATATACCAATTTACATGACCTGAAGATCTGCCCCATAGATTTCTTGAAAGGCTTAGTTTCGTCCTTTCCCTATAAAATGTATAACAGATTTTTTTCCCCTCATATATTGGAATAAATTGCAAGAGCTGTCTGGCAACTCAGCCATTGAGAAGATAAACTAATGAGTAATGATGCTTAAGATAGAACATTCCTCACAACAAAAACGAAATGAGATAAATTTTTACAGTTGGAGCATATTAAAATGTGATAGTTTAAACAGATACATTAGGTGCTGCCATCCTTTACCCAGTTTGATTGGGGGTTACAAGGAGAGATCAAGACTGACAAGAGTGTATTGTTTGCACATCGAGGTTCAGAGTCAGTGCGAATGCATTATAGAGATAAGAGACTCCTCAAAATCCTGCCAAGCAGTTCTGTAGCTTTCTGCTGTATTTATACAAATTCACTCAGCAGCCAGGGCACCGGGGGATTTTTCCTTCTCTTCTGAAGGAAGGATACTTTTGAAATTTCATGAAAGTAATAGGGTGACTTTCACTGAAGCAGAAATCTGCTCGCTCTGTTTGCTGAGTTGACTAGGCAGCGAGAATACAGGCAATTGTTACTGTAGTTATTTCACAGACAAATGTAAACGTGTTTACAAGTACATTTTAACTCAAGAAAAGAAGAGCACTTTGTGGATAAGTGTTGTATTCTCCAGTGGAAAAATTCTTGTTACGCCACCAGGGCATTTCTATAGCTGCTGACTCCCTCCATCTGTTTCCCTTCCTCTCCCACTTCAAAGCATTTAGTACCCCCTAAAATGCCCCTCCCTTCTTTATTGTCTAGAGGATTTTGTTACAATAACATACTGGGTTTGATGCATTTTTCATGGGAAATCAGTTCATCACCTGTAACCAGTAGTCATTTTTTACCCTCTAACCTTAAGGGTTCAGTGTCTACTGCCCTTCATAGCCAGCACTATACTAGAACAGTAGCACATCTGAAAATGCAAATCCTTATAATAACCTTGAGCCCTATCCTATACACAGTTACTACAACAGAGATCTTTGGTTGCATTTTTTCCCTTTGAAATAAATGGGAATAGGCACATGAATAGAGATGTATGTGCTGTAGTAACTGTTTGGAAGAGCAGTACCTCATTGGAGTCTTGAAATACAGAGCCTGTGAAGCCATTGAATTAGGTCAGTTGAACATTTGCCTTCACATGCATTCTTCAGTATTTATCTTCATAGTTTTTCCATTATCACTTCCCTTTTTCTCTACAAAGACTTGTCAACTCATTTGTTCTACAGTGAGAAGGGCTGAACTGAGCTCCATTCAGAGCTCTGTGTATGTTTCTTTTGGTAAGCTAGCAGGTGTCATTCTTGAGTGACATAAAGACTACTCTCTCATCAAACCCCAAG
>NW_020664446.1:13670177-13703666 GCF_002925995.2 Terrapene triunguis
CTGGAAAATATACTGTGGTGAGCAATCCTGCATTGGTAGGAGAAAGGACTGGGGAAATCTAATAGATATTTTCCAACTTCAGTAACATTATATCACCAAATATCCCCAAGGAATTGCAAAAAGAATTCCCAGCCATGATGTATGCTTCACAAATACTGACAGGATAACACAATAATATTTTATATACAGTAGCAGAAAAATGCATCCATTAACAATATTTACAAATTGTTTTCCGTTTGGTAATTTTCAAAATAGGACCTCCTCCTCATAGTCTCTAGTGTAGAGTATATGGGCTAGGTTTGACCAGAGAGACCCAATCCTTGAAAGAGATTTGCAAACACGACTTAGCTAACACAAAGAGATTGGAGGCTGTCCAACACAGATGGCTGAGGAACCTATTACACATTTAATGGAAAGACCGAATAACAAATGTAAGAATAAGGGAAGTGACAGAGGAGGACGTGCTAGATAATATCAAAGAAAGACGGCTCAGATGGTTGGGATATGTACGCTGTATGGAAGATGTGCAAAGCGAGCATTGATTTGGGCACACATGGAAAGAATGTGGAAGGCAGTCAGGGCAAAGGGGAGAAAATTCCATGTGGATCTTCCCAGAGTTTTCCTGGATTCTTCCATCAGGGAATGGATTCCTCCACTATTGACATGTTGGTTCCTTCCCCTCCCCATATCATCCAGGACCCTGCAAACAAGCTATCGCTTAACTACAAGAGTGTGAGTAGTCCCAGTGACTTCAGTGGGACTAATCAATTGCTTAAAGTTAACCACCTGTGTATGTATTTCCAGGATAGGAGTCTAACAGAACAAGCAATAATTCCTCACCTAAAGGCAACAGATCCCCGCAAATATATGAGGCCAGAGCTCTGTTTTTTTCCCATTAACCCCTCCCCCTCCAGCTTCCTGAGAAGGTGGTTTCTTTGGCACCCCTCTTTCAGGGAATTCCTGACCCCCTATTCAAATGGAGGAGGTGGGGTTACCAAGGGCTCCACAGAACATTTAATGCAGCAGTAGAGATCACTATGTCTCTGCAGCATTTTCTCAAGGGGTGGTGGGGAATGATTCATGTCCCACCGATACATCTCCCCAGACCAACAGAGGAGGCCAGTGCATGATATGGCCCCAAAGGCAGCAGATTTTCCCAGGCATGGAAAAAGGGGAAATGTGCAGAGAAGATTTTCTGCATCACTAATAACAGGACTCTGATCTCATTAGATTAATAAAACTTTTAAAAGTAACTCAGAGAGAGCTCTGATATAGAAAATATCTAAAACTACCACAGGGAGACTACACACTGATTGCATGGTCTTGAAAATTGAGGTCCCTGCATAGTTTTCCTAGGGGTCACAGAATTCTGGATAAACTATTTCAGACAGGTTACATTTGTTTCAAATATTTCATTACCAAATGTCTGACTCACCTACAATTTTGGCTACAATGCATAAAAAAATTGAGTCCCCTAGTACCATTGGATTTTCTGCTCTGCTTTGGCCCATGTTTTTTTCCAAAATAAAATTTTTAGCATCAATTTAATCTGTTCCTATTAAGGGAATATTTCTGGAATCCATTAAGCAATAACACCCATCATGTCTGTGTATATAAAGCTGAGGCACGTTAGAAAAAATATAAGAAAATCTCTTGTGCGCGTATACAGCCAAGGGTGCTTCAGAGCTCTGCTGACTGAAGTACTAATAGATGGTCTCCTGAAAATATTTTATATTTACAACTCGATGTAAGATGGGAATTCATATTGATTTTACAGATTTACAAAACCAAAAGCACATATAGATTATCTGATGTCTTTTAGTTTATTTTTCCCCCCTAGAAATCAGCTTTGTTTTGCTTTCTTATCTTCGTTCACTGCAAAATATTTAGGGAATTTTCAGACAGTTGCATTTCAGTCTATCCCCAAATTCCTGCATATGCTTGTGACTTCTTTTAAATTATACATCAATGCAAATGTTAATGGTATTAATTCCAAGCAAATTCTTAGTGAAGAATGAAGTGTGTTCCTTTGGGATCAAGAGAACCACTTAATTGTTTGTTTCTTTGCTTTCTGTCAAAGCGAAAGGGCAGTTTTGCTTATATTATACTAACAATTGTTGTCACTGATATTGTTACGTATACTTACAGCAATACCCTATTTCAGTGGCTCCTCACCCTTTGCTCTTCCGCTTTCTGTTGGTACCTTTCAGGATTTACTCCTTGATCTCATAGATCCATAGAGTTTGAGACCATTTACTCTGACCTCCTGTATATCGCAGGCCATTAAATTCCACCCAGTTTGCCCCTATGTTGAGCCCACTAACTTGCCTTTGACTAAAGCATAACTTTTGTGGTTGGCTATCTTCTGAAAATTCATCCATTCTTGATATGATGACATCAAAAAATGGAGACTCCACTACTTTTCTAGGTAGTTTGTTCCAGTGGTTAATCACCCTCACTGTTTAAAACTGTGTGCCTTATGTCTAATTTGTCTGGCTTCAGTTTCCAGCTATTGGTTCTTATTTCTCCATTCTTTGCTAGATTAAAGAGCCCTGTAGTACCAGAATTTTCTCCCCATGAAGGTACTTATACTTTGTAATCAAGTCACCTCTCAATCTTCTTTTTGAAAAGCTGATGAGAGTGAGCTCTTTAAGTCTCTCAGATATTTTCTCCACCCCTCAAATCATTTTTGTGTCTGTCTTCTGCACTCTCTCCAATTTTTCAATATATTTTATAAAATGTGATCACCAGAACAATATGCAGTATTCCAATATCAGTCTCACCAATGCCATATACAGAAGTAAAGTCACCTTCCTACTCCCGTTCACTGCTTTCCGATTTACATATCTAAGGATTGCATTAGCCTTTTTTCCACAGCATTGCACTAGAACAGGGGTAGGCAATCTATGGCACGCGTGCCGAAGGTGGCACGCAAGCTGATTTTCAGTAGCACTCACACTGCCCGGGTACTGGCCATCGGTCCAGAGGGCTCTGCATTTTAATTTAATTTTAAATGAAGCTTCTTAAACATTTTAAAAACCTTATTTACTTTGCATACAACAATAGTTCAGTTATATATTATAGACTTATAGAAAGAGACCTTCTGAAAACGTTAAAATGTATTACTGGCACGCAAAACCTTAAATTAGAGTGAATAAATGAAGACTCATCACACCACTTCTGAAAGGTTGCTGACCCCTGCACTAGAAGCTTGTGTTTAGTTGCTTGTCCACTATGACTGCTAAATCCTTTTCAGAATCATTGCTTTCCAGAACACAGACTCCATTCTGTAGGGATGGCCTGCATTTCTTGTTCCTAGATGTATACATTTGCATTTGGGTATATTAAAACATTTTGTTTGAAATGGCCCAAGTACAAAGTGATCTGTATGACTGCCCTGTCCTCATCATTATTTACCATTCCACCAAACTGTGTCATCAGCAGATTTTATCAGCAGTGTTTTTATATTTACTTCCAGATCATTGATGAAAATGTTGAATAGCATCGGGCCTATTGCCAATCCCTGTGGAACCACACTAGACACATCTTCATTTGATGACGATTCACTGTTGACACCCATCTACTGAGATCTGTCAGATCTGTCTCTCCCTCTTCTCTCTCTCAGCAATCTCATCCATTGTCATAGTTTCAGATATTAATTTTATGAAGATGATTCCTAAATCTGCCTCTATACCTCTGCCCCCTACTCCTCTGTCCAATCTCAGATCTCCAGATGACTACGCATAGATGTCCTACTGCCATCTGAGTCTCAATCGTACAGAGCTGAATGCATCTTTCCTTCTGATCTCTGTCCTTCTAAATCCTTTACCATTATTAACTCCACTATCCTTCACAGACAGACACCCTTGGTATTATAGACTCACTTCTCTTGTTCTGACCCATATTCAGACTCTTGCTATCACCTCTTCTGAATTAATACCCCAATATTTCCCATTTTCTCACTGTCCTTTGTCATCTCTCACCTTGATTATTGTAACCTTCCTTCTAGCCTTCCCTTTGTCTCTTGCAAGATCAAATTCAAAATCTTTATCCTCAACTTGTTTCATAGCCCTGTGTAATCTTTCCTGATTTACATCTCTCATGTAATTAACCATTTCCTCCCACCCACTTCCTGTGCTCCTTCCAGTCTTCAGTCCTTACCACTCTTTGGGTATGTCTACACTACGAGAGTAGTTCGATTTTAGTTAAATCGAATATGTGCAATCGATATTAGAAAGTCGAACGTGTGTGTCTACACTAAGGACAGTAATTCGACTTTGTCAGTCCACACTACCAGAGAAAGCGTCGACATTGGAAGCAGTGCACTGTGGGCCGCTATCCCACAGTTCCCGCAGTCCCCGCTGCCCATTGGAATTCTGGGTCGAGCCCCCAATGCCTTCTGGGTAAAAAAATGTGGCGAGGGTGCTTTTGGGTAACTGTCGTCATCCGTCAGTCACTACCGCCCTCCCTCCCTCCCTGAAAGCGCCGGCGGGAAATCAGTTCGCGCACTTTTTGATCAGTGACAGCGCGGACGCCACAGCACTGCGATCATGGATCCCGCTGCGACCATCGCTGCAGTTGTGGCCGTTCTCAATGCCTCGCACCTTATCATACACCTTTCCCAGAGGCAGATGCAGAGAAATCAGGCGAGGAGGCTACGGCAGCGGAGTGAGGACCTGAACTCCGAGAGTAGCACACGCCTGTCAGAAACCACGACACCCAGCGCCGAGGACATCACGTTTGCAATGGGGCATGTGGATTTTGTTGAACGGCGATTCTGGGCCCGGGAAACAAGCACGGACTGGTGGGACCGCATAGTGCTTCAGGTCTGGGATGAATCCCAGTGGCTGCGAAACTTTCGCATGCGGAAGGGGACTTTCCTGGAACTTTGTGAGTTGCTGTCCCCTGCCCTGAAGCGCAAGGACACCCGGATGCGAGCAGCCCTGACTGTCCAGAAGCGAGTGGCCATAGCCCTCTGGAAGCTTGCAACACCGGACAGCTACCGGTCAGTCGCGAACCACTTTGGCGTGGGCAAATCTACCGTGGGGGTTGTTGTGATGCAAGTAGCCAAGGCAATCGTCAAGGTACTGCTGTCAAAGGTAGTGACCCTGGGAAACGCGCAGGCCATCATAGATGGCTTCGCTGCGATGGGATTCCCAATCTGCGGTGGGGCTATAGATGGGACTCACATCCCTATCCTGGGACCGGGCCACCAGGCCAGCCAGTACATCAATAGAAAGGGCTACTTTTCAATGGTGCTGCAAGCACTGGTGGACCATCGGGGACGGTTTACAAACATCTACGTCGGATGGCCGGGCAAGGTTCATGACGCTCGTGTGTTCAGGAACTCTGGTCTGTTTAGACGGCTGCAGGAAGGTATTTACTTCCCGGACCACAAGATAACTGTTGGGGATGTGGAGATGCCTACAGTGATCCTCGGGGACCCAGCCTACCCGCTAATGCCCTGGCTCATGAAGCCCTATACTGGCGCCCTGGACACAGAAAAAGAACTGTTCAACTACCGGCTGAGCAAGTGCAGAATGGTAGTGGAGTGTGCTTTTGGCCGTCTCAAGGGGAGATGGAGAAGCTTACTCACTCGCTGTGATCTCAGCGAAACCAATATCCCCATCGTTATTGCAGCATGCTGTGTGCTCCACAATCTGTGTGAGAGCAAGGGGGAGACCTTTATGGCGGGGTGGGAGGTTGAGGCAAATAGCCTGGCTGCTGATTACGCCCAGCCAGACAGCCGGGCGATTAGAAGAGCCCAGCGGGACGCGCTGTGCATCCGGGAGGCTTTGAAAGCCAGTTTCAAGGCTGAGCAGGGTACCCAGTGACTTTTAAGTTTGTGGACACAGAAGCTGAACTTGCCCCCGTTTCTTTACCCAGTTGCCGTCGACTATCCTCTCCAGTTACATACCCCCTTCACCCCCTTCCCAAAAAATAAAATCTGTTCTGTTTTGTTAATGGACACCGTTGTCTTTATTACTGTTTTCGCGGGAATGTTTTCAACCTGGGACGCAGACTGTGGCGGGGGGCGGGTTTAGGGTTGTGATGCAAATGACGCTTCTAAACTGCAGGAATGACAGGCTCCGCGGTGGTGGACTGGTTGTTTCAACGGAGCCTGCCAGCCCTCCTGGCCGGGACTGCGTGTATGTGTCGGCTATGTGACTGTCTTGCAGGGGGAGGAGGGTTACAGATCCCCTGCTGCGCGGCTCTGTGATCCAGGGTAAGGACCGCTGCATAAGATCTGTAACTGCCCTCCCCCGCCACCAAGTCACAGAGCAACACCACCGCCCCCACCACACAAAACATGAAAACCACCTCCCAGACTGACCAGGATAACTAGTCACTGCACTGTATATGTGCCCTGCTGCTGCACCTGCCCCCTGCTAAAGGTGACTGTCCTGTCCAATTACCAAGCCCCTTCCCCCCCCTTCAGACAGACTCTCCTCCAAAAGAAGAGGATGGAAACAGTAATGAACAGAAACGTATTTTTTTATTAACAACCGCACATGGAACGGGGGGGTGAAACTTGGACGGGGTCTTGTGTGAGGCGGGTAGGAAAGGACTTTTCAAATTTTGGGGAATGAGAGCCTTCTAGTGGTAGAGCAGTCCGCAGGGGTGGAGTGAAATTTTTCACGGCCCCTTCCACCCCTCCGTGTTTGGACTTTGGGTGAGGGGGGTATGGGACTTGGTGGCGGGGCAGGGCAGTTAGAGAGAGACTGCAGCGGGGCTCTCTCCTCCTGCCTCCGGTCCTGCAGAACATCCACAAGGCGGCGGAGCGTGTCCGTTTGCTCCCTCATTAGTCCAAGCAGCGTTTGAGTAGCCTGCCAGTCCTCCTGTCGCCACCTCTCCTCCCGTTCAATGTTTGCCCGGTGCATTTGGGACAAGTTCTCCCTCCACTGTGTCTGCTGGGCTGCCTGTGCTCGGGAGCATCCCATTAGTTCTGCAAACATGTCTTCCCGTGTCCTCTTCTTCCTCCTCCTAATGTGCGCTAGCCTCTGGGCAGATGTGGCTGTGGGAATTGGAAAAAGGGAGTGAATTCCTGAGACAGATCAATGTATCTGTGAACAGAGAACATAGTCTTTCTCTGTGAACAAGACCATGCAGAGCACCTATCACACGCGCACTGAGGACAAGGTCGAATTTTCGGCCCTCGCCTACAGTGCCTGCGGTCTTGCTGTGGCGAGCTGAGGAGCAGGGCAGGACACCGGACTTTGTCTAGATGGCAAACATGGTAAGCCGTAGACTTGTGGCCGCTTAAAACTTTAAGAGTGGCACTGGCCTCCTTTCACATAGAAAGCAATGCGAGTCTCTGCTGGCAGCAATCCTGCAAGCATGAACTCTGCCCCTGTCCCAGCCCCTCGCGGCTGTAAACCGCGTGGCTGTAAACCGGCGGTTGCAGTTCTGTAAAGGGACGGGCAAGCAGTCCCAATACTAACTTTCCCCTACCTAATTCACAGCAGGGAGTCATGCCAGACATCACCCTCCTGAAGGTCTCGGAGAGCCAGAAGGAGCGGATGCTTCGGGACAGCCTGCAGAAACCGGGGCCATTTGCTGCAATGCTCTGCAAGGCCATGATCCCAGAGTACCTGCTGGCGTTGTGGCAGGGAAACGTGTCCTACCACGGGGGGCCTAATAAGCTCTCCCTGCCCAGGAACCTGCTCATGAGGCTGGAAAAACACCTGCAGGAGGCCTATGAGGAGTTCTCCCCGGAGGATGTCGCCTCTATCCCTGGTTACATTGACCAGTTTTTGGCTTAGGTGCCCTTGGAGGGACAAAAGAGTGCAGCGTTTTGGGCACTATAATCATGAAGCGGACATTGTGAAATTTTTTGAGAATAGTTCGGACTATATATTGAAGCGCCCAAAGACAGACTAATCATGATACACTTTGCACAGATTCCCGTTTTGTTGGACTTTCCTGTTTACATGTTCTGAAGCACTTTACCCACTGTTAATATTTTAAATCTTCCTGTTTTGTTGTAAATAAATGTTTACATGTTTTAAAGCACTTTAGCTATTGTTAATATTTTAAATATGCCAGTTATGTTATAAATAAATGTTTAGATATTTAAAACACTTACTGCTTGATCCTTCCCCTGAATCTGTGTCTGGGATAACGGCTGGGGAGGGTTGGTAGGGGATCTCTGTGAGGGTGATGAAGAGCTCCTGGCTGTCGGGCAAATCAGCGTTGTAAGCGCTGTCTACTGCCTCGTCCTCCTCATCTCCTTCCTCCTCTTCCCCGTCCGCTGAGGAACCGGCCGCGGACAATATCCCATCCTCAGAGTCCACGGTCAGGGGTGGGGTAGTGGTGGCGGCCGCACCTAGGATGGAATGCAGTGCCTCGTAGAAACGGGATGTGTGGGGCTGGGATCCGGAGCGTCCGTTTGCCTCTTTGGTCTTCTGGTAGCCTTGTCTCAGCTCCTTGATTTTCACGCGGCACTGCGTTGCATCCCGGCTGTATCCTCTCTCTGCCATGGCTTTAGAGATCTTCTCATAGATCTTTGCATTCCGTCTTTTGGAGCGCAGCTCGGAAAGCACGGACTCATCTCCCCACACAGCGATGAGATCCAAGACTTCCCGATCCGTCCATGCTGGGGCCCTCTTTCTATTAGATTGCACGGCCATCTCTGCTGGAGAGCTCTGCATCGTTGCCACTGCTGCCACTGCTGCTGAGCTCGCCACGGTGTCCAAACAGAAACTGCGATTCAAACTGCCCAGACAGGAAAAGGAATTCAAATTTTCCCGGGGTGTGGCTGGTCAGAGCATCCGAGCTCGGACTGCTGTCCAGAGCGTCAACAGAGTGGTGCACTGTGGGATAGCTCCCGGAGCTATTAGCGTCGATTTCCATCCACACCTAGCCTAATTTGACATGGCCATGTCGAATTTAGCGCTACTCCTCTCGTTGGGGAGGATTACAGAAATCGATTTAAAGAGAGCTCTATGTCGAACTAAATGGCTTCCTGGTGTGGACGGGTGCAGGGTTAATTCGATATAACGGCGCTAAATTCGACATAAAAGCCTAGTGTAGACCAGGCCTTTGTCTTTCTGTCATATTTTCGGTTTTGTGTTTTCTGTCATGCTCAGAACGGTCTCTACCTACTTTCTGCCAAGCTTCTTTTCTCTCCTCCTTAAACTCCTTCCAGTAATTCTGCCTTTCTTTACCTCACCAATAATTCCTCTTTGATCTACCTTCACTACACTATGGCCTCATGTCTTCTCTTGTGATTGCCTTGTTTATCTTATATTTTACTCTGTTTGGAGCACCAAATGTTACTTACGCCATGCTCTAAAAACAGAGCAAGTTGAAGGTTCTATAGAAGTATTTTTATTATTATTATTAAGATAGCTGTAAATAATACCAGAAGTCCAATTCTCCCAATAGGTCATGCAGTTTACCTGAGTTTCTTATTTCTGAAAACTGCAAGCATTGTGAATGCCATAGAGTGGTTTATTGGTCAGAAAGTATGGTACTGTAATTCAGTAGTGAATTATTATTTTATTTTCCTCCTGTGCTCAGTGAGGTGGTTTTGCAGCTCTTTCAACTCAATTCATTATGATCAAATGTAGAAGCATTTGTTTCAATAAGATTCTAATCTCTAGAACTATCCTTTTGCATCAATGACTTTTCATTGTTAATTGCTTTCATGTCCTCCATTAAGTTGTATTTGCTCTTGCAATTGTTTCATCCAAACTGAGGTTCCTCATTCATTCTATTCCACTCCAGACTCTGCATATACGTTTTTAAAAAGACTATTTCATCCTACCAAGCTAACATAATTATTATTACTCTCCTAATTCAGTGGTGCCTTTTTATGTATTTTCCCCTTCAGTACCTGGTACCCAGCCAGGAAACTGCATAGGATCACCTCTAAAAAGAAGGTAAAAAAAAGTTCTGAATTTATTCCCAGATATATCAGAGTTTAAAGCATACTTTTATTATTTTATAGCACTAATTAAAAAGACTAAGTCACCTATTCTCCCCTTGATGTCCCTAAGTAACTGCCATTAATGTTAATGGGAGAAAAGCACATGCATTGAGCAGAGTTCACCCCAAATGTCTCAGATCCTTTATATTAAAAATGACCAGCACCAGAATGTGTTCTGAATGCTCCCATTATTTTAAACCACAGAAACAACGTAGAAAGCGCAGAGTCCAAACCACAAATGGAAACCTTCCTCCATTTCATACATGTTTAGATATTAAAGATGATCAGTGGATAACTTGAGGTGGTTCTCTCCCTTTTCAAAAATCAGTCAGATGTGAATTTATTATTTTAACACAACTGACAGAACAGACAGAAGGAACTCAGTAATGAAAAGCAATTGGGAGGATTTGACAGGTCTTTGCTGAAATAAAGTCCTGTGAGACCAGCCTTTGCAGGCAGAGGTGAAAGTAGAAATTGGTTTACCTGTATATAGAATCTAAATTTTCAAGGGAGACTGACTCTTACTATCAGACTTATCTTTTGACACATCTAGCCTGATATCTATCAAAAACGGAAACTCTTCCTGACTTGTCATTGTAGCATGTGTGATTGTCCAGACAAAACTTCTTTTGTACAGTTTGTGAAAGTTTTCCAGGACATGTTGGGCTAATGTTACAGTCTGTTCAAAAGCACAAATCCTTTAGCTTTTTGTTCTATGCTTAATTATTTGTAAGTAAAATTATTTTAAGTGAGTCTAATACCATCATTACTATTTTTCAAATGATTGACAAATACATTTTACATCTTATGCATAAGTTGGTTTTTACAGAAATTAAAATGTATTTTTACCCTGAAAAATGACAATGAAAAAATGCCCTCTTCTCACTCGACAAATTACTCATTGTGTGTATTCACAGCTACATCTACTTCTTTTAATGGCAAAATGTTGTGTTGCTTACCTCTGTTCACACGGCAAAGCCAACATAGCTAAAAGGGAGTAAGGTGGACTTTGTTATTCCTTCTGTATCATCAATACAATTGTTTGCTAAATTCAGTTTGGTAACAGTTGTGCAAACTCATAGAAGGCAATGGGATTGCACACATATCATTTGAAACCACTGGGCTGCACATATGTATCCGAAGACTGACTATGATCTGTAGAACCTTTCTTACTATATGAGGATGTGTGATAAGAAAATAACCCAGTCAGACTTTCATGTTCCAGATTGACTTTGCCGGGCTGTGAGTTAGGGAAAAAAATCTTTTACTTTAAAATTTACCTTAAAACACAATTGATAAACTCTTACAGTAACTCTTCACTTAAAGTCATCCCGGTTAAAGTTGTTTCATTATTAAGTCGCTATTCTATTAGAGAACATGCTCGTTTAAAGTTGCGCAATGTTCTGTTCTAATACCCTCCACCACCTCCCTCAGCGCCTGCCGGTGGGTCCCGCAGATCAGCGCCTCCCCTCTCCCTCTCCGTGCCTCCCGCAATCAGCTGTTTCATGGCATGCAGGGAGACTGGGAGGGAGTGGGGGAGGAGCGAGGACGTGGCGTTCTCAGGGGCGGAACTGGGCAGGAAGAGGTGGGGAGGGGCCTTGGGGAAGGGGTGGGGTGAGGACGGGGCCTGGGGCAAAGTCAGGGGTCAAGCACCCCCTGGCAGTTTGAAAAGTCAGTGCCTGTAGCCCCAGAAGCCTATGGCTGCCTCCAGCTGTGCAGGGATCTAGAGGCCCAGTGCCTCTGCATTGTGTGTCCCGAGTGTACCATGCAACCTGGCAGATTGGTTCCCTTAGGAGACGACTGGTCTCCCCAGCACCCCGGGGTGGGGGGGGCACGTTCAGTGATTAACTGGAGCAGGCTTTTCTGTGATCTGCTGCTCAGAGGCTAGCAGACACATCCCCATCGGTGCTGGGGAAGGATGCAGCACAGTGTCACTTCCTTGCTCTGCCTGGCTCCCATGCTGAGCCCAAACCCGCAAAGCTTGCACGGGGAGGATTCTGCAGGCCTAGGAGTGGGGGTGTTGTTGGCCCACACCCTCACCAGAGCTCTGGGGCCGGAGGATATTCACTTACCTTGCCACAGCTGTGAGTCAAACCGCATAGAATGTCTTTTGTCTGGCGAAATTATTTTCCCTGGAACCTAACCCCTCCCCCCCCATACATTAATTCTTATGGAGAAATTGGATTCGCTTAACATCGTTTTGCTTAAAGTCACATGTTTCAGGAACATAAGTACAACGTTAAGTGAGGAGTTACTGTACTGAGATTCTGAGCTCTTTGAGGCAGTGAACATATTTTAGTTGTGTGTGTGTGTGTGTGTGTGTGTGTGTAGCATACAGCACAGTAGGGCCCCTATCCCTGATTGGGGCTGACAGGTGCTAATACAACACAAACAGATAATAGTACTAATAATATAGACTGCATTGAGATGATCTTGAATCCCCATGATGCTATTTTTAGAATTATTTTTCAAAAGAGAACAGCACTTCAACCTTTGTAGTGTGCTTTACAGAATCAAATCATCCTTTCATGTAAGTGGCCCTGTGTCCCCTGTCTCTCACTCTCTATCTCAAAGGCAAAATTCTACCTTCCGATATATGCACTCAACTCCCACTGACTTCATCTAATGGAAGTGTCAGCCAGTTTCCTTATTTCAGACTTCAGCATCATCCCCAAGGCCAGATAGTCATTCTTTTCCTCTCACCCTTTTTCCTCCTGCAGTTCCTACCTTCCTATCAGAATCTCTGGATCCTCATAGAGTACAAGTGAAATGATAAAGCTATGAGAATGAATTTCAGATAGTTTGATTAGTTACCAGAACTCCCAGAATGAATTATATCCTGTAATTCAACATATTTTGGTTCTTAATTTTTATAATTCATTGGTATGAGACCCAGTTCCAGGCCATGCCTAGGCTTCTTCTCCTTCCTTCCCTATTTTCCTACCTCGATGTAGCCCCTCCATCAATCTACACTTCTTGTATAGTGTTGGAGGAGCTCTTGCCTTCTTTTCTGCCAACTCAGCTCCATCCCCAAGATATTGCTCACTTGCAGCAGTTTCTTTTTGCTCCAAGAGTGTTCTGGCTTCCTTCGTTGGTGTCTTTCTGTTCTATGCTGCTGGAGCATGTACTGGAGCTATTCACTGGTTAAATTTTGCAATCACAGGTGTTGCATCACATTACACATATGAATTTCATGATTTTTTTACATACATTGCAGTGTATTTAGAGAACATTCCATGCAGTACAATTAGAGCTAGAGTATTATTAATCTTAATGATGTTATTTAGTGGAAACCAACAGTGTTACTGTTTACCTCCATAGCATTGTTTGTATATACATATTAATAAAGCTGGTTGACTAATTAATTCTGAATAACATTTATCTCCATTTTAGCCTGAATTGTTCATGCTGATACTTCCTCTCACACATTTGGAATTCATAAGCATTCAGCAAACTTTGGCCAAGTAGTTATTAAACTATGGATTATTTGTGATCAGTTCACTAAATATTTGGGTCCATTATTTGCTGTATATTATTCATTTTGTATAGTTGGTCACCTAAGTCAAGTGGAGGCTCTGCTCCTGATTGAAGGGTTGAACATTTTTAGCAGGAAAATAATGGAAAATGAATTTTGTGTACAAAATTGTGGATATATAATCAAATCACCTGGACAGAAATATTTTCACAATGATTTGGCAGTTGTCCAAATACTGGCGATTATCTAATAACACAACACCACTAATAATGAATTGAAGTCAGGACTTGGAGTCAAGAATAAATTTACAAATTGGGGTTGTTTCCCCACTAATTGACCAATTCCAATTGCAGTACAGTTAATGTGCAAGTTCTTGATAAGAGTATCAAAAGTCAGGAATGTTCTGTAAAACAAAGTTTAAAGTTTTGGGGACTTCTACAGATACATTGATGGTAACATCAATAAGAGCTTCTGGTGTAAATAGGAGAGAGAGAACTTAGCAAGGCAAGGAGGCTCGGACTTCTGCTTTCTCTTCACTAGCTATCAGTCAGTAAGCCATGGCTCAAGAAGAGAGAGAAGCACTACATGAATAAAATATACAATATACTGGTAGAAATAGATATTAAAAGGCTATTGGACAAAACCAGAGGGGAGTGCAAGCAGTGCTGTAAGTAACCTGTACGTCAATCAGTCAATGTGATTGTAAGTTTGTTACTTACACACTGGGAAGAGGACCGGAAGAGAAGGGCAGCAGAAGGAAATCAACTTTTTATTCGCCTTTTGTATATTGTTCATATCCTAGATTAAGAGCTGTCTGGGGCAGAAACTGTCTCTGTGTTACTTGTTGTACAATGACTGCTACAAAATCGTTTTTGGAGGTCTTAGTTACTACCAGATTAGAAAAATAAAAATAGCCAACTGAAAGTTGCTATCCCCTTACTTTATCTTACCCCTTCTAGTAACCTCCCGTTTGTTGCTTTTCTAGCTACAACTACAATCCTGCTCTCTCATACCCCAATATATAAATTACACCAATTTATGTTCACCAGTCCAGAAAAAGGTATGTTACTCCCTAATAAGCCATACTGTGTGTCTCACTCTTAACATTCACTGACCATATTTGTTTTGAACAGTTGTTGCACTTTAAAGGTTTCTTCTTTTTTTAAACATTCTACCAGAGAGAGAGAGAGTTCTTTTACTAAAGTGGGGGATACTGACTGAAAAGGAATATCTGTCACCCACTCCATCAAGTTTATACAATGCCATTACATAGATCCCAGTGGGATTTTTGTGTGTGCTTCACCAACTTTCATTCATCTTTTGTTCATATACATGTTTGGGCTTCGTGCAGACAGTCATACTAGAAGAAAAAATGGTTGCATGTAATTTGCGACATTTAAGAAAATCTTTCGGAAACAAGGTAAACCAGTAAAGTCTTCTATTTTCAGAGCTGGATTACTTATTATGGAGTTGATTCAGCATTCCATTTATGCAGATTTTTTTCTCTTCTGGGTTTTTTTCCAGTGTGCATTTCAGCTCTCTTTGGTTTTCTGTCCTGGAACAAGACTCATGAAAATGTTGAACTAGAAATTACATGACATCATAGATTTTTTTTCTCTCAGTAAAGTTGCCTTTTCAGATGGAAAAATAGGGTGTGAGCTGCAGTGTTCTTTTGTAGCATTGTGTTTCTTCACATGCCTTTGTGTTCATGCAGCTTTCCTTTTATAAAATCATTCTTATGTAAATGTCTGAGATTGTGACATGAGAAGTTTCTAAGATGGATGGATAAAGTGCGGTAGTGTTGGCTCATGTGCTTGGTTGCCTTAGTTCAGACATCATTCAGTTCCCACAACTGTGGGTAAGAAGGTAGCTGTCGCCTGCATAAATGTGTAGGGGGAAAGGTACAAGGAGCCTCATATCTTTGCCACCCTATTCATGGGTTAGTCACAGCTGCAGTCTCTGTGCTCTCCTGTGCATAGGAACTGCTCCCTGCTAGCACTCCATTGATCTCTTCCAGGCCTCAATCTTTGGGTGGATTTTTAAGTCTATCTTCAATATGATTCCACACTAGAATAAAGGGATGCCTGTGGTGATCCCTGTTTACCACTAGGGCCCAAGACAATATAATAAATTTCTTTAAATCTTCTCTTTAAACTGTTCTTCCTGTACTAACTTCTGCTTACACTCTGTTCCTGTTTTATTTTGAGGGCATTTTTCTAATTTTTAGGTGGTATGCTCATTGCATGAGGTTATTAAAATGTGTGATGGTGTTTTCAAACACTTGTGTCTCAAATAAGGTTACTGTTCATGGAAAAGGGATGGAGAAAATTATACTGTAAGAGGAAGTACTTAACATGCTGACAAAGGGGCTCAGCTGCTAAGCAGAGGCCAAAATACAAGACATTAAATGTTCATATCTTAGGGCCAAATAGCAAAAATAGTTGGTGTCATATGCAGGCTTCATGATGATGCTTTTGTTTTTAAAATATTCAGTGATAATGGATCAATCAAACTTCTACCCATTTTATCCCTGTGTGAGGAGAAGTATGATTAGCACCAAAGGGCGATGAAATCTCTCTGTTGGGAGTGAATTCTGCAAGATGAGGCCCATCTCATATGAAACAAACTGTCCATATGAGGAATCCGATTAGCTGTATTAAGGGTATACCAGCTGATTATACTCAGATTATATCTCAGTCTCCAAGCTAAAAAATAAAATAATATGTGGCTGAGACAAACTAAATCTTTGGCAAAGATCCAGAGTAAAAGAAAGTCATCAATGTTTTGTATTTGATTATATTAAAAAAAAACAAAAACCCATAGCTATAAAGGTTAATGTCACCTTAGTTGAGAAGATAAAGATAAACACAAAGCTGAGAAAAGTGTTTGGGAATGTAATTTGTCTTATGTCATGGAATTTTTAAAGTTGAATGTATTGTTAAATACATCAAAAAAAAAAAATACACACTCTACCGACTGTAGAGCTTAGAATTATGAGAAATAAAAGAATCTGAATGAATATTCTGAAAGGATCGTAAAGAACCCTAAACAGCATAATCCGGTTCCATTGATTTTTAATGAATTTTAAAAACTTTACTGAAGGCAGTATGCCAAAAATAGTTTTCTTGTTCGTAGCTTCTCCTCAGTTCCCTAATTCGTGAATGCCTCAAAGGTGCACAGTGAGGAAGTGGGGCTGGTTTTCCAATCCTTCCGAGGGTGTACTTTGCACACACTCTCCCTGGGGAATGGGCTCCATTGGCTGGTGTGGGATAGAGAGTGTGGCCTCCTTCCTTCCACACCCCTTATTCTAGCAGCTGATAATGTAATCCATGCCTGCTTGATGTGGCACTCTGTCCCCCTCTACTGATGGTTAGACCAGCTAGAGATTGATGAGCCTGCTACAGCTTGGGCTAAGAGACGTGTCTTTTAGCCCAGGCAGTAGAGGTTCATGCATTAATCTCAGGAGGTCCCAGGTTTGATCCTAGCTGACAACAACCAGAGTCTGTCAGCATTACAGCAGCACTAGTGTTACACTTGCACATTTATACATCTGCAGAGGGGCAAGACTCACTCTAACCCTCTCTGTCTTCCTAGTTGCCATTGCAAATGGTTTATGTACTTGTACTTGATGATAGTTTTAAAAAAACTGAAAAGGATGCAGGGTTGTTGTTTTTTTTTCATTTATTTAGTACAGTAATTGAAACCTATTTGATAAAGGCAATAGTGTATTCCAATGGCTTTCTCTCTGGTGCATACTCAGAACACACTGTTACACCAGTATAATGCACCTTTCTGGGTGGTGGGTGTTCATATATCTTGGCAAATCAGATTGCTTCTTATATATTTATTTACAAGCGCAGTACTGGTTTTTTTCAATAAATTCAGCAATGCATATACAGATCACTGAAGGCAAGCCCAAGCCCTATTGCCTTCAGCGCTGACTCATACACCACAGAGTGGTGATGCACCAAATTCAACATTTCATCTCAAACCAGGAGCCATTACTTCCATCTGAAAATTTTAGCAGCAAAGTGTGTTAACTCTTACATTATCACTTGAATGGTTCATGCTAGCTTGTGAAAATATGACATGCAAAGTGTCACCCTCTGGAGGTAGAAATATGAGTGCATTCAGTAGGAATTAAAGAGAAATGAAAAGTGGAAGGATAATTCATAGTGAGAGGGGACAGATGGACTATATGCAGGAAGAGCAGGTTCTTTATGAAAATACCGAGACATTTATTTTCTGTATTAAAATTCAAGTGTTTCGTTTATTTCACATACACATCAGCTTTTTCTGTGATTCTGAGGCTGCTGCAGTTTTGCTCTCAATCATTTGGGGATTTCTTTACCTTCCACTTAGATCACATTGTGCTTCTGCATAACCCCATCAATTACCCTGAGAACTTGAATAACTGAATCCTGTTTTATCTACCCCACTCTGCCCCAGAAAATAAAAAATCTTAGATGAGGTTCTCAGATAAGACTGTATATTCGTAAAAATAATTATGTTTATTAGATCATTTAATGCAAACATTAGTATTTATAAGAATTTAAAGAAACTGCTTGAAAAATTGGAACAACATATATAGAATGGAGTGTTAGTATGAAACAATTTCTTTTTCTCATAAAAGAAGACATTTATCATTCTGGTAACACCAGGGACAGAAAGAGAATGCCAATCCACAAATAAAATCCTCTCTTAGCATTCTTCTTTTGTCCCTTGTAATCCTAGAATGATAAATATTATACCCTCTTTTGTCAAGATCAGAAACACTTTCATACTTAGAATAAAGGTTCGTTCATTATATTCACATTGATTTTTTTCCAGACTTGTTTTTCTAAATTGTTTCAGTAAACATTATATTGGTTAGATTACTCCAAACTTTCTTGTGGTCATTCCAGGCTTTGCTATTGTCATCTTCGGCCTACTTGGTTTATACATTTTAAAAACTTCTTATACTATTACTACTTACGTTCTGGTAATGTCAAAAGGCCCCAGTGGTGTTTTGAGTCCCGTGGTCCTGGAACCTGTACAAACATAGGCTCTGATCCTGCAAACACTTAAACATGTGCTTGCAGTGGGCTAGTTACAGTAGTAAAGTTAAGCTCTTGCTTGTTTGCAGGATCAGGGCCAGAAAAGAGAGATTCTTTACCCCTAGGGACTTTGCTTGCTATTTTCATTTCCAACTAATTGTCTCAAAGTCTGCACCAACTATAATTATACTATGTGTTAGCCCTCCCAATGTCAGTCATCTTCTGCCCCTTCCTCCCACCATCTGCCAAAAAATTCTTTCAGCATGTTTTAACCATTATTACATTCTTTCAGTTACTCAAAGCATATAAAAATGGTTATAAAAACAATCTGCATTTTTAGGCTATCTACTTGAAATAGATTTGTTCTGTGTTTGCTCAGCACCTAGCACAATGGGTCACCTATCTATGGTAAAACAAATAACAACAACAAGATTTTAACTTATTTTCAACACAGAATGGATGCAATGTAAAGTACACTAAGTCCTAACTTGAGTTGTCCTAACTGCCAATCTGCATCACATGGAATTGTAACAGCAAGAAGCACAATTATTACACTAGGACTATAGGTGTAAACAGATTGCTCGAGTCACTGACATGAATTGGTTAATATTTGTTCCGCACTTTGAAAATGTGAAGCTCCGTATCAGTGCTCAGTACTTTTATTTTATTTTGTTTTCCTAACTATGCACATCTTCCTTTTGTGTATTTGGACCAATAAGGAAGGGACAGCAAATAATGTCCCTGCAAATAAATACTCTGAAATAGCACTTGAAAGTGCAAGTATGTGCACTGAAAAGAAAAATATGAAACTTGTTTAAGTAGGGACTCTGTTTGGGATCCTTTATACCCATGACAGGCTTAGAGGCTAGAGGAGGTGTGGTAGAAAGGGCACGGTTGTCTAGTAGATATCCCTTTATTAGCATCACAAAAGCAGAAGAAGTTTTTATGGTAGATGCACACAGCTCAGGAGAACTGAAATCTTTCCACATGCCTAATTATTTTTAGTATAGATGCTGTGCAAAAGTGAGAAAATTCATATAAAGTAGATTGAATATGGTTTGATTTTCTGTGTGTCAGGTTTGGGAAGGGAGGCCATATTGGGAGATGGGTAGGAAGGGGATCCAGTAGAACAAGGCAATCAGCTCCCTCAGCTTGTCAGGTTTCTCTTTAGGAAATCAGATGGTGCAGCTACTCTTTACGTTCTATACAAACTACAGAAACTGGGGATTTCTGTAGAACATGAAGAATGAAATTCTATTGATCCTATACATTTTTGGTATTCTGACCATCTAATGGATGCTCAGGGACATATGTGAAATATTTGGTGATCTCAATCCAATTCTGCCACAGGAACCACCAATAGAGTTTATACTAACTGACAAGCCTGTGGGCAATATTAGCAGGTAGGACAGAAATAAATGGGTGTGTCTCCCCTGTGATCCATAGAAGTGGTTCCTCCTGATTCAAGATTGAGCCACATCTGCAAGGTGAAGTGAGACTACCTGTTTTTTGGGGGGGAAATAAAGGACTTTGCCCTCCAGGGCTGACAAGCTGGCATCTTTCATAGCTACTAATTTAACTTCAAAGTCTTAATATTTTAGAAAAACTCCTGATAAAATAGGTATTAGATTTATAGAGGTGTGCTTAGTGTTTGGACTTTATGAAATGCTTGTGAGTTGCTGCATGCATTACTCTCACTTATAATATCTGTACAATTGATCTGGAGTAAGTGACTGGTCTTTTGGGATTGGGAGTAATGTGAATATTATTGTGATTTTTGGCAGAAGGGACCATCTGTCACAAAGGCAAGCTTGCCGGCTGGCAAGATACACTGGGGAGTACCCAAGGGGATTGTTTGTGACTCTATGTTTAGGCTGTTATAGTGCTTGAGGAGTTCACATTTGATGGTTGGTGAAATCGAAGTATAGAACACACACAACCAATTTGGGGTTTGTGCCCTGTTTCTTAACAGTCTGCCCTGAGGTCGTGGTCGTGAGCCACTCCAGACAGCTTGACACACATTTTTAGTATTACTTTTAATTAAAAATTCTTAATTTCTGGGCCTGTTGCAAAAGCAGATTGACCGAATACTTGAGACAGGTTCCAGAACAACATTGCTGGTTTTACATTTTCAAAAAGAGAGGGAATGCACAAGGAGTGGAGATGGAGATGGGTGGATTGAGTCTGCACCCTAGGCTACACAGAGCACACAGCCTGCATTAGTGCCTGAACTCACCTCCTGCCTAGGGTTTGGCTTTATAACGCAAAAGCAATAATACAATACATGCTTCATGCTTGGATGGCTGTCCCTAGGCTTTCCACTTAGGACCTTCTGTGCTCTACTTCACTCTTTCTAGAAACCAATTCTCAAGAATGATGTTAATGAGCCACACCTGCGACAGCGACGCAGCAGCTTTATGCAGGGTTCTAACACCTGCCCCCAGGGTGGGTAAACAGGAGAGCCCTATATAAATGGAAAGATGCAATTCTGTACCTTTCAGCAGCAGGATTAGTAAATGGACAGCTAAACAAAATTAAAGGGGAAAGTAACATAAAAACTGCGCTAGCTAGTATAGAACTTTTAAAATCCTAAGTGTAAAATATTGTTCATAAAGCATAAACAATGTTCAAATTATTAAATAAAACTGGTCATATTTAGATTAAGAATGATTGCTCGGATGTGAACAATTTTTGCACCTCTCTTTCTACGTGATGAATGTGCATATTTTTCTGAAAAAGAATTACCCAGTGATTAAAATGAGGAGTCAGGAAAAGAACAACTAATATAAATGGTTATTAAAATGCTTGTAGGCTTTCAAATTGCCACACCACCAGCCCCTCATGATATTACATTTCAAAGTGATCAAAGAATATGGATGGGAATTAGAAAAGAGTTAGCAGACATTGTCACAGATTCACAAAAGGAGTCCCTGAAGATTGGAAGCTTTGGTAGCTAATGCAGTTGTTTAATAAAGGGTATCTACAGTTAATAAGTGTGGAGACTTAAGTTTAAAGAACAAAGAATAAGGAAAAAGGGGCAAGAAGGATGGTGGAGGAGGAAGAAAGGAATTTAGTAGAAAAAGAGCAGCAGAGGGCTATCTGTTAATTCCTACTGCATTCTCTTGCCTGCTCATCTTTCTGTTCCTCTGCTAGGGATGGTCAAACCAGATTGAGCAACATGAAAGCGAGCCAAGATCTTCAATCATTTTCTTAACCAAAGCGTCGCCTTCTCCTCTCTAAATCTTGTCTTTCCCGAGAGAGCATCCTCCTTCATCAGGTCACACTACTGTTGCATCTCCTTCCCCCCCTTACATTTTAAGATAGAAGCCCTACAGTCTGCTGACCTTTGTGGACCCAGGGTGCAGTTTGCTACTGATTAGCAAGTGCTCTGGAGATTCTCCAGGTTGCACAAAGCTTCTGGTGGCCAGTCCAAAATTGGGAGTATGCTTTTCATTATCTCTTTCTTTTCCTTTTTTCCTATGAAAAATCAATGTTTGTTTATAGTACTTCTAATTCTAATCTGCACAGTGTCTAGTGATATTGTTTCATTTTTTTGTAACCTTGGACAATTATTTACAGTTGTACGCTGTAACGTAGCAGTAATATAGGAAAGAGAATGCTGGATTGCACTGCAAGAGGAACAGCAGGTCTAGGGTTTCCTAGATTATTATACAGCATAATTTAGTGTACTTCAGAGAAGAGATTTGCCCTTGAAAGAATATGGAGCTAAGCAACTCAAATTATATTACCAGTAATTTTTAGAAGTTGGTGTGGTAGAAAATAGACTTTATTCATGACAGTCTTATGTCATCATGATTGCATATACAGCCCTTAAAGCATTATTGAAATATAGGAAATCAGGAAATGAGAAGGAACTGAGGCCAAGCATTCCATGGACAGATCAAACAACACATGTGAAAAACTTAGTGGGGAAAAAAGGTCAGCAGCTGAAGAGAAGGTAAAAAATCAAAATAATTTCTACTTTAAAAAACAGATGGGGAATTTAGTGAAACTGTAATGAGGGGGGAAAAAGCACAGAAAAGGAATGATGGGCACAGGGGACTTTTCCTGTTCTACATATAACATTACTTCCCCTTAAGTCAAGTGATGTGGTTTTAGGTTCACGACCGACTTATAATACCTGTGACGCATACAGGCTCATGTACAAGTAACTGTAGTGGGAAAATTGCTAAGGCCTAAACTTAATTGACTCGGGCCTGAACTTTGGTCCAGACCTGAGCATTAGTCAAGTAAACTGGAAGAAGGGGGTTTTTGGAGAAAGGGGATTTTCGAAGGCAGGGTGAAGGAAAAGTACAAAAGCAGAACTGCCTATAATCACAAGGCTGGTGATTCATAACCTGCCCATTGTTAGTTTTAGGGGACGCTTGTAACCACAAAGGGCAAGTTGAAAATAACAGGAAAGCTTGCTATGCTATATTCCCTTTTATGGAAAATGTATTCCAAATAAGGCAATAATGTTGATGAGAAAGTATGTATTACTAATTGTGGGTTTTTTTTATATAAGCTACTCAAAATTCTGTATTCGAGGGAGTTGCCAGTTTGCTGGTATCTCCCCATGCATGCTCGAGAATTAAAAAGGCCTCAGGCGATTCTGATCCAAACACAATGCGTGGTCGTTTTTCCACGACACAACAGATCAGTAAAGCATGCTGTAGGACATGTACCTTAGTGAATTTAGTTTTATTCTGCAATATTGTTAGTTTATGACATCACGTTATAGTATTCTAATGACTTTGTTTCTCCTTAATGACATAATAACATTTTAAAAACACAAAAGTCTATCAGAGTTCTTTCAAACCGCATCTTGGCAGTATAGACCAAAAAGTGGGGTTCTATTACAATACTTTCCTTTTAGAGAAACATATTTACCTATAAAGAACAGTGCACACTTATGGCACAATATGAGTAATATATAATACTGTATTAGTTCAGAATAAAAAATCCAAAGTCCCAGCTTTCTCCCTTGTGAAAAATGAAATATATACTAGTAGAATTTTTAGCCATCTTTGCACCACCCTGATCCTGGTGCCACTCTGAGCTAGGCTAGACCCCCCCCAGCTCAATGTAGAGCAGCCTAAAGTCTGCTTCAACTTTCCCTGTTGCCATGGAGTCAAAGAGCTATTCTGACATCTGGAGATTCCAGGTGTCAGATAAAGTAACACTGGTCACATTTCACCCTCCTCTTACCTCTTCCCCCGTGGCCACTGAGGAAATCCTCCAGGGGTTGGTTAATGCTGAGGACACTACAATAACTAGAGCTCAAAAAGATCAATTAGGTTTGTTTGCTATCCTAAACAAACAAACAAACAAAAACTGGTTCAGGTCACATGAAGCAATGAAAACAAAACGACATCATTGTGACCGAGGTTGAGAGATTTACAAGAGAAAAGACTGGGTCAATAGTATGCTATTAAACCAATAGTTTCAACCTTCAGCACTTTGCACTGTTACTTCAGTTTCATTTGTTGACTTTTTAAAAAGATACCGTACAAGCTAAGTGTAGTAATGGACAAAGTGTCACTGCATTAGTCCAATGGACTCATTAAGGTATGTTCATTCCACTGAAATGGCCAAAGTCCAGGGATTCTTAACTACAAAAGACATTCAAAATTGGCCCTGGTAAAAATAACGGAGTATCGTAACCTGGCAGGAAGGAACTTGTGGGAACCGCGCTTGGGACTGTGGTATTGAGCGGTGGTTTGGGTTTATTCCGGGGACTGAGAACTGTGCTTATGAACAAGTACCATCAGAATGTACTGCCCTCCCTATTTGGCATTCAGATGGTGAATACCAAAGACACCTTGCTGCCACGAACATTACCCCCACCATCCCCTCCACCTTTGCCACCACCCCGTAACACATTCTAATACAAACAATACCATATACTTTAATGAAACCCAATGGCCAAGGCCTTTACACCTTAGTGATCCCTATGGAATAGTGCCAATAATGCAGCAGCAATTTGGAACATTTACAAAGGCCAACAACATAATAAGAAATTAGAGCAACTAGAAAAAGCCACAGGTCTTATTATTGAAGCACAGTTAACCCAGGTACAGGCTGGGGTTGGTGAATTACATGTTATTTCTGCCCTTAGTTCAATGACCCAAAAGCTGTTGACAAAAATGGTATTGAATATCACTAAGGCTAAAAAAAATTGCAGTGAAAGCTGGCATGTTCAGAAATTCAGAATTTTCTGAATAACCAGCTCATGGCCATTCGGAGTGATCTTGAGCATCAGGCTTGGCCCACTGTCCTTACTAGTGCTTCAAAAATGCCATCTGATCTATGGCCATGAAAACATACTTGAAAAATTTTCTGGGTGGAAGTGCAGACGGGCCGGTTGGAGGGGTGTGGGCTCCCACATACCGAAGCCTGCCGGGTCCGTGGGGAGGATGCATGTGGGATTGAATAATTCACCATAATATTTGGCAAATTAAACCACCTGGTATGCCTAATCAATTTATAGTCAGTGCTCCTGGAATAACACCCAACATTTAAATAAAAATAGGGAGTTAATGGACCCTCTGGCCGTTAGAACCCCCCAGCTTCAGTGTGTACGTAAACTGAAGCCAGGAAAAGTTGTCACTGTTTATAACGACATCTGTTGGGAAAATATAGGACAAGGAACTACCTTGACAGGACACCTGCTTTTCCAAACTAATGACAGCTGTGTGCATGTTAAGGCCACCGCTTTACAAAAGATACATTTTAATCTCATCACTGCTGCAGGCAATAATATAATTTATTGGCCTGCAAATAAAATTCTACAATCAGCCCTTAGGTTCCAAATACCCTTTAATTGAACTGCCTAATTGATTCCAAAATTTGCTTTTACTCCTACCAAAGGTCAAAACAAAAAATCTCTAAATTACAAGGGCAAATTCATATGTTCCAAAACATATATCAAATTAAAAAATATGCCTTTCATACCGCCTGTAGAGTGTCTACTTTATGTACTAAGTATAATATATTATGTTCCATAACTAAGGTTATACAACAACCCCATCATATTGTTACAATGAGAATCTTAATGCTTTTAGTGTTGTTGTTTAGTTTAAAATTATGTTACTGTTATAAAAAACGTAATAATACTAGTACCTTCCATGTTCATCCTAACCATGCATTGTCGTTGCATCCAACCAAAACCCATAAGGCTAAACCATTTAATCTAAAATCAGAAATGCAAGGTTTAATGAACATGAAGGTTTAAAATTAATAGTTGTGCTGGAAGCACAAAAGGGGAAAGTGTGAAAGTAAAAAAAAGTGCAGACATCTTAGTCTTCTAAAAAGAGCAAAAGTCAGGCTAACTCTAACAGCTAATAATGCAAGACTTCCAGGCAGGGCCTGGGCAAGTAAAAAAGAACTGTAAGAAAGGTTGTTTTGACCTTGTATTAAATAAGAATGGAACGCAAACTATAGCAAAAACTGCTAAAATAATAAAATATAAAAAAATGTATAAACAAAATGCAGTTGTTCATCATTACTGTATGTAACAAAAGGTTGTTTACCTTAATTGTTTATCTTTTGGGAGACCTGCCGTTGTGCACTCTCCCCCTTGCAATATTGCTTAAAAATAAACTGCCTCTGACATGTTGCAACCAACCTAAGAGCAAAAACTGTGTTATTCTTCCACATGATGGTAGGACTTTCCTTCTCCCATCCTGCAGCCACTGAGCATGCTCCAGCATTGAAAGGACTGCTGTTAGGAAATGTAGTTAGTTTGTTTCCATAGCCTCCATATCCTCCTCTTGCCGTGGGACTCTGAGGGATTTGTATCTGCATGCTCTGGTCTCTCCCCAGAACCAAAGCACTCTTCCCAGCCAGCCCCATTCTATTTCTGCCTATCTCTGCCAGATTCTGCACAGAAAATCAACATGATTTTAGGATTACTCCCACAACTGATGGATAAATTAAGTAGCACAAAAATACATTTTATTTAGGTCTATACTTCCAACTTCGTTATTCTCATACTGGAAGTTATACTAAAACAAACCCCATAAATATGAATACAAGTTTGGTTTTAGAAAAGGAAAAGAAAAAGATTTTGTTATTATAAACTGCTTCCAAAGATCCTAAGCAGCAGAAACTATCATTTTGTAAAGTTCCTGATCAACCTGCAGCCTGAAGTAGAAAGTCAAGAACTGCATCTCAGTTCAGCAAGCATGAGTCTGTCATCCTGTCATGGTTTAAGTCAGGAAAATGATTTGTGCAGTACCACTGATGTTGCACCTGTAGCTGATGATATTTCCAGAGCAACTTTCCTTGAAACCAGCACAGTTGAAGACCTGTGACATGAGCTACAAATCAACAAAGCCACAGATCCCATAGATGATCTAAAAACCGCAAACTCTGTAGATTAACTTGAAAGGAGCAATACTAAAGATCCTAGATGAGCAGGTCAGCAATGGAGCAGGTCGAAGCAGTCATCCTGCTGAAATAGGTTTGAAGTTCTCATCTGATAAGTCACTTTCAAGATTCAGTTTTATGTGAGGGATTTCAATAGGAAGCTACTCTATTTGGCTTCCTCCATCCCAGGCGACTTCAGACTCTAACTTCAGAAGAGTCAAAGGAGGAAGTTCTTAATCTCATGGGAAAAGACTCATATTTTCCTTTAGACTTGGTTCAGGAGATTCTCTTCCAAGATGTATTATTTTACAAAGGACACAGAGGAGTTCAGTTTGTCACATGGATTCCAGAGCTACTTGAATTTCATAGTGTCAAGTTCTCTTGTTGATTTACCAGAAATGGAAATGTTGTTTCGACTCCCTCACCACACTAATTGTAGTGGCTAGTGCTGAACATGCAATGAACGCACTGACGTATTAAAAACTACATGCGTTCAACACTATCACAGACATGGCTGAGTGAGCTTGCTCTCCTTGCAAATGAGAAAGATGTGACAGTGAGGTTGGAGCTGGACAGCATCATAGAACACTCTGCCAAGGAAAAGGGTCACTGTGGTGTGAGGTTTCAATAATTGGAAATACGCAAGCCAGCACAATGTGGGTGAGATTCCACTTTTGTTTAGGCCTGTGAGTTTTATGGGTTTTTTAAACTTTTTATGTTTATAAAAGTCTAAGGCAGTGGTATTCAAACTTTTCCTTTCACGCCCCCTCTTACCAATAATTGAATATGTCCACGCCCCCCAACACCCCACCCCCTGGGCCGGGAGTGGAGTCATGGCCAAGGCAGGGATCGCAGCCAGGGCCAGGGGCTGGGAGCGGAGCTGCGACCACAGCTAGGGGCAGATTCAGGCTGGGTAGCGCTCCCTCTCCGCCCTCCCCCAGACATCCCTCTGTGCGTCACTAGTGGGACACACCCCACAGTTTGGGGACCACTGGTCTAAGGTGACGTGAGTGTTGGGTCCCATGTTGCATGTTTGATGACCATGCTCTGACTCATTAATCTGACCTTGGATCAGACTTGGTTCAATCATGCCTTCTTGCTTGTCAAAGTTATAGTATAAAAGATTCAGGAAAACAAATAGATGAACAGGCACATATACTATTTCTCACAAATAGAGCACCTTACATAATTACTCTGAGTGACCATGCAGGGCTCTGAAGGGGCCTTTGTATAAAATGTTTGTTTTGTAACATTTTTCTCTTATATATTAGCTCCTCTGGTAGAATATGTTCTTGTGGTTCAAGCCTTTAACCATATTCATAGGCTTTTTCTGCTAGAATTGGTAAAATCAATGTACTGTATGAGGTTGTGCCATCTTTGCTAATGGACCTGGCCCAGTGTCGAGAGTAGGGCATTGGCTCTCTTTTTCCTGAGTGTCAGGCATTAACGGAGGCAGAAAATCTCACTAGCCATGCATTACAAATGTTTGGGACCCTGAAGGTATCATCTCAGTAATCTGCTTTCAACATATCTTTCAAAATTCTAGGCACTGTCTGTCTATATGACTTAATTCTTTATCACATTCCTAAGATCATTTGTTTGTCAGAGTGGCTGCAGGGTACGTAGCTAGGGATGTACTTAATGTTTAGCTGTAGAATTTGGCTGAATACTGAATAACTGGAAATGTTATTTGGCCAAAGCCAAATAATGGATAAAGCAATGATATATTGCAGCAGGATGTCGGACACAAAAAAAACCATTTCCAGTAGTTAGTCAACTTCACAAAACAGAACATATGAGTTAGAGCACATACATTATGGAAAAAGTACTGCAGATAGAATATCTACTGATGATTAAACCAGTGTACCAGAATCTCAACACACCTCTATAATAATTTGTTTGCATGAAGATATTCATCACTGCTTTTTTTTAAACAAAGTTTGTAGATAGCAAAATAATGCTTTTAATATACAGATTTGCAAGAGTGAGGGCAGTAACAAGCAAAGTTCTTAGATATTACTGTCCTGATCCTGCTTCCTTGAAGTAAATGGGAGTAATATGGTTATTGTTTTGAGTGGGAGTAGGATTGGCCCCTATAGGGAAACCTTAAGCCTGTAGTTTTCTAGGGTTCTATTCCATCCTGAGCAGAAGATGGATCTGATATTGGGGTAGAGAAATCATAGTGAGAGAGTCTGACATGAAGAGCAAAGAAGAAAGCGAGAGGGTTAGTCGGAAGGACCAAAAGGCAGTGGGATGTTCTCATATCGTCCCCTTCTCCTCCAAACCCATGCCAGCAAACATATCAGATCTGGCCACAAAGAATAGGGATAAGGAGTGACAAAGTTGCAGTACTAGTTATTACTGGGGTAGAACAGTGTCACGTCTGAACAATTCATTTTCCAATGGATCTTTGAAGAGTTATTCAGAAAATTCCAATATCAGGATTTGGTTAAATACACCTCTACCTCAATATAATGCTGTCCTCGGGAGCCAAAAAATCTTACCGCGTTATAGGTGAAACCACGTTATATCGAACTTGCTTTGATCCGCTGGAGTGCACAGCCCTGTCCCCCCCATCCCCCACGGAGCACTCCTTTACCGCATTATATCAGAATTTGTGTTATATCAGGTCGCGTTATATCGGGGTACTCATTCTCATTCATAGTCAAATCTGAGTGCAGCTCTATACACACAGAGCATCTATTTGTAGTGAGAATGGGAGACTGTGGAAATAGCTGGATTGGGGGGGGGGGGGGAACATAGCATCAAAGACCAGATTTGTGGAATAGCATCATTAGTAAAAGTCAAAAGAAATTATAGTTCAGCATTGTAATACAGGGCTGTCTCTGGCATATCCAGTTGCTACAAGACAAATCTGTGTCTAACTGGTGTTCATCCTGTTAACCATTTTTAGCAAGGCTTTAGCTTTTCTAATGACAGTTAAAATCACCAACACAGATGACTTGATCTGGATAAAAACGGAGCTCTAAACTTTGTGTCAGAAGTTCCATGATTCATGAACATTTATAATTTTTTATATCTTCAGTTTTTTCTCTTTCATATGCAGGAACCCAACAAAATGTGTTTTGCCATTGCCTCTGCTTTGGAAATCTATACGAGAAACTAAAAGTATATTGGGGAGATTCTCAGTGTTTTGTGGAAGGTTAAACCAAAATGTGCCTCTTGACCAAGAAAGAGGTTCATAAGTTTCCCCTTTGAGGCCTTAGCTGTTGTTTGGACTTCTAAGCAGAAGCATTTAGAATTTAATTTGTGTTTACTCTAACTTGTCTATATTTACATTGGTTTAACTCAAAGTTGGTGAAAATAGTACTTTGTCATCAGTCCAAAAAAAGTTTCCTCTTCTGCAGAAAGGGGTTCACAGGACCAAATTAGATTCCTGCACAATTAATGCATCTCACCAAATTCTTGTAGAGTAGCAAATTAATTTATAGTGTTTTTCTTGAAAACAAGTTGAAGTGCTGCACATCATGAGAATACAGATGTTTTTTATAACACAAGGGTAACTGATTCAATGTTACTGAGTAGAGACATAGTCAAACTGGAATTTTAATAATTTAGATGGAAACAACATGCTTGAAACATTGCTGTGCAATGAAATCTATGTAATTACATGCATTTCTAACAAGTATACAGTTGTAGGCCACATGTCCATTTAACTAGTTTGAGGTTTTTAAAAGCTTCTGAACAGATTCCTCATTTTAGAAGTTCTTAATTTTCTACTCTTAAAAAAAATTATTTTGCTAAAAATGAAAAATATAGATAAATTACAGGTGATTTGCTTTATTGTGTTTGATAGTTCTTTTTACTGTAGCTCACTGCACCTTTCTTGTGTATTATAACATATGCTTTTTCCCAAGAATTATAAGTAATTTTTGTTTTTGAGATTCCTGTTTAAAATTCCAGCTCATAATCAAGAAGTAGATGCATGACAGCAAATGTAATGGTTGATTAGATGCAAAACTCATCACTGACATTGAAAAATTAAATGTAAAATATAAAAATGTTCATACAATCTATTATCATGTCACGTAAAATATCTATCTTATTGACAAAAGCAATGAAATTAAGAGTTAAGCCTATCCTCATTTTTTATTATCATTTTGTGGTTAGGTACAAAAAAATGCTATAATGGAATAGACTAATAGTCTAACAAGAGTAGTATCCTGTCTGTAATGGAGGCCAATGTAAGACACTTCAGATCAAGACAACAGACTGCTTATAATGCTCCTAATTATTGCTATTGTGTGAAAATGATGTCTTTCCTGACCATACATGGTGATCTGTTTAATAGTTGAAGCTTGGTTATTGATAACTATTATAGCTACAGGAGCCATTATTATATGTATAAATGTCTACCTCTAAGCATACTTATCCTAATCCAGTCCTAATGTCTGAGGTTAGGTATTGCAGGGTTTTGAGTTGATCACTTTCACACTATGAGGTATATCCTCTCCAGCAGACCATAACTTCTCTTTTGAAGTTGTGGAATCAATAATGTAATAAATATGACTACACAAATGATGTCAAGCTTTCCTAAGTAGGCCACCAGAATAAATTGCAAAGAATTGAATAATGTACTTGAGCATCTTTCATAGCAAGACAAAATCGTTTTCCTATCACAGCCTGAAGTTGTCTTTCCCTCTTCCAGATTTAGTCAGATAAGTGATATCTGGCATTTTTTAAGATCAGATTTGGCTCATAACATCATAATTCATGCATCCAGATACAACTGTTACACTTGAAATTCCCTCATGTTCTAGCTTTACCAGTCCCTGACCTGGGAAGTAAATTCTGGATGAAAAGACAAGAAAAAATATGGAAAATGCAGCCAATGCAGTCTTCAAGTATTGTAGGTCCAACTGTGCTCAAATATTATTATTGTTTATACAACATAGGTATGCTGGGTGCCTTACCAATATGTAACAAAGACACGTCTCTACCTAGAAGAGCTTACAATTTAACTTACAGATAGCATAGTGGGGTATGGGGAGTGTAGTATGAGGAGGAAAAGGCGGCAACCATAAAAGGGAGAGATTTTCAAAAGTACTTAAGTTAATTAGGCAGCCAGTTCCCATTGAATTTAATAGGAGTTTGGAGCCTAACTCTTTGAGGCCCCTTTGAAGATCCCCCAGATATACTGATGTTATACGCTTGTTATGTTCTGTAGTCCCATCTTTTTATCATATTCACTCTGTTTTATAACTAATTGTACATCTAGACCCCTGTTCCTGAAGGAGTTTGAGTGCACTGGAAATGTCTCTCATTGGCTGGCTGGAGGCAAGCAGCATCTAACTGTATGCAGAAATTGCAGCAGGCCCCTCAGAGCACAAAGATATTTTTATAATGCCTTGCCAAATATTTTAAGGTTTGCTATTTTCTCTGCCTGATCCCATAACAGTTGGCTTTTGTATCTTGGAAATTGACAGAACCAGCAAATTTCTTAGAGTACCCTGTACTGTAACCGTCCTCAATCCCCGCAGAGTGACAAGAGGCAACTCATTCCTCTGAAAAATAAGAGTAAGGTGGTGTTTAGCCTACTATGGATGATAGCTACTAAAGTAACAAGGATTTGGAAAAGCAGCAAAGAGTAACAAGGATTTGGAAGTATCTCTGTGAAGTCAGACACAAAGGAACCTCAGCTCTCCTATCTACTAGCATATCACCACTGACCTCCATTCTTGTATTATTAATTATTTGTATGTGCACTGTCCCATATTTTTATTTATTTCAATGTAAATTATGTACATAACAAAAAGGCATATTCCCTGCTGTCTTTATTGTCTTCCCATATTTTACTGAGAAGGAGTTACCATCATCCCTCAAGAAATGGGAAATTATGGGGTCATTGCCAAAGTGATTTCCCAGTTGTTTTCATGTGTTTGCAAGCTGTTCTCATTCTACAGGCAATGCCAGCCCACAACACACACACAGCAAGCAAGAAGAGGAGTTCTCAAAAATTCTTTTGATGTCTCTGTTCTTCTGGAGAAGGGGATTAAGGGTTAGCCAGGCATTAGGTCTTCTTGCTGTTCCCTCATCTTTGAAGATGACTAATGGGGAAAGTATGTTAGCTGGTCACTCTAGAAAATCCTGGGCTGGCAGGGACCCAGCAGGCAGCCCATGAAGATATCAGAAAGCAGAAGACATTTAAAAGTAAATTGGGGTTTGGAGGATATGTTGGGCTTATTGTGGAGTTATTTTAATCTATGCAAATTGTCTCAGGTACGCACACGTATCTCATTCAAGTTAGCTTTCACACTGACACCCACCCTCAGTAGTTGAATATTACCTGTGTAAGGGGACTGTTGCCCCCTTACTAACATTCAGTGGGGGTGTTTTGGCTGGCTAGCTCCCAGCACTAAAAGGGGAGGGGTCGATGGGAAATCAGGACCCTGAGACTGACAGTCCCCAGGAACAATGGCGAGAGGCCAATACTCCAGGTCAGCCTGATTGACAGGGCGGGCAGGCTAATCAGAGGGTCAGGAGGCCAGGGAGGTCCCGTCCTCCGTGTGAGTTGGAATTGCCTGGGTCAGACTGAGTGGGGCCGAGCAAAGGAGAAAGCAGGGGCCCAAGCTGAGCTGGAGAGCAGAACCGTGCCAGATCCAGAGGGGCCAGAGGCGCAGCCACAGAGCCAGAGACGCAGCCCAGGGAGAGCAGAT
>NW_020664446.1:13703676-13752135 GCF_002925995.2 Terrapene triunguis
CCAGAGACGCAGCCCAGGGAGAGCAGATCCTGTGCTGGGAGCAGAGCTGCAGCCACAGAGCCAGGTGTGGTGAGCAAATGGGGCCAGCCAAGGGGGGACCTTGGGCAAAGGGCCCAGCACAGAAAGACACCCCCAGACAAGGGCCCTTGCAGGCCAGACCAGGAGGGGGATCTTAACCCTACGGGGGGCTGACGCTGGGAAGAAGGGTCCCACCACTCAAAGCCCGGAGGTGTGTGGCCACCACCATTGCAAGTGTCCAACCCGCAGCATACCTGCAGCACAGCCAGGGCCTGAGACGGAAATCTGGGACTAACAAGGAACAGACTGTGAAGTGCCCTGATGTCCAGAGACACTGTTTGTGATGTTCCCTGCCACAAAGCAGGATGATGTGTTTTCCTTAAACCTTTCCCATTTTTCCTTATTCTTTTCTTTAGATTAATTGTTAATTAAACAACTTGCATTTGTTTTAAATTGTATGGAATAATCAGTGGGTCAGGGATGTTGCTGGCACAGAGGTGCCCGAGGCAAAGCAACAGGGGTTCGTTGCCCGGCGTGCTTCGCGCCAATAAACACACCAGGTGGAGAAGCAAACAAAGTTTATTTGAGATCTCAAAGCGGTGCTAGGAGACAGGCACGTCTCAAATCGAGCACACTAACAGAAACAGTTTTTCTCCTTTATACTTTTTGCAGTCAAGCCTCATCCCCCCCCCCCTTCCCCCGCTACCCCTCCCTTCCTCCCCCCATTCCTCTCTTTACCCTTCCCATTCCTGGTAACAGTTACTAAGCAAATAGCAATTATATTTAAGCAGTTAGTTTATGTTGGCAGCTATAAGTTCAGCTCGTTAGTAACACTTCTTGAACTACTATCTTGTCCCGTTCCTTTGATTTACTATCTTTCCTTCGGCCAGAGGTATGCAGGCCTCATTATTACTACTGATATCAAGTTGCTTACACATTTCACTTGCACCTGGCTTTTGAGGTCTATTAGAGTTTAAACATGGAAGGAGTTTGGTTCAGGCCTAGTGCAAGAAGGCTTCATTGACACTTGTGCTTTTTCCACCCTCCTGAGTTACCTGGGGTGATGGTGATGTCTGGTGACGTCAACAGGGAGGTGCCCAGTACAGAGAGAGTACCCCAGAGTGGGGACACCCTAGCCCCTGTCCTAGGTGACCACAGCAGGGTTGGGGGTTGAGCCCCCCAGGAATCCTGGGCCCAGCCTTGTTGGGGTTACGAGGACTCTGCCAGACAGGAGAGTGGAAGGGGAGCCCTCAAGGGCAGGGAGGCCTCTGGGTAAAGGGAGTGGGAGCGAGGACTCAGATCCTTTCGCTAGCCCACTTCACCGGGGTAGTGCAGAAGCCACGAAAGTTCCCCACAATAGCGGGACCATTCCCCCGCTTATACCTGGTTTGGCAGTTGTATGTGATTTTCATATTAATGTCATTAAAACATAATAAAAATAATACTGGGTATTTTTGTAACATCTTATGACTGAGCTCTCAAAGGGCTTTAGAATTTATTTTTTAATGGAGACTCACATCTTTGTGATCCATAACAGAAAAGTGTTATCCCTGTTTCACAGAGGCATAGGGTAGTTAAGTGACTTGCTGAAAGTCACACAGGAAGTCTGTGGTAGGAACACCCTGGCCTTTGTGGCCCTCAGTTGTGTAAATTAATTGCAAGACAATCCTTTGTCCTCTGATTGAGAAAAGAGTGTTAATGACGAAATAGGAGCTATTGCCTTTTGGAAGTGTTACTGGATCTTTAAAATTCCACCCGAGCATCAGAACTAGGTAGGAATATTCTTGGTGCAATGTCTCAGAGAAAGGATGAGAGAATAGTTCCAGTGAATGCCCAGAAACACCTTTATCATCATCTGTTTTGAAAGTTAAACTCCCAAGCAAACTAGTGTCGATTCAGTATATGTTTCGATCTCTAAATAATGAATGTATACTGATCCAGTGTGCATTCACACAGGTTAACAAGGAATGTGAACAATTATATCAAGCTAAGATATAACTGAAAAAAACACTAAATGGTTTGGATTTGATGAACCAAGATATCTCCATATATAAAAAGTGCTTTATAGTCCTGAAATAATAATAAGTGGCAGAACCCAGTTAAAATTCCAAATATGGAATTACAGGTAGTACCGATGAGATCAGAACAAATCTGTACTCATTAAGCACTATGATGATCTGCATTAAACACTGATTACAGCCCGTGATTCCCATCATTTACTCAGTATGTTTTAAAACTGTTTAGATCCATTTGCATGAAATTTAGTGGGCATTGGGTTGTGTGATGAAAATGAGTCCATTGGACTAATGCAGAGACACTTTGTCCATTACTATACTTAGCTTATACAGTATCTTTTTAACAAGTCAGCAAATGAAACTGAAATAACAGTGCAAAGTGCTGAAGCTATTGGTTTAATAGCATACTATTGACCCAGTCTTTTCTCTTGTAAATCTCTCAACCTCGGTTACAATGCTGTCATTTTGTTTTCATTGCTTCATATGACCTTAACCAGTTTTTTTTTTCTTTTGGTTAGGATAGCAAACAAACCTAATTGATCTTTTTGAGCTCTGTTATTATAGTGTCCTCAGCATTATAGATGGTCTGGTTCTGCATAACAATGAAAATGCCTACAATTTAATCTAATGAAGACATTTATCTAGAATTGTATCTCCCAATAATATATATTTAAATGGAAGAATGTTTTTCAATTACCTGGATAGTCATATATAGCAGATCATCTTTAATATCCTCAATTTTAACAAAAGGCATATTTATGAACTCAATAATATTTTCATTAAATGAATTATAGAGGAAAAAGTTTAAATTTACCAGCAGCCAGCAAATAAGACCAAGTTTTAAAATGTTAATTTCTGGAAAAATGCACCATGAAACCAGTGATATACCTGAGATACATCAATGATATTTTCATTCTCTAGACAGACAACCTAAATTCCCTTATAGATTTCCATCACAAATTCTACAACCACTACCCATCCACCAAACTGTTTCTAGAACACTCTGACATCAGCATCAACTTCCTGGCCACCACAATCAACTTCAGTAATGGAATCCCACAGACAATTATATTCAGGAAATCCATGAATCATCACACTTACCTTCACAGATCTACTCATTACCCCAGACACATCAAGAAGTTTGTTATCTATAGCCATGTACTGTGATACCACAGAATAACACACTTAAAAATGTCTTCACCAAACAACACCACTCGACCAGAGAAGTAGGTCCCATCATTGAACAGGCCACCCCAAGAGAACCTGCTTCAATATGGGAGGGGAAAAAACCCACCAATTGCACACCCCTAGTAGTCACCTCTACACCATACTGGTGCCTATATAGGATATCGGTGTACAGTTACAACCCATATAAGGACCACATCCTTAAAGAAATCTTTCATGAACCCCCTCTTCTGGCCTTCAAACAACAACCTCGCCAAGCTCATCATCAGAAGCAAGCTTCTGGCAGACCGGGACTGACCAACTCAAAGCAGCACCAGACCCTGTCATAACAACAGATGCAAAATCTGCAGACATATTTCCACTGTTACGATTATCAACACCCCGCACAACACACCTTTCAAGAACCACGGGTCCTACACATGCCTATCACAACACATGGTGTACCTCATCCAGTGTATCTCACAACACATGGTGTACCTCATCCAGTGTATCAAATGCCCCAACAACAACTATGTGGATGACACCAAACAATTGCTATGCTTTTGAATGAACTCTCACAGAAAAATAAAAGACAAAGACACCCTATCATCTAGGGGCAAATACTTTTCATGAAATGATCAGTCCATATCTGACCTCTCAGTCCTTGTCCTCACAGGAAACCTGGCCAACCTCTTCAAAAGACAAGGCTGGGAGCTTAAATTCATAGGTCTGCTGGATACTAAAGTTATGGACACAATATTGACACTAGCTGTTGTAATGAGACACAAAATCTGTAACTCATTAACCCTCCTTTGTATTATGACTGCAGAGGTGTTAGTTGCTCACTTCATCTTGAATTGTCTCTTGCAATATGTGTTAACTGCTTATGCTTAACAAACTGTTCCACCTTGAAACTCTAATTACCTTTCCCAGACCTGAAGAAGAGCTCTGTGTAGCTCAAAAACTTCACCAATAGACGCTGAATTAATAAAAGATATAACTTAGAGAATATTTTTTCACTTCAAGGTCCCAGAAACACAGACAAGGTTTTCATCTCAAGGCCAAAAGACCAAAAACATCAAGACACTTGATCACGGCCTTGGATAGACCAAGAGACTACTTACACTTGATCTTACCTCACTAACCTTGTCTCTCTCCTATCCTAGAACCAATAGTGCTACAACAACACTGCAAACAGTTTCTTACTCTGAAAGATAGTGTAGTCTTACATCAGTTCGTATGTAGCTGTATACACTCAGGCAAAACATTTAAACATCCCAGCATGGGTATTTCCATTTAAATCTGATTACAGTGAAATAAAACTATAGCTATTAAAGGCTTAGGAGAACTACAAATACAAGCAGTAAAAAAAGACAGTTAGTAAATGAGGTAGTAAAACATTTGAGCAGGGCAAACAGTTTATAGCGCTCAGCCTTCCTGTAGCAGACTGTTCTATTCACTACAGACCCATGCACTGTTCCCTGAACTGCACTTAAACCTGCAATTAACCTTTCATGCCTAATGAAGCTGTTTTGCTGGAAAATTAAAATATATAGTACTGCCTGCTTTTACAGAGACTGGGAGGAGAGCATCTCAAAATGAATGACTTTTCAGAGGCTTTTTGTTGAAAAGCAAAATTAAAGTGCTGTGTTTGTATACAAATTGAGAATGCACTTTGCAAGGCAATCTCATTTGATGTGCTGTATTTTATTCCTGTACTTATTAATTGTTTTGCATAATTGTTAAAACAACAACAACAGTATACCCACACACCAGTAATTTTATGATTAGGCAGTTACTGCTTGACAATCAACTATTACCATTTAACTTCCATTAGGAAAGATTATATTTCTAAAAAAAGATAACCAAGTTCATATTGTTTTCTCTCATATTTTTCTCATTGTGAATGCATTTGTCTTTAAAAACCTGTATACTTTACAGTGACATATTTGGCAGAAGTCCCTTTTAAATTACCGTATCTTTCCATGCATATCTGTAAAACAAGTTACAGATTGTTTTTTCCAACAAGGATTATGAAAATAACCTGACCTAGTTCTATGCAGCTAAAACCAATTGGACTTAAAAATAGATCTAGTTCTGTGACTGGACTTGAATTTCCAGACCTCAGACCATTAGAGATTCGTCTCTGTGCCTGGATGCTCTTTACTAGTGCCCTACCCACAGATAAGAAGAAACGAGATAATGTTGTGGTTTGGCAAATATTAAGGCTATGTCAGAAAATGTATGTCGCTCAGGGGTATGAAAAAAACACCCTGCAGAGCGACATAAGTTTCGCCGGCATCAGTGGTAGTGTGCACAGCGCTACATCGGCGGGAGAGCTTCTCCCACCTCCATAGCTACTACTGTTCATTGGGGGTGGTTTGATCATGTCAACGGAAGCGTCCTCTCCCGTCGGCATAGAGCAGCTACATAAGAGATCTTACAGCGGCGCAGCTGCCTCAGTCCAGCTTTGCCTCTGTAAGGTCTCTAGTTCAGACATAGCCAAATATCTAAAGAACACAGGTAAACTAAACTGGCCGTGAAACCGGAGGTGACAGATGTTGAGCATCATAGGATTTACATTTCCAGCTTTAATCATCTTAGTTTTTTGACATTTTAGGAACAAAAGCCTACAAAATAAAGGTAAAGTTTACAATAAATATTTAAACCTCAGCATTTTTATCAAACCTTCAGTTGTATTTTGATGTAAATTCTGCTTGCCTGCAGCGTCTGTGCATCATCTCGACTTGGTAAATGAAATTCCTTTAGACCGCCAGTCTGAAATAATGAATTGTTCCCCTGGTTAATTGTATTGCTTTGATAACAAGGAACTGTGCTGGGCCTAGAGAACACAATAAGTAAATTTCATCAGATGATTTGTGTGACGTTTTGAAAAATGATCTTCTGGAGTGACCTGATTTTAATGGAACTCTAACAGCATGCCAACGTGTCCCAGTATGAAGCATTAGATTTGAAGGAAACATACAGTGTTTCCTGTATGTTAGTTATGCAGAATGGGCTGAGCAGCATGCAACCAAGCATACTAAAAAAAAAAAAAAAAAAAAAATCACATAAGAATAATTGGAAGATGTGTTTTCTTCCTAATATACAATCCATTTAACGTACTAGCTAAGCCTAGCTGTTAAACACAGAGTAACATATAGGGAAGCATCAAAAATGTCACTTAGATTTTATCCCCAGCTTTAGTAACACTAGATACGCTAATGTTTTAAAGGTGCCTCAAAGGTATCTTATAATTTCATATATCAGTGTCCAATTTTAGGGATCGCTAACTAATGCCAGGAAATATATATGTGTGTGTATGTGAGAAAAATTACTTGCATATCCTGAAACATAAAAATTATAACAGCACTTAACACTTCTACAGAATATAGCACTTTGCATTTTCAGAGTTGTATGCACGTTAACTAATTAAATCTTGCAACATCCTTGTGAGATAGGGAAGATACTATTACAGTTTTGGATTAGCACAGAATTTCCAGTATATTGGCAATCTGACCCGCTTGGTTTCTTTCTGGCAATGTATTTGGCATAAGTAAAGCAGACTGTAGAGTCATAAAGAAACACTGAAAATTATACCTTTTCACTTATAATCAGCTAGGTGATGCAGTGAGATAATGTGTGAGGAATTACACTTAAAATTGGATTTTGTGATAGATCCATGTAAAAACAATAATACATGTTATTTGTTACAAATACTGGAAGCTATTTTAAAAAGTCCTAGAGTGGATTAGCAGTGGCACTATCTGCAACTAAGGTGCATTAAGTGAGCTTTAAGGAGAAGCCTGTACTGTGTTTGTCCACACTATTTTAATTCGTTATGGTTATATTGGTCCCTGAATGTTGTGAAATCAAGAATCAGTTACTCCATCAGAGTTTGAAAAATAAAACAATGTGTTTTTGTGACCTGTTGCTGCTAATATTTTACATAAACTATTACCATCATGTTTTACTATCAGTTAACAACCCATCTATAATTTCTCTGATTTTATGTCTCCTATGATAAGACCTCTGATATACCGAGATCAGATCATTTTTCATTTTCATCCTTATTTTTAATTCCCCAAAGCCATTAACAATTTCACACCACTGGCCAAGCGAATGGGACAAGTTTATAAAGAAAGTACATGTTTTGTACTAAAAATGTCTATCTGTTTTGCTGAGGCTGTGTTTAATGGTTTTCTTAAAGCTGGTCTCTTTCTTTGATTAAAGCTATTTGGACTAAAAACATCCTTTGATTACAGTTCTAGTGAAATATTGTAAAACAACTAGTTTACTTCTTCATTCTACTATGTTATCACATCTGTTTCCCTTTAAAATATTAGGCTAATTCTGTTTTTATGCAGATGAACTCCAGTATTAAAGTTACTTGCTGTGTAAAAGGTTTGTAGATGCTTACAAGTTGTCTATCACTTTTTCTTGCACTTGGTTTTCCACAATCCATGTAGCTTTTACTTTAGTACGTATATTAGGAAGTCACAGACACCAAGTATGGACAGTCTGCAAGCCTACCAATATGTTTCTTTGATAAACGAGTGTTGCAAGGTTCCACACAGTATAATTGAAAACAGAATTTGGCCTGAAGGCTTTATTTGGTTTCTACCATGCTCACACCGTTTACAAAAAATTACAAGTTTCTTTTTGTTGTTGTCATTTATATTACAGTAGCACCTAAAATCTCAACTGAACGCAGGGCACCACTGTGCTAGGCACTATGGAAACACATAGTAAGAGACAGTCCCTGTCACAAAGAATTTCTGTCTACATAAACAAGACAAACAAAGAAAACAGAGGCACAGAGTGGTGAAGTGGCTTGCCCAAAATCACATAGGAGGTCAGTGGCAGAGAAAAGATGGAACCGAGGCCTTCTCATTTCCAACCTAGTGTCCTATCACCACACCATACTGCCTTTCCCCCCTCTTTTGGTCCCAATTACAAGAAAAACATCTTAGATAATAGGAAAATGTTTGTTAGCTTCCCATCTCACTTTGAAATAGCTGATGACTTGCTGGAAAAGTACAAAAGACTGGACATGAAAGGAACCAACACAGTGCTGTGGAAGTCTTCTCACCACTGGGCACTAAATTGTGTTTTGTTTTGTTTTTTTTTTATTTTTCTTACAGGTCTTGCAATTGCAAGTGCCTTGATAGACATTTCCCAACAGAAGCCTGCAGACAGTAAAGATAAGAGTTCAGGAGTCAGAAATCGAAAACATCATCTTTCAACACGTCAAGGAACTTGTGTGTGAGGTCCAGAAAATGCACTTGTACATTCTGTAATGTTTTCCTTTTAAATGGCTTCCATTGAAAGCTATACTACAGCCTCAGTTTTTCTGGAGGCAAACCTATGGATTATGATGATGAAGATGATGATGATGATAAGTAATGTGTCCTGTTATATTCACACTTGCAGCCTGCTATTCCCCACAGCAGAACAACCTTATGGCAAATATGAGTCTATTTGATGAGTTTATTTAGAAATAAACTAAATACTTGTCTTGATGCTGAGTATATATTGAGGTGGGGTGGGCATTGAGTACATCTAGGAAAGACTACACATTGTTTTGTAATGTAGAAGGAAATTGTATAATTGAAAACTAAACTATTCACAGGACACTAAAAGACATTTTTGTAGAGCTTAATGTAATGGTGAGAATTGTATGGTTTTCTTCTCTTAATTGGAGTTAAAATACCCTTACAGAAAGCAGGAACTGAAGATGCTGTTGTGGATTTAGGGGTTGTTTTATCATTGCCCAAATCTGAAGGTAGATTTTGAATTAAGCAGTATGTAGGTGTAGCCAAGCAAAACAGCAAATATATATTTTGATGATCATATCATATAAAAACCTGATTAAAGCATATCATGGTTTTTTTTACCTTCTTAAAGGCCCTGACATGCAGTCTGGGCTACAACAGGATGATGGGTGGACTTCAGTATTTCACTTCATAAGAAGTTTATTAGAATTCTGACTGACGTGTATTGTAAAGAGTACATGTTGGTCTTCCATATCAACTAATTATCAGAGCTGATTGAGCATGAAAAATTCTATCCTGAAATCAAGTTTCCTTTTTTTCCAAAAGCTCTCTCCAAGATTGCAAGCCTAAGGAGAATTTAACTTGCTGTTACTTTGCAGTAGTATACTTGCTTCTGCTTCAATACTGTAATATTCTAAAGTGACTGTAAATCATTGTCCTCACCTCCCAGCAAAAAGGTTGCACCTCAAATAGCACATTGACCCATCCATAATAATAATTAATAATAAATTATGATCTTCCTCTGACCTTCCTTTCCCAGCTGCAGAATTTCATCTGATCTTCACTTTCATCCTATTTAAAGAAATATCCTGCATACAAAATTCATATAATAATAAACTTCCAAAAGCCAGCTTGATTCCAACAGTGGTTCTCAGATCATCCATCTAATATGGGACCTCACCAAATCAATGCTCAACAACAAAAAAGCTAACGGAAAAGCATCCTCTCTAGTAGGCATTAGTCTAACAAGCTTTGGGGAGCTTGTTCACCATGGTAAAAACTCCAGCAAACAGCTTCATATGGCCCTCCTCACTGTATTTCCAGTGAGTTATAATTCTGAAATACAGCAAAAGAAAAAGAGACTGTTAAGGGGAGGGAGGTAGCAAATGGGTCTTATTCTCATTTATGCATTAAACGTTGATGATGGTTTATGTGAAACCAATAGTTTTGTTAGCTCTTGCTCGGAAGTGAAGTTTATCACCTCCACCATTGCCAAGGTGCTAATGTAGGAGAGAGCCAGAGAGGTATAAATGCCTCTTGTATATGATAGAGTTTTGGTAAATATGAAAGATATAAAAAAAATTGATGTTTACTACTATAGCTGTATTTTTCATTTTCTTTTTTATTTCAGGAAGGTGATGACATTTTACTGTTTACAGTTGACTACATAGTTACTTGCATGCCATGGTGGTGCAGTAGCAGTAATAAAGCCCTGTTGTGAGTTGATAGTGTTTATTTTGTAATGCCATTCATACATAAAACTATTCCACTTAATTTGGATGAGGACTGAATGTAAAAATTAAATAAATATTAAAAGGAATGGTTGTACAGGATTATTAGGTTGCATCTTACCATGACTGCTATATTGTTTTGACAAATTGTGCATTTATAAATTATGCTATAATTATTCCTTAGCTGGCATGATTGTTTCAGTATTTTCCTATCTTAAAATATGACTGATTCTTAAGCTAAAATAATGCCATCACGATATTGTGTTTTTATTGACTATTCTGACCTCACTCCTTTATTTCTTAAAACCTAAGATTCATTTTTAAAGATTCTTTTGTGAATTTTCAGTCAATGCTACTTAAAACCTGGAAAAAAGAGTCTTCTGAAAATAGCTCCTTCTGTCAGTTTTAATGCAGAACTGCTTGGGTGAAAATAAGCCAGTAGAACTGGTGTGCATGGTGAATTAGCCATTCAAAAAGAAAAGAAATAAACCACTTGTCTGGAAATTTTCCTTAATTCTGTAATATCTTTCTGTCGAAACATTACACATGAGAAATGTACATTTCTTTGTGTGTACCTGAGACCCATGGTACCCAGGGCATGTATTCTACAGAGCAATTTCTCTGACTGGAATCCCCCAAGTGGGAATTGCATCTACCTGTAGTCACCTGGAGTTTGACGTTACTTGAAAAGTAAATTTAAGTTTAAATGGATTATAATGTTTATTGTAGCACTTGAGATGGGCAGGTATTCATTAGGCATTTTATAAAGTTATCAGTTAAAAACATGTTGTTTTTATTGTTCAGATAAAATACCAGTGTCATGGGGTCATTCAACATTTTCATTATATTCAGAGTACTTTTTCTAACACTTCCGTGACCATTCTTCTCCCAGTAATTAGTAAAAGTAAATGCATTAAAGAGAAATATTAATTTAATGGTTGCCATTAAATGGAAGTTTGCAATAGGAATCAAACCACAGTATCTGAGTAACTATGGTTACTTTGTTTTAGATCTATGAAAATACTGATGTGTCTCAGTGCCACACTGTGCCAATTGTTGGCAAATACTGACTCTTAATGGTGACCACAGTACACTGGGTGACAGATATTCTCATTTGCTTTAGGCTCAAGAATGTTCAATGCTCTGCTCCCAGCATATTTTTTGAACTCTGGATCAAATTCAGAAAATGTTGAGTGACCCTTTGTAACTTTAGTGTGATTTATGTTGGACTAAGAATACAGGGCTAAAAACTGATCTGAATAGTGGCCCTGTGGTGAAATTCTGACCATCAGGATTCGATATCTGTATTTATTTTCTTTGCAAACCAGTCATTGATACTACTGGGGGAAAATTCACAGCTATAAATTACTGTTCAAAGCAAAGCAACAGATATATTGCATACTGTAGCATGGGTGAACCAATCTCTCCATTTCTCGGGTGTGTGTGTACCCTCTCATGAAGCTACTTGAATATAGTCTGTGTAAATAAGTTACATTTCAGAATGCAATGAATTCTAGTAATTATATTTCTTTGTAAGAGACAGATGTATATCTTTAACTGGGCAAGTTCAGATTTACATCTGACTGCATTTTTTTCACAGGGGGGCCCTCTATTTATATAGTAGAACCAAAAATGTAGAACATTGGAAAAGTTTGGATCTTAATATATAGAGTCTGATGTATAAAATCAGCAGCAATGATTATTTTCCCAAACAATTTACACTGTAGGTCTGGAATCCTGAGGGTAAGAATTTTGGGATCACTTTAACAACGGTTAAATTTTTAGGCCTAATAACTTTGACAGTATTCATCTAGATTACACAGTCATTATGTACTTAATTTGATTACCAGTTGTTTTTTTTAAAACCACCTGAAGGGTTTCTGGACAATAAAGGTAAAGTCTCTGTTAAAAATATTAAGCTCTCTCTCGTTTTTCACGTGAGCCATCTAATCAAGATTGCATGGCATTTATATAGGAAATCATCATGAAGACAAATCTCAAATGGACGAAGCGTCCTTGCAGGTCGAGCACCACCTGGTTCGATCTCTGGCTCAGTCCCTAAAATAATCTGGCTGGATGTTCAGTCTCTATTCAGTTATGTAAAAAATAAATGGACCTTAACTTTTCAGCCTCGATGATGCAGCATTTCCTGATGTGAAATACTGATGCTTGCGTCGGCTGATATCTGTAGGAGGACATCTAAGCCAGTAGACAGTAAAGCTATTTTGAATACATCTGACAAATAAATATTGCTTATCGGAACAATAACCAGAACCCTAGATAAAGCCTTTCCAACATCTCAGATTAATGAACATTTTTTCATTTATTTTCCATAGACCTGATTCTGCCATCTTTGCTCACAGTGATCATGTGTTCAGTTGAGTAGAGCTATTTTGTGACCTCTTCTGTGCCAATGTAATGGCGCATCGAGAGCTGTTGCAAACTGGAGCAATTTGGAGCAGGGCCAGAATTTGGGAGTTGCAAAGTGGACCTCTCACCCATACCCAGAGTAAGGAGGGCACAATGGTGAATCTGGCCCCTTGTGTTTCAATTTGGGCATCCAAAATCTGAGGCTAATTTTGAAAATGTGTGCCTTAGCCTTTCTGTGTGTCAGATTCTCTCTCAGTCAAGTTGTGATTTAAACAAAAACAACTCAAAAGGGTATTTTGAGGCTTCGTTTATTAATGTCTGCAAAGCATTGATGCTTTGATGGATGGCACTACGGAAGTGCAAAGCATTACTATTTTCAGTGCAAGTTGGCAGCAGGAGATTTGCTTTCTGGAGAGATCAGCTTGTTTGATTTACAGTCACTGTTTAAAAGTGAAGGCCAGTTGGAAGGATACCATTAACAGCACTTGTTCAGCTTAAAATATTTTTATTTCAGCCACAAAATAAACTTCCTGTAGTGTAAATAAAACTTAAAGCAATGAACAGTAGGATATTCTACCTCTCATGCTTCCTCACTGAAGAGTGTAGGGAGCATCATATTAATGTGAAGGCCACCTCACATGAGTTGGGATACAGAAACCTGCTGTCCACCATTTATTTATACACTATGTACATGCTCAGAAATTTACATGTGCCTCTAGTGGCCAGGGAGATTGAAGTGACTTCTGGGTACTCACTTCAGCAGGTGGGTATTGTAGTTGTAAGAACGCTTGATAGAGATCTTGTAGGTGTTTGTCTCTGTCTGGAGCAAATGTGATTGTATCGTAGAGTTTTTAGCTGTAGACCACACCACTCGATCCATTGTGAAAAAGTGAAAAAACAGATTGACAGAGCCAGATGAGTACCCAGAAGTCACCTACTACAGAACAGGCCCAACAAAGAAAGTAACAGAACGCCACTAGCCATCACCTTCAGCCCCCAACTAAAACCTCTCCAGCGCATCATCAAGGATCTACAACCTATCCTGAAGGACAATCCATCACTCTCACAGACCTTGGGAGACAGGCCAGTCCTTGCTTACAGACAGCCCCCAAACCTGAAGCAAATACTCACCAGCAACCACACACCACACAACAAAAACACTAACCCAGGAACCTATCCTTGCAAAAAAGCCCGTTGCCAACTCTGTCCACATATCTATTCAGGGGATACCATCATAGGACCTAATCACATCAGCCACACTATCAGAGGCTCGTTCACCTGCACATCTACCAATGTGATATATGCCATCATGTGCCAGCAATGCCCCTCTGCCATGTACATTGGCCAAACCGGACAGTCTCTACGTAAAAGAATAAATGGACACAAATCAGACATCAAGAATTATAACATTCAAAAACCAGTTGGAGAACACTTCAATCTCCCTGGTCACTCGATTACAGACCTAAAAGTCGCAATATTACAACAACAAAACTTCAAAAACAGACTCCAACGAGAGACTGCTGAATTGGAATTAATTTGCAAATTGGACACCATTAAATTAGGCTTGAACAAAGACTGGGAGTGGATGGGCCATTACACAAAGTAAAACTATTTCCCCATGCTTATTCCCCCCCGCCGCCCCAGTTCCTCATATCTCCTTGTCAATTGCTGAAAATGGGCCATTTTCATTACCACTACAAATAGATTTTTTTTCTCTCCTGCTGATAAAAGCTCACCTTAACTGATCACTCTCCTTATAGTGTGTATGGTAACACCCATTGTTTCATGTTCTCTGTGTATATATATATCTTCCTACTGTATTTTCCACTACATGCATCCGATGAAGTAGGCTGTAGCCCACGAAAGCTTATGCTCAAATAAATTTGTTAGTCTCTAAGGTACCACAAGTACTCCTGTTCTTTTTGCGGATACAGACTAACACGGCTACTACTCTGAAAACTGAATTTTGATTAAGTTTTTACATTTGTGCTGTGTAAAGGAGCAGGTTAAAAATAAATATAGCAAAAAAAAAATTAAATACATCAGAAGCAAGAAGCCTGCTAAACAACCAGTGGGGCCACTCGACAATCGAGATGCTAAAGGAGCACTCGAGGACGATAAGGCCATTGCAGAAAAACTAAATGAATTCTTTGCATTGGTCTTCACGATTGAGGATGTGAGGGAGATTCCCAAACCTGAGCCATTCTTTTTAGGTGACAAATCTGAGGAACTGTCCCAGATTGAGGAGTCATTAGAGGAGGTTTTTAGAACAAATTGATAAACTAAACAGTAATAAATCACCAGGACCAGATGGTATTCACCCAAGAGTTCTGAAGGAACTCAAATGTGAAATTGCAGAACTACTAACTGTAGTCTGTAACCTATCATTTAAATCAGTTTCTGTACCAAATGACTGGAGGATAGCTAATGTGACGCCAATTTTTTAAAAGGGCTCCAGAGGTGATCCCGGCAATTACAGTCTGGTAAACCTGACTTCAGTACCAGGCAAACTGATTGAAACTATAGTAAAGAACAAAATTGTCGGACACGTATATGAACATAATTTGTTGGGAAGTGTCAACATGGTTTTAGTAAAGGGAAATCATGCCTCACCAATCTATTAGAATTCTTTGAGTGGGTCAACAAGCATGTGGACAAGGGGGATCCAGTGGATATAGTGTACTTAGATTTTCAGAAAGCTTTTGACAAGGTCCCTCACCAAAGGCTCTTAAGCAAAGTAAGCAGTCATGGGATAAGAGGGAAGGTGCTCTCATGGATTGGTAACCAATTAAAAGATAGGAAACAAAGGGTAGGAATAAATGGTCAGTTTTCAGAAAGGAGAGAGGTAAATAGTGGTGTCCCCCAGGAGTCTGTTCTGGGACCAGTCCTATTCAATATATTCATAAATGATCTGGAAAAAGGGGTAAACGGTGAGGTGGCAAAATTTGCAGATAATACTAAACTACCCCAAGATAGTTAAGTCCCAGGCAGAATGCAAAGAGCTACAAAAGGGTGTCTCAAAACTGGGTGACTGGGCAACAAAAAGGTAGATGAAATTCAATGTTAATAAATGCAAAGTAATGCACATTGGAAAACATAATCCCAACTATACATATAAAATGATGGGGTCTAAATTAGCTGTTATCACTCAGGAAAGAGATCTAGGAGTCATTGTGGATAGTTCTCTGAAAACATCTACTCAGTGTGCAGTGGCAGTCACAAAAGCAAACAATGTTGGGAATCATTAAGAAAGGGATAGATAATAAGACAGAAAATATCATATTGCCTCTATATAAATAAATGGTTCGGCCACATCTTGAATACTGCGTGAAGATGTGGTTACCCCCATCTCAAAAAAGATATATTGGAATTGAAAAAGGTTCAGAAAAGAGCAACAAAAATTATTAGGGGTATGGAACGGCTGCCTTATGAGGAGAGATCAATAAGACTGGGACTTTTCAGATTGGAAAAGAGACAACTAAGGGGGGATATGATTGAGGTCTATAAAATCATGATTGGTGTGGAGAAAGTAAATAAGGAAGTGTTATTTTCTCCTTCTTATAACACAAGAACTAGGGGTCTCCAAATGAAATTAATAGGCAGCGGGTTTAAAACAAACAAAAGGAGGTATTTCTTCAAACAACACACAGTCAACCGGTGGAACTCTTTGCCAGAGGATGTTGTGAGGGCCAATATTATAAAAGGGTTAAAACAAGAACTAGATAAATTCATGAGGGTTAGATCCACCAATGGCTATTAGCCGGGATGGGCAGGGATGGTGTCCCTAGCCTCTGTTTGCCAGAAGCTGGGAATGGGCGACAGGGGATGGATCACTTGATGATGACTCATTCTGTTCATTCCCTCTGGGGTACCTGGCATTGGCACTGTTGGAAGACAGGATACTGGGCAAGATGGACCTTTGGTCTGACCCCAGTATGGCCATTCTTATGTTCTTATGTTAATATTAATATTAAGATAATCTTACTAGTATGCATTTTGTGGATCCTCTTAAAGGAAATGTATTTATTCCTTTTTTGCCATAGAGGTTTCCATACAGATGCACTGATCTGTAGAATCTGAGTTATAGACTGGGAAAAAACACTTTGAAAAATTGTATATTAAAGAATGTTCTACTGAGGAACATATTATGTTGTTTTGTATTTGTCTCTTTTGTGTTATATTTAAAACTGTAAAATTGCTCTCTCCGTACATATGTATCTGACATTTTGTCAGATGCTTGCATAGCTGGAGTATTTTACACAGAAGTATTTCAATTTGTATTAATAAAGAACAGCTCACATTTTTTCAGTCAATATTGACATATGTAAAGCAAATTGAAAGCTAGAATCAACATAATAAACTGAAACATCTATCTCGTCCAGCCAGCCATTACCTTGCTATTTTTTTCTTTAGATAAACAATCTACAATTAGTTTACTGAGGCTTGCATTGATATCCCTCAACAGTATATGCAAGTCTACTTTTATTCCAGTAGACACAGAGAATGAGCCTACAGTGCACAGTGCATGCAAACCCCTTTGAAACCTAAGATTATTTGTTCTCTGACTGTTCTAAAGGTAATTAAGGAGCATTGCATGTTTCTCAATTAATGATTCCTCATTCAACTGGGAATCTTTGATGCTAATTTGTTTTAATCAGGACAGAGACTGCTAAAAAAAAACCTCTAAACAATTCAGTGGAGAGTAACTAGGAATTTTTAATAAAGTGGAGAAGATCTAAATGCTATGAGGGACACATCCATCATAAGTTTTCACTTCCTGTTCACTTAACTTGGTTCTTTCAGGTCTCATAAAACACTGTGTTAATCATCAAAAGAAAGTTTATTAAGATGAAGAACACGCTGCATTTTTCGCCTCCAACTGAAGGGAAAGATTGTGCAAGAAGTGGGTGGTTGCAACAGAGCTGTGCTATTGAAACAATAGTTACTATCCGTGTTTGGTTATTTATACACTAAAGTGATAGAGTTCATGTTTTATAGACCTACAGAGCAATATTCATCAATTTCTGTAATGTTAACACCTTGGAGAGTAATTGAGGAAAGTGTTGCTTCTTATAGTTTTCTTTTTAATGTACATGTTACTTCATAAATGTTTCAGTGCTCTGTGGTATACACATCCAGAAAAGAGAGACTATATGGTCTTTCTGCATGTGTGATTGATGTTTCGTATACCAATGGAGGTGCCACGTGACATCTGTTTCTAAGTGTGAGAGTATGCATATATTTGACAAAATAATATTTCACATCTAAGTACATCTATCTATAGTATTGAAGCAAAGGCACTTAATAATTCTACCCTTCCCTACTTATCAACCCTTGACTTATATCACATTGCACCTGTCTGTTCCACTCTGCAAATGGAGCTTGCTTCAACATGTAATATCTGTGTGAATGGGATGGGAGGGGGCATGGCCAGAGCACATTGCTCCAGCCAATCCCCAGCTAGCAGACAGTCCCTTGGGGACTATTGCAAGCTGAGTGAAGGCTCAAACCCACTCAGATCTGGCCAGACACTCAATAAGCCAAACCCAGCTCCCTCACTGCCCCCTTCTGAAAAAAAGCCTGCTAAAGTACAACAGCACCCCGCACACATGACAAGGAGTGGAGGACCTGGTGGTCATTACATGCTGGCCCCCCAGTGGCCCCTTCTTCCCCCTCACCCACACAGATCTCCTTGGTTTTCTGGCACCCTGCACCATGTGGAGAGAAGGGTGGCAACTCAAGTATAGATGGTGGAAAACCAGGGCTGATTCAGACAGGATGAAACATAATGAAGTCCTCAAAGCTTATGCTGAGGCTGTATTATAGGCACAAAGAACCATCTTATCAGCCTCCACTGAGGCTGCCAAATCCCTCCCCAAGGAGCTAGCCAGGGTGGTAAATTGCTTCATCAATCCTGAATGCCTACAACCTGCACCAAAGCTAAGCACCAAGCACTGCAAAGCACTATGAGAACCTACTTCATTAAAAAGATCACGCACACTCAGGAAGCCTTCTCAAACAGCACAGATCCACTCTGCCTTCACCCACCTGCATTCCTAGAGTTCAGTATATTTATTCATCAAGGAGTCCCAAACCAAGACATGTGAATCTGACCCAGGCCCTTCCTGGCTTGTGAAATGGAGTCATGGACAACTGGTTTTACTCCTGACCAAAATATCTAACAGCTCATTCAGAAAAGGAATCTTTCCTTCCTCCTTCAAATATGCAGTAGTCCTACCACCACTGAAGAAACCCACCCTGGATACATCAGTCCTAACCAATTATCACCCCAGTGTCAAATTTCCCATATCAAAGTTAGCAAAAGGCTCATCTTTCTGAGGCTAAGATTCTGGACCCAGCACAATCTGGATTCAGGGCAGGACACAAAACTGAAATTGCTTTAGCAGTTCCCATGGATGATCTACTCCTGTCAATGGATAGAGGACAGACATCCATTCTGATCCCTCTGGACCTCTCTGCAGCATTTGACATTGTTGACCATGAGAATACTGAGAGGTGGCAGGAGTCCAGAATAATGCACAAAAATGGTTTGAATCTTTCCTGGCAGGATGCACCCAAAGAGTAGTGATAAGAAACTGCACCTCCACCTATAGACCCTCGCTTGTGGGGTTCCACAAGGATCAATTCTCTCTTTAGACCTTTTCAACATCTACATGCAACCACTAGGTGAACTAGTCAGATGACATGGTCTTCAGTGCCAGCAATATGCAGATGAGACACGTCTCTACTTATCTTTCGCCACATATGATCACATCACTACCACCAATATGGCCAAGGGCTTGGATGAGATCAGCACATGGCCGAAGAACAGCTGGCTGAAGCTGAACCTGAGCAAGTCAGACCTGAGGCTGGTGGGAAGAGGAAAATATTTTGAGGCACTTGTCACCACAGTGAAGTCTCCTTTGGTTGAAGTGTCACATTCACAATTTGTCAATTCAGATTCCTTGGTGATGCTGAGCTCCCACTTTGCAATGGTTGTGAATAATGCTGATGAGCAGATTCTGTCTCATCCTGGTGGACAAAGACCTGGTCTCAGCTATTCATACCTTAGTTACCTCTCAGCTGGACTACAGCAATGTGATCTACCTATGGGGGAAGGGATAGCTCAGTGGTTTGAGCATTGGCCTGCTAAATCCAGGGTTGTGAGTTCAGTCCTTGAGGGTGGGGCCATTTAGGGATCTGGGGCAAAAATTTGTCTGAGGATTAGTCTTGCTTTGAGTGGGGGGGTTGGACTAGATGACTTCCTGAGGTCCCTTCCAACCCTGATATTCTATGATTCTATGAAACCTTTAGCACTTAGGAAACTCCAACTAATACAAACATGGCAGCACGTCTCCTCAGGAACATGGGCGACTGTGAGTCCATCACACCTGTCCTCTGCTCTCTATGCTGGCTTCCCATGGAATTTTGAATCAAGTCCAAGGTCTCAGTCCTTGTCTTCAAAACACTTCACGGCCTGGGCTCAGGATACCTAAAAGAACATCTAAAGCTCTGGGACTTGGAGCACATCTTTGACAACTTTGCTCCTCTGGCACAATGGAACTCTCAATAATAAGAATAAAGCTCACCGGTGTGAGAGACAGAACCTTCTCCAGCTGTGATCCAAGACGGGGTAATGAAATCCCCCAGGAACTAAGGACCATCACAAACCTCACCACTTTCTGCTCCATTGCTTTCACCTTGCCCTCTCTAATATAAACACATGCCAACAGGCATATTTATTTAGTTGGGAAAAAACCCTACCAAAACAAATCACTCCAGTGCACATGCTCCTCCCCTTAGGGAGAGGATGAGAGAACAAACCCCTAACAGATGTGCAGTCATGTTGCTTAAAGCACCACTGCAAGGTGCTCAGATACTACAGTGATGAGTGCAGTATAAACAGCTATATAGAATAGAATTCTCTGCTTCACTGAATAGAGAATCTAGGCCGTTATGTTCATTCTATAATAATGGATTTATATAATAAATCAACTGGATAGTACTGCCAGTAAATTTCCAGTTGTATCACTTGAGGAAAAACTTGATAGAATATTTTAACAGCAAGTGATCACTTTTCTATACGATGTTTAAAGCAACCTATAGAGTTCTAAAACAGGTATCTAATTCTCTATTAAATTCTATTGGATTTTAAATTAATTTCTGTACACGTCCATTGGTATAATCCCTGTTCATTTCAATAGGACTTTTCCATAAGGGTTGGCTGCTTTGACTCTAAACCTGTCTATACACTGTGAAACATGGGTCAGATGTTTGAACTTATGTTAATTAAAAGATGGACATTTTTCCATCTTCGGTGAGAACCCAGCTCTTTTAGTCTTTAGGATGGCTCTGCCATGTGCAAAAAATGAGCTCTAATTATGCCCAGCTCAAGGCAATTCAGGAAACTAAAATACCCTGCCAACCAGTGTGTTCTCAATCTGCCTTGTTAGTTCACAAATTTGTGCATGTGTCTTTGCTACAGTCTCAAACCTGATAATGTCACATCATTGAGACAGGAAACTTCCTTTGATCTTATCTGAAGTGATGCTTGCGATTTCAAGTTCTAGCTTGATGAGATCATATTGTCAGGCCTCCACATAACTGTGATCTTTCCTGCTTTGCAATTGTATCTGTTTTGAACGCTCTTTACACTGTTCAGGCTAAAACATATGATAATACACTTTGTCAGATGCAGGACTAATGAAAGGATTGAGTTCATGTTTCCAGTTTTAGAAAATTCATTTCATGTCACTTCACTCACTCTCTCTTTTCTTACCTGTTCTGTTTCATCTCTTTAGCTCTTCTTGCACTTATAAATGCGAGTACCAGAAAATTATTAATAAGGTAACAAGACCTCCCAGCCTATTGATAAAATCAGGTGAGACTTATTACCTCTAAACTTGGACTAATTCCACTAAGTACAGAACTGTAAACTGATTTACATACTAGAATTGTTAAATCATATAACATGCCTTGAGTTAAAATATTCAATATAGTAAAAGTTTGTGTTCTTTCAGCTACACATAAATATCTATATTGTGATATTGATTATAGGAGAATTCATAATATTAAGAGCCAGGAGAAGCTCCATTTTAAAATATTTTTTGTGTGATATTAATGTTTTTTCAGACATTCAAAGCATAGGAAGTAAGGGGTTAAATTTTGCTCTCTGCTGTGCTGATGCAACTGCATTTAAGTAAACAGGATTGTCCCAGTGTAACTAAAAGCAGAATATGGTCCATACTGTTTAAATGATCTTATATTTGAGCGTGTTGCTGCTTTTTCATTTTTCCTTATAATCTGGAACTGTAGCTCAGAACACTAGCTTTTTCCCATCCATCAGACATAAATTACACATTTTGCATTCTCTGTTCTATAGAAAGAGGATCATTGCACATGATAGCATAGACAGAAAAGGGATATTGACGATGCATGACTTATTAAGGCTTCAGGAGATAGCAAATAAAAGAACAGTATGGTTAAGAAACAGACTTAGGTCCTCATTCTGCACTGGGATCCACCAGCACAGACTCATGCATTAATGCCATCCAAACACATTTTTGCCACTATTTTAAAGCTAACCTAGTAATATATTTATCTGTCTGGGTTAGGGCATGCAGTTCTTAGCAACACAAACAAGATAAACCAGGTATTCCACTCGTTTAACCCCCTGTATACCTTGAAAATATGAGGATATATTGTATGCCCATGGACAATGGGACTTCCATGGGTTTAGGAAGAAAATAGAAGGCAATGGGACTCCACGGGAGCCTGAATTCTGAGATCCTAATGTTAGATTTGGGCCTCAAGCTGAAAGGTCATAGAGATGGGAACGCTTTTCATGGCAATTGACTTCAAAAATCTGCAGACACCTCTCCTTTGGCAACCCGACAAAGAGAATTACCTAACAATTTTCATTTCCAACCAAAAGAGAATGCAAACCCTGTTCATTTTCTGACACACGTTACCATAATAACTTGATCTGTCCTACTACAAGATTAGATAAATATGCAATTTTGTTGTGTATAACGTACTGATCTATGACCCAGATAAATCACTACAAATTAATCTTCAAGCATTGCACTGGGACTGACTAATCCTAGGACAAATAATACTTCTTTAATAATGAATGCAAGCCCAAAAAGCATTGTATTGTAAGGGAAGTGACAGTTCTGCCAAAACCCTACATAACTTGCAAGATTCAGGCTCATGTGAGATTACTGCATAGTATGCTGAGTAAGAAAAAGAAAGGACAGAATTGGGTTATTGTGCTGCTACTGTGTGTGTGTGTGTGTGTAGAGAGAGAGAGAGAGAGAACCATTCTGATCTGAAACTTGTGTGTCTAGTGCTCTCTCACGTGAGCCTTCCACAGCCAAAACCATCACCAGTTTAACATGGTGTTCTGGGGAGAAGGGATGCAGCCGCCATCCACTAATCAATATCCAGGCTATTAAAAGTTTAGCTTATTTGTCATTTTAACAGGGGGATGTGCCCTGGGGGCTGGAGAGCCTGGGGCTAAGTCAGCCTGATTACAGACTGAGGCCCACCTGAGAGGAATCAGGCAAATACCATCTGAAGAGCAGAAAGTGGCTACAGTAATGGGCATGAGAGGCAGGCTTTAAGTGGTGCTAAAGCCCAGCTGGGGCATGGGCTGGAGAGAGAGAATGTCAGGCAGAAATCTCAGAGTAAGGAAAAACTATCCAAGTGGGGAGGCCTGGGAGAGACCCTGATTAAGTAGTTAAGAGGCAGAGGGACCCAGAGGAGAACTTAAGAGGCTGTGTAGGAAGTGGCCCAGGGAAAACTGCAGCATAGATAAAGGAGCAGGCCCAGCTGTTCAGTTCAGGGCACCGAGCTGGAACCCAGAGTGAGTAGAGGGTGGGACTGGTTTGCCCCACTGGCCCAAAGGAAGTGGGGCATACAAGCCCACCGGAAGGGTTACTGAGCCCAGCTGGCAGGCCAAGTTACTGACAGAGCAAGGGCCACAATGCTGGCATGATGGTCAGCAGGGGGCGCTAGTCCAGCAAGAGAGCTGCTAGGCTATGCCATGTCTGGCCACAAGGGGGGTACCTAGCAGTGAGTGAACTTGGTTATAGTCCTATAACAACAAAAACTAGGAGATGGAGGCAAAATCTACTTTAGGTTATTTCTAAGGAATCAGTCTCATTTTATCTGTAAAGTGGTAATGTGCTTCTACACCTGCTTCCATGCCCATGATCAAGAGTTCTCACTGGATTGTCTATACTGCTATGGAACCGATATTGTATTTTCCAGTCCTATTCATTGGCTGGGCAACAGGAGTTTTACTTCATGGTCTAAAATAGCTTCATTTTGTCCTTATGGCCATATGCCCTTGTGGTATGCTTAGGGTCTGATCCAAAGCCCATTTAAATGAATGGAAAGGCTCTGACTGACCACAGTGAGTCACGGATCAGTCTTTTAGAACCTAATCTGTCCGGCTATTTTTAAAAGAAATATTACAAAATGTTGTGTGCATTTTCAAAACTTATTCTATTGAGCCAAACTGTCCTTTGTTACATACCAGTTGAGACCATTTGAAATACTTCTTTCATTTAAAATAATCAGTAGAAATGCTTTTTTGACAAATAAAAATTCCCTTGCAACCTAACCATTCAGAATTTGAAAGCGAAGCTAATTATAAACAAAAGAGCAAATAACTTCATTGCTTAACATTGTTCAAGCTGAAGTGCCAAAAAGTAAAACAAGGAGCATACACAGTGAGACCTAATTTAAGGTGTTACCAAAAGCCTAAGTATAGAAATAGGCTTGCTTATGATATATCATGTTTAATGTCCCATTAAATTTGCCACTGATTTCTGCCATTCCACCTCTCAAGTGTAGGTGAGAAAGCATTCAGCTTACATACAAATATAAGTACTGGACAAAGAATGTTTCATATGGCATTTTCATGGGGCTCAGCAAACCTGCTTTATAATGGTAAGGTTTGTCATATGGAAGAAATTAAGAGGAAAATTAGCAAGGCATTAAGAAAATGTTTGATTCTTCCAGTGAAGCTCTGTAGTAATCCATGCAAACAATTAGTTTCCTGTGTCCAAGGAATACAAAGTACACTACATTAGACTGGTAATGATTCCAAGTAGGGTCAAAGGATGAAGAAGTGATGAGAACAGATGTGTCAGGAGGATGAGTAAGGAGTGGATAATTAATAGCTGTTGAGGAGAGAAAAGGTAGAATCAGATAAGATTTAGTGGACTTGTGGAGGCTTTACATGAGGCAATGGCACAGGACAGACAGCAGAAGAACGCTGATCGATGGATGCAGGGCGAGAGAAAAGAAATACTTTCCTGCTTTTTTTACAAGGTAACACCTCACCTCGCTATTAACAGCTCAGGGACAGAAAAGGAAAGAAAACTGTTGAAAGGCAAGGTGCATTTGTCCAGCAGATATGGCTTTTTAGAAGCTGCTCACCTCAAGTGATTCAGGGAAGATCTCTGCTTCAGAGGTAATGATGGAAAATATAAAGAATAAATTTGTTATGAGGAAAAATATCAGAGTCTATAAGAGAAGAAACTCATGGGGCATATATTTCAAAGCCTCAAGGAAAGGAGCGGAGAGAAAAGGGAGTTCTTTATTCCATATATCTGCTCTTTCCTTAGAAGCTGCTAAACAACTATAATTGTTAACACTGCTTGGTAACAAATGTGTATATAAAGTAGGGGTAAGGAGCTTAGCACAACAGGCCCAGGACCATAGTGACTACATATGGAGAATTATAACTTTTATGATTACTGGTGCATAACTAATAATTCTGCTGGCTGAATACTTGCTGGGAACCCAATCATTCTAGAAATCTATATGCTATTGAAAGAGAAGACACACCTTTTTTAAAAAACAAAAAAAAGTTTAAGCTCTTTGGGGCAAGACTGTGTGGTCTTCTCTTTCTGGAAAGTACTTTGCACATTTTGGGCACTGGCACAACATAAAAATGGTCATTCTGATCAAAGATTTTTCAATATCAGAGAATTTAGTAGCTTGTTTTAAACTCTTACATTTTTGGTTGAAGTTCCAAGGAGTTATCTTATTTAATAGAGATGAGCTGAATAGGTGTATCAGTACCTAGGAGGACAGTATATTTCAAATACTATTCTTAGCAATTGATACTTGGAACCTTTTTCTACCTCGTGTCCTTCTGTACTCCTTGCATTCCTTCACTGTTAGTCATTTTCCAACTTTGTTAGGGCCCCACTTCAGCTAAGCAGTTAAGCATGTGCTTATCTCTAAGCATGTAAGTAATCCCATCCCTATTCAGAAAATCACCTAAGCATGTGCTTACCCTTATGTCTCATTGACTTCAATGGGATTTAAATACATACTTAAAGTTAAGCATGTGATTAAGTACTTTACTGAATTAGGATCTAAGCTCTTTACATAGCCTGCAAAGAGAAACTGACGATGACTTCATGATTCCAGTTAGTTTCTGCCTGAAGCCAGATCTGTGTTTAAAGGGTGTGATGTAGGACCTATGAAGAAAACAATTCTAATCAGATTATCCCTGCAGCAAACTTGTTCAGGAAGCCAGCTGCAAAGAAAAACTGATTGGAAACTCATTAGTTTCCCTTTGGATTCAGTTGCCCATACAAAAGGGGTCGGGATACAACATGGCAAGCTGCCTGCATATCTGTTGATTTAGGTAGTTCCTAAGCTGAAAACATGTAATGTCTTTGAATGAAACTTTACAGAAGCTGGTGCTTCTCCAAAGGATATCACAGCATTGACTAGTCAGTAAAATCAGCCTTGGTAACATCGTAGAAATCTCTTCTACACTGTGGAATCTCTGACCCAGTCCCGCCTAGAGAAACCTCAAATGTATCCTTCCTGTAGCTCTTAGATATGCTCTGCCAACCATTTATTTGAAGCAAATTTTCCACCATGCACCCTCAATAAAAGGTGCAACACGCATTTTAGTGGGTTAATTTAAATAGTCCTCACATATCTTGCAAGTGATTCAGATGTGGGATGTGTAGAATTATTCTTTATGACCTGTCACATGCACTTTCCCCCTGAAATAATTTAAATCAGTACTATCTGAGCAAATAATAGGGTTAGCCTTATGTCTGAGCATATAGTCATATTTGAAGTTATCTTTATCCCCTCTTGCAACTTTCTTATAACTAGTTTTGTTTGTTTGTTTTTTGGTTTGGTTTGGGTTTTTTTGCCACATATCAAAGTTTTGGTTTCACATAACATAAAGATCCTTTATTGCAGTAAACAAGGTTACTTGCTTATGCTTATCTAATTTCATAAACAAATGGGTCAGTGAGAATCTTTATACTACAGTCTGCCTTCAAATAAATAGTCTTTTCATCACTGCTGTGTGTATAAGTGACATTTTTGAACCAAACCTAATAGAGAGCGAATGGAATAGCTGATTCCTGATTTTCTTTTCCTGAAGATAAAATGAAACTTCAGTCTTCAGACAGTCCTATCATTGATTTTAGTCTTTTATCTCCCATGAAAGCATCCCCCTCAAAAATCATTTGGTGGTGGATTTAGCAAAACAGAAAGCAGATTTTTGCCTCTGTTTTAAAGGTAACCTGCTAATATACCTATCTGCTTATATTGGGACATACACATCCTGGTAAGGCAAGCAAGATAAGCAACCCTACTAGTACATATATTTAACCCGCTGCCTGCCCTGACGAGAACATATATTTAACCCACTGCCTGACCTGATGAGAACATATATTCTTGGCAAATGACTTAAAAAAGAATATGAGCCTTGGCACACAACAGAGGACAATAAAAATAAGTTGTTAATAACACCAGGTTACATAAGGATGAAGAAATGTAACTGCTGTTGGGACTAAATCCTAGAGAGCGGTCAACCTTAAAAATATGCCAATTTTACCCTAAATAAATAATAATATCCCCAGCGTCTCTGCTGCATAGTGCCCCTGTAGCACCCTATCAATGCTGTAGAAAATACCTTTGTAACATGCTGGCTAAATGTCTGTGATGTCCTCCCTTTGCTTGTTGGTCCACATAGAGGATGAGAACCTACCCTGTTGATGCATCCGACGAAGTGGGCATTCACCCACGAAAGCTTATGCTCCAATACATCTGTTAGTCTTAAAGGTGCCACAGGACTCTCTGTTGCTTTCTACTCTGTTGAGGCCATAGTGGCTCCTTTAGCTCACATGGGCAAGCTCCCGGACAAGCTCAGCCCCCAAGCTCCAGCCCCTGTATGCCACGTGAAAGCACCAGAGCAGCATAAGGAAGCCCTAAAAGCCCCATATCCAGCCAGGGAAGGATTCTCGTTTCACAGGCACTGTGGAAGACCCTCATGCAAGCCCTGAGGTAGGTGTGAGCTGAGGGTGTGAGGAATGTGTTGGGGCGGAAGGCCAAAACTTGTAGCACAGCACAGATTCCAGGCAGTGTTGTGGCCTATAGGGAAGCCCATGGAAGCTGCTGGAACTTAGGGCCCCAGGGCTCTGTGTTATGCCAGGAGCCCCGCCGTACCCCAGAGCAGCCCAAGATCAAGTGAGTACAAAGATGGCTTAAAGGTGTCTGTGTCTATGGATGGGCGTATTTCCACTGACTACATCAGCTACTGAGGCTAGTGCCTGGTTGCCAGAGGTGCTGAGCACCTGCCACTCCCTTTGACGGCAAATGGCGTTGTTGGTGTTCAAGACCTCTGAAAATCCGGCCTTTGGTTATCTAAGGCAACCGGCACGTATTTAAGGGGGACCACTCCGAGGTGTGAGCTGAGGGAGTATGATATTAAATGGCAATTAAGGAATGAATCCTACTAGTGAAACCCTATCACAATCTATGTTGCAACAGGTGGCTGTTGCTTTAAAAGAGACACAGAGGTTATTGCTTTTAGTTAAAACCTAAAAAGTGCAATAATACTGTAACAATTCCCTGGCCAAACAGGAACTTCACAGTTACAATTCTGCATTCCGGGTTCACTAGCAGATTCATGGATGCAGGGGAAATACCTGCCTGCTTCCAAAACCAGGCTGCTATCACAGCGCTGTATGAAATATGTACTATAATGTGCTCTGACTCTGCTGGGACTTTACTAGCTATATCCTAATCCTCCTTGCCTCCATATCCACAGCTCACTATATGTAGCAAGGCTGGGGTATGTACAAATGGAGTTTGATTGAAAAACTGAGTCGCCACCATTTCCATGGCTCCCCTGTTCCACTCCTGGGCATAATCTGTGGTTTAACTCCACCCAAGTGCCAGAGAGTGAGATTGGGCAGAGAGGGCCGCCCTGATCCTGCAACTCAATCTGCATGGACAGCTAACACCCATGCTCAGTCCCATTCATCTCAGTGGGAGTCTGCATTGGTGTGTGACACTGTGCCCACATAGATCTGACTGGAGGATTGGGGCCTCAGGATGTAGCATTTGCAAATGCTAAGAATAAACCATGGGTGGGTGATATATAGCTAGATATTCCTGCTTTCTGGAGTCTGAGGAAAATCCAGCAATGGGACAGATCTGTAGGTGCCCTGCATGAGAACAAGGGGGTATTACAAAGCCTTTGCTTTGGTTCAAGAAGAACACAGCAGGAAGGGAGAGAGAAAACAGAGTTTGCTTATGAATGCAGAACAAAGCCTGAAGCAAGTGAACAGGATGAATGAGCAGAGAAACTATTTGCATTAGTTTAGCTGTGTGTGGTTATGTTTGTCTGATAATTGGACAACTAAAACCTTTGACAAGCCTGGTGTCCCATAGTTACACTGTCCCTTGTGATAAGTTAACTGTTGTAAAGTGTGTCGGGGAGGGAATGGTTTAAAATGTGGGGGGCCATATTTGTGATGGGTGAGAAAGAAACTGTGTTCTTTCCATAAATGTCTCATCCTAGTGAGGAAATTGATCAATGCTATTAAAAAAAATGTTATACACATCTACTAGGGACCCAACTTAATTAGTTACGGGTGGGGGAGGGAGAGTGGTGACTCCATTGGAAATGAGTCTGCATTTCTTCTGCATTTCTTTCTTCTGCATTTTCTCTGCTAAGGCCCCGATCCTGCAAGCTGCTCCACATTTAGGAAATACACCACCCTGCAGTTTCCACTGAAAAAAACCAAGAGCCGGATCCTGCACAAATGTCACCGTGTGCTACAAAGTCTCTCTAGCTAAACCACAGTAAAGTTTTAACCTTATCTCCTCCCTTATCATGTACTTCTCCTGTTATCTCAGGCACTGAGCAGCAGACCAGGAAAGCAAAGAGGCACAGGGCAGGTGGCACTAGGACTGATGCGGAAGGAGGTGACTCATTTGGCATTTCATCCTGATCAGATTACTCCATGTAATTTAGTCATTGGAATCTGAGGCGTCTGTTGACACACTGCTCATGCCAGACACAGGGAAGGGTGGATGGGAGGAGGGAAGAAGTAGCACAAATCTTTTCTATTGTGGCGGGGGGAGGGGAGGCTCTGCCAGGCAAAGAGGGTTTGTTGCCTCTCACCCATGTAGCTATATTTGCACATACAAAATAACTGCAAAATATAATTGTGAGTTCATTGCTTTCTTTTTCTAGTGCAATGGGAATAGTGCCCCTGGCACCAGAGATTCCAGAACCTTCCAGGGCCTTGTCTTCACTGAAAAAAAAAAGGTGGGTTCTTAACTCAAATTAACTAACTCAAAGTAAAATCCTAGTGAAGACAAAGGAGAAATCATAAAAGAAATCTCTCCCAAAGCCCCAATTCTGGCTTTCAAACAACCCCCCAACCTTGCCAAGCTTATGATCAGATGCAAGTTCCCCTCAGACCAGGGTACGACAACTCAAAGCAGCACCAGACCCTGCCAGCATAACAGATGCAAAACCTGCAGACATATCTAACCTGCTACAATGATCTATGCCCCACACAACACACCTTTCAAGATCCATGGGTCCTACACATGCCTATCACAACACATAATGTACCTCATTCGGTGCATCAAATGCCCCAACAACTGTGTGGGTGAAACCAGACCATTGGAGAGCATAGTGATTAACTCACACAGAAAAATGATAAAAGACAAAAAACATCCTATCACTTGCGGGCGGACACTTTTCACAAAGCAATCACTGCATATCCGACCTCTCAGTCCTCGTCTTCAAAGGAAACCTGCCCATCACTTTCAATAGACGAGCCTGGGAACTTAAAGTCATAATTCTGCTGGACACTAAAAACCGTAAACTTAACAGAGACCCTGGTTTTATGGCTCATTACAACGATTTGTTACACACCCGACTGCCTACTACCCGCCTTTGTCCTATGACTGCACAGATGTTCAGTGCCCGCTTCATTGTAAGTAAACTCCTAAGACAAGTGTGAACCCCTTATGGTTAATTATCTGTCCCAGCTTGTGAACACTCCGGTTACCTTCCCCAGACCTGAGGAAGCACTCTGTGAAGCTCGAAAGCTTGTCCCTTCCACTGTAGATGACTTGTGCCTCCCCATATTGGGGGCACAATCTAAAGGGGAGAGAACATGTGACCACCCCACGCATAAGCGCCGACTCCGTAGGTGCTCTGGGGCTGGAGCCCCAACAGAAAAAAAAATAGTGGGTGCTCAGCACCCACCAGCAGCCCTGCGGATTAGCTCCTCCCCCTCCCCCCCCAGCGCCTCCCGCTTGCCGGTGGGCCCTGCCAATCAGTGCCTCCCCCTCCCTCCCAATGCCTACCGCCTGCCGTTCAGCAGTGCGCAGGAGGCGCTGGGGAGAGGGGGATAGTGGGAGAAGTGGGAGCAGAAGGAGGCGGAGGAGGGGCAGAGGTGGAGTGGGGGCGGGGCCTGAGGCGTAGCACCCGCTGGGAACGCAGGCACTCAGCGCCTTGCTTGGGGCCGCTGAGCTCTTCCTGTCCTGCGTTACTTGTGGGGAGGGGGGCGCTCTGTCCTCCTGCTGCGCCTCCCCACCGGCACGTTTGGCCACTCTCCCTGGCAAATGGGCCCGGGCAGGGAGCAGAAGGGAGCCGCTTCTCAGACGGTTGAAGCCGACTGCTCCGGGTCGCTGCCTGTGTGTGTGGTGCAGCAGCTGCCTGAAAGAGCCATCTTCTCAGAGACTCTTTCCTGCTGTCTAAGGCCTGGCCACCCAGACTATCAGTGCCAGTGACAAGTCTAGAAAGGACATCAGGATGTGTGTCCTTGTCCTGTTCTCGTTCCTGAGTCAGGTCCACATACCTGGTGTCTAATCAGCCTCAAAGATGTCACTTTTAGATCCTCATGTGTTGCCAGTGCCAAGTCACTGCAGTGAGAATGAGGCATCCAGAGTCATCATTAAACATTGTTTCCTAAGGCTTATCTCTAGGAGTGCTCATGTACTACAGCTAAAGCTACAATGATGTACTTACACCAGTGCAAGCCCCTAATGCTGTAGAGGTGCAAAGCAGGGATTACACCAACTCAGTTTACTGCAGAATGTCCCATAGTTACACTGGGGCCCTGTAGACAGAGCCTAAGTTAGTTTTAATACATTCCAAAGCTCCCGAGCTTTAGTTCTGTATTAATGGACACGCGTATTTTTGTTGGCACTCTGGGATCCACACATAGGTGCTGCTGCACCCCCTGGCTAGAAACGGTTTCCATTATATACAGGCTTTACAGTGTGGTTCAATGGCTCTCACTGTACAAATTGTCCCAGCGCCCCTGGATCCACATCAATGTCCCTGCTCTGACAAGATGCTCCATGCGCTTTGACGGTTACCAGTGCTCTGTGTGATTAGATAGAGGGGTTGCACTGACTCCCTGAAGATTTCTTTATTGCCATTCCCACATGACATCCGCTGTCCTTGAGGCAGTCCAGCTTTTGCATCTGTAATGACCAGCCTCAGACCCTTCAGGCTTCTCTTTAGCTACTTTTAACTGATCTAGCACTTTTTATTTTTCCAGGGCTCTGCTCTTTCCCGGATTTGTAAATTCCCCATTGCCTTTAATCAAGCTTCTGTTGAGCCTGGCAGTATTGGCAAGTTTGCTTTGTTTTAATAAAAGGTGAATTTGCTCCCCAGGCAGATTTTCCATGTATCTACAGCTAAATTTCAAACATTTCACTATTGCATTAAAATAGCTGGTCCCCTCCATCTTAGTACAACAGCAAGTACAATAAACTGGGTTATATCCCGGTCCCAATGAAGCCAATGAGAGTTTTCCCACTGACTTCAAAGGCGTGGTGATTTCATCCATTGGCGATTTCATCACAGGCTCATTCTGGCCACGGGAGTACAAAGGCCTAATAATGTACCAGTGATGTAGCTCAGTCCTGGCCAAATATGATACTGTAGGTCCTCCTAAAATTTCATTAATAACGAGTGACTAGTACTCATGTGGTTGTTAACATTCAGCGCTCGACACACAGAGGTTGAGGGAGAGAGGAGGCTGTACCTTATGCAGCAGAGGTCCTTCCCCGAGCAATGTTATCTTCAAAGCCCCTCCCCTGCAGATGGCATGTGGTGGAAAACTATTCATTGCCTTCCCTAGAGGAGATAGCAGCAGCAGCAGCATGTTTGTTAACAACAACACCCTCTGCATGGGAGAGTCAGGTGGCAATAGAAACACCACATGCTCCCGGGGGACTAGAGAGCAGCGGTTTGCACATCATAGAATATCAGGGTTGGAAGGGACCGCAGGAGGTCATCTAGTCCAACCCCCTGCTCAAAGCAGGACCAATTCCCAGACAGATTTTTACCCCAGTTCCCTAAATGGCCTCCTCAAGGATTGAGCTTATAACACTGGGTTTAGCAGGCCAATGCTCAAACCACTGAGCTATCCCTTCCCCCCACCAGCATGGGGCAGAATTTTCATAAACCCCCCTCGCCCCCAAAAAGGGACCAGTAACTGCATCATTCCTCCAGGGGGAGGATGGCATGCTAAGGGGTGTGGATTTCCATATCATGAGTCCTGATCCCAGTCCCAGACTTGCCTCCCTGTAGATTGTATCAAAAACTGCAGCAGCTGCTCTGGACTTTATCTGAGTCCACATTGGGCCCGTATTTCCTCTTAGTCTGCTAAAACCTGCAGCAGACTCTACGGATTTTTCAAAGCCCTCAGGAAGGGAAGCTGTAAGGGACACCAAATATCAAGTTATGGAACTTGTGTGGACTCCAGATTATTCATGGAGGCGGAAAAGTCAGGGTAATGTGGAGCTTCTAAGCTCCTGAGTTTCCCTGTGCCCCGAGCCCCAGCATTCCCTACCTGCTAATGTATGCCATAAACACCGTTTTAAAAGTTGGGGGGGGGGGGGGAGAGAAGCAACCACACAACTAACTAAAAAAACCTTTAGGATGAGTTAGGACAAGATTTCATATCAGTGGGAAAAGAAAGCTTACAGGAGAGTTATCAGAAAACCCAGGAAATTCAGCAGTGAGGTTCAATCTACAAGAAATACAAATATTTGAAAATATGGGAATGCATAGTTAAGGCATTGAAACAACCTTAATGCTGCCCGCGTAGTAATATTCTGACATGGGCACTCAGATACCATGAAGCTGAATGCAGTTTTAAATATCTCTAGAAAAATCAGACCTTCTGAGAAGCTTATCTGAATACACTAGGGTTCTGCCAATTCCAGTCTGCTTTGTGATCATACAAAGGCCACAGAAACAAATGTACCATGGTCTACAAATTCCTGATCCGGCAAATGGCAGACTAAAGGCAATCATTCCCATTATGATTTCATGTACCACCAATTACACAAATGTCATTAGACACAGAGCTGTGTGTATCTGCATAAACAAACCTCCTAGGCCCAGATCAGGAAATTATAGCATTCACTTCTTGAAAAGAGCAAAGATTAGTGTGGTGATGAACCATCACACTTTGTACTGAAGATGTGAATGTATGAAGTCAATTAAGCAAAGAAAACTCTGTGGTACACCAATAATTGGTACAGTTACAGTGGCTTTTCCACATGCAATATGTCCTCAGCCTAGTAGTGCAGGCTTCCTAAAGCTTTTAGAAAAAGGCCCTGATCAAAAAATAAATACACCTTACAAAGTAGATCTGAATGGAACAAAGAGAGGGAGCTAGGACGTTCGCTATGGGGTGTATGTTAAGAATGAATTTTGTGTGTCCTAACTGTGTATTTCCATATTTTGACATATTTGAGGTTTCTTTTAAGTGTAACCTTAAGTCTGAATTCCCTGGGTTTCTAATGACTGTGATGATCATTATTACTGTAATGCGGAGACACCAAAAGTGCTCTAGAAACATATAAAGGCATGATTCATGGCCAGATATGCCTACAGTCTACATTGAACTAGGGGATAATGAACTAACAAAAGGCAAGGAAGACTAGAGGCATTGTTAGGCCAAAGTTTTGGAAGCACTGCAGTGCTTTGGTGAGGCTGTTTTAAATGTGCATAAGACTTTCTCTTTGCTGCTTCCCTTTCTATCTCCTTCCCACAAAGCAAATTGCCAAACATGACATCTATGTTCTTCTGTGCAAAATTTCAAATATGTTATAGCCAGGAGATTTTGATCCAATGGTCACCAAATGAGGCCTCAAATGTGTATCCTTGTATTGGCGGTGCCAGTGGGATCACCTCGACCCTGGTCACTTCAGAATTTACACAGCCAGGTATGAAACAAAGTATTTCTGAAGCAGTCAAGGGGTTAACTCACAATTAATGTCTCTCTTCAAGGGACGCTACACTAACAGCTACGCTCTTCCTCCCTCATCTCCAAGGGTCTGATTCTCCTCCCATTCTAGGGTAAATCTGGAGTGACACAACTGGCGGCACACGAGTGTAAAATGTATGTGAGAGGAGACTCAGGCCAAGAGGCTCTGTCCCTTTTGTGCAGTTCAGCCCTATGTCCTGTTTCCTCACCCCAGAGGTCTGGACAAAGTATGTTCCTCCTTGGAACCTAGCGCCCCTCTCATAGGCCAAACACTTCCATTTTGAAGTCCTAGTTTCCTAATGAGGCCCACTTCCAGTGATCACCCCTTCCTCCAGGCCTATCTAACCTCTCTGAAAGAGCTGGAGCTACTGAAAGGGGTCTATGATAAGTCTCCCCCAGATTTGCTGACGTCTTCCTCACCTGCAACGAGCAGGGTATGTATTCCCCATCACAGTGTGGGAAAGGAATGAGAAACAAGCTGGTGACAAATGGAATATGCAAACAGTTACCCATGTAAATATACCCAGCCCTGTTAGTGAGCCATCACAATCAAAATTTATGCATAGATGTAGCTTGCGGTCTGGAGGCTTTGGCATATACAGTATATAGTTCACCTTCCACACAATGGACCCAGGCCTGACAGGAGCTAAGCATATCCTGCCAGACGCTGCGCACCCTCAGCGCCAATTGAAGCCCATGACAGTATGATGATTTTGGGGACCGGGCTGTACAACACATACATTCTGGTTAATATTATGGAGTTGCTATTATGAAAACTACTGAATGCCCCTCTGTAGCTGTATCCACCACAGCCCGCAGCCTGAAAGCCTGTCTTCCCCAGAGCAGGGACAATGGGCCATACATAACAATAACAGTGCTGCTTTGAATGGACAATGGAGATACAAAGTGGGTTTGCTCAGCAGGGAGACAGTGCTTCTGACTCTTACCTGAAGAGAAGTGGGAAGTGGAGCGAGTGGAATGTTACCCAAACGTGGAACAAAAGAAGCCAGGTGACAAACCAGGGGGTTAATTAAGGGTTCTTAGGGGGAACTTGAGGGAGAGCGACACCCAGGAAGGAGGAAGGGTGGTCACAGGAGCTAGGGGATAAGACTATGTTTTGGCACACAAAGCATGCTCTGAAACAGAAGGTACCTGAGTGGATCCAGACAGCCCTAACCCCAACACAAAGAATGTTCTGGAGTGGTGAGGAAACGGAGGTAGGGAAATGCATATAGGGTTTATTTCGTATGATCTGTATACTGATGCTGTATACGTTAAGTGCAAAAGAGCAAGTGTGTTAGACTCTGGGCAGTACATCTCTGTCTGTGTGTAAAATGCTTCACAATTATCATGCCCTCCTCAGAGAATTAAAGGCTCAGGGTGTGGGGTGGAGTTCTGGGAGAGGGTGCGTTTAGGCTACTGGGGTGTCTTGGGTGTTGGCACTGGTCCCGGGGGGAGTGGAGCAAGGCAGGTGGGCTGAGAAGCTCCATTTCTGAGAACGGGTAGCAGACTGAGAGTCGGTGTCCAGGAAATGTGCCAGAGAGACCAAGGGAGGAAAGAGTGCTGAAGCTTTCTGAGACCCAGGGACACTTAGAACACCCAGGGATCCAAAGACTGATTCCCCTCACAGAAGTCTGGTGAATGACTGGGGAGGGCAGGAAGGGGGCTCACTGGATCTGACACAGAGAGTACTTGACACCAAGCATTGGGCACATTATAAGATTGGATCCCATTTTCAACATTTCACTGGGAGTAAAACAAAATGTGGAAACAAAAATCTGAATGAGGCATAATTTTCCAAAATGCAAAACGTTATGGGCCCGATTCTCCATTCTCTTACATCTTGTGTAGCCATTTACACTCATGTAAAATGAGTATATGCTTCTACCACTTTTACCCTATATAAATTCAAGGCAGCAGAGTCAAACCCTACATACATTACATGTATCTTATTAATATGCTAAACTAAAAGCTGTTGGAGAAACTTAAAGCTGAAAAGAATCATGTTATCTTCTGTTCCAAGTGGCAGCGTAACCATTAAAGTATTTAAAAACGCTATCCATAGTGTGAACTTCATGCTGGTCTATATAAAGCCATTAGAATTAAAGTAGGGCTAGTTTAACAAAGATAAGAAATTAACTTAAATATAGTTTAAAATGAACTTTCACACTAGCTGTGCATGTTCCCATTTATAATGTGTATGTCTGTAGTATAGCTGGGAAGGCATTAGGAGAAGGGAAATAAGAAAAAGATGGGTCATTAATAATAAATGCTCATGAGATGGGATACATTTTTTTAGCCCTGGTTAATTCAGTCTACTGTCTTAGATAATTAGCTAGATCCATCTTGCCAACCATCACCCTAGTATTTGTGCAACTCCCGTATAAGAAGCAATAGCGGGTCCCTGGTGGATTTCATGTCTAGCACCTCACCCTTTTGAGGGTAACAACTCTGCTTGGGATAGGGGTTTCGGCTTTGACCTTTTCAATGTCATTAATTTCCTTTTTCGATTTTTGAGAGGATAGGAGGGTTGTTGGGGGGCAGTTGTGTGGAAGGAGGTGTGAATGTTGTGAATGTCATTCTTGTGATGGAAAGGCCTTTGTAGCCTGTGTCAGGGTTCACTGTGATGGTGTGGTACAGCTATGCTTTATGGAGCCCTGTCCACCTGCAGCCCCTGATCCCCCAGGAGCTTCACCTGTAAAGATTGTGGCAGGATCAGGGGCTTAGGCATCATTTAAAATCATCAGCAGCAACAAAATTAAAAATTGTAAAATTAGGCAGGGAAATTCTCCTGCGTTTCCGATGTTTAGTGGCTTTGACCTGAACGCATGCAATGGGCCAAATGCTAAGGGTTACAGAAGCCCTCATTCCCACAGAGGGAAGCTGCTTACTATTCTGTTCACTCAGTCAGCTGTGGTTAGGTGCTCAGGGCAACTGATCAGCTGTGGAGGTCCAGAATGAATGCAAATTAGCACCTGCCCTCTCCACTAGCTCGCTGCTGCTCCTGGTTCCTCCTTACCCCCTGTGCCAGGAAGCCCCTACCCAATGTGGAAGGAGACACTGCCTCCCTTTTGACTTTACTGCCTGGCAACACTACTGCTACCTTTTGCAGGGACAGAGTAATACACTCCACCGCTGGAGTTGAATTGGGTGATTGTAGAGGGGCCTCCAGGACTGTGGACAAGAGGAAGCTGCTCCCATTGTATCTAATTAGTTTCCTGCTGAAGTAGAGCCCAACTATGCTGTGGGGCTCTGGCCAGATTCCCTGAGCAGCACAGTACACTTTGGTCTATTGTTTTGTCCTACCCTGGTGCATCTGCATCAGCAATTCAACACAAAACACCGTTCCCTGATTTGAGCTGAAGCAGAGGCAGCAGAAGTTGTTACAAACAGCTGTTAATTCCAGCATCTGTGTACCATGGGAGAAACATCCAATGTCTGCCAAATGTCAAGGAACAAAAGTCCTCCTAGGAAATTACAAACAATGCAGAAGCCAAAAATAATGTTAAAAATCACTTCGCAAAATACTGTGTTTTGTTTTGTTTTAACGCTGCCTCAAGCCTTCCTCACCTCAAAATCATTTTGCTAAAAGCTTTTTCAATCAGAAGATAAAGTGATGGAATGGCCAAGCAGCACAGATAATTTCTTTCCTATTTTATGTCACTGCTTTGCAGAGAGGATGCGCTTGTCAAGGGCTATGTGCACCATTTTTCAAGCTTTGTGTCAATCTTCTAAAGAAGATATCTGTAGATCATGGTCAGATTTGGCTAGGGAGCATATCTATCATGTCTGAAAGAAAATCATTCATTTTCTAGATCTGCCAACCAGAGCAGACACCTGTCCTTAGAACAAGGAAAAAGTGATAGGATCCATATCCTCTGTGACAAGTTGTCCTCAAGGAAAGTTTGAGACTTCTAATTGTCAGATGCTATGTGAAGAGGGGAGTGTTATGTAGCAATGGTAAAGGCTGTTTGAAAGAATCACTTTCTTCCAACACTGAACAAAGAATTATGTTAGGGTAAGGAAAACAGTATTAGCCCTCAAATTACTTTCTCGCCCCTTGCTAACTGCCAGGTTTTGCCTAGAACAGCCCTACCCCGCCCGCCCGGAAACATTTAAAGAAACAGTATATAGCTCCTCAAACAGAGGCAAAATGGCCTTATGATCTGCATGCAAGACTGAGCATGAGGACCTCTGTGCCTTAAGCCAGGTCTACACTACAGATCTATACTGGTATAACTACGTTGCTCAGGGGTATGGAAAATCCAGCCTATATACCGACCTAACTCCTGTGTAAACAGTACAATGTCGGCAGGAGAGCCTCTCTGGGGAGGTGGATTAACTATGTCAATGGGAGAAGCGCTCTCATCAGTGAGGAGTGTCTTAATTAACGCATTACAGGGGCGCAGCTGCACTGGAGCAGCTATAACATTGTATGTGACGACAAGCCCTTATTCTTGACACTGTGAATGACTCGTGACTTGGTCTGGGTCAATCAAAAGATTCATTTTGATTATGACTGTTTTTTATTTATTTGTATTTTTGAAATATATATATATATATATATATTTATAATTTTTAGTTTCTAAATGAAAAGTCATTTCAAAAAGGAACTTTTCATTTTGAAAATGTCAAAATAAAACCTTGTGGCAACTTCAAAGCTTTTTACCAAGATGTTTTGGAGTTAAAAAAAAATGTCATTGCAACCAATCCTGTTCGGTGAAAAGTTTCCGTTTTGATGAATTCGCCAACGAAAAAATTCCTGAAGAGCTCTAGATATGACACGCAAGTGGGGACACTGTGATGTTGGTTTAAAGGTGCTGATACCAGCACAGCTTATTGCTGTGTGGGACGGGAAATAAGTTATACTGGAATGCAATGCCTTTATATTGGTATAGGTATAGCCACGCTCAGGATTGTACTGGTATAATTATCTCAATCAAAACAATCACCCCTCCTTCCCCCCAGCTGACATAGGTATACTATGTCAAAACCTGTGTGTAAACCAGGCTTAAGTAAATGGGCATCCTGGCAGATGATGATTTTCACTGTGAAAAAATTAAAGGAAATGTACATTGAAAGGAATGATTTGAACTGCTATTCATACATCTTAATGGCTTCTAACTAACTGTCACCACTCAGGTAAAAGACCGGAGTAGCTGACTATGCAGATTTAGGGCCTAATTCTCATGTACAGTAAAGCCACTTGACACCACTCTGGCAGTAGAAACAGGCTGTAAAGTGGATGTTAGTTACACTCACTTCCAAGTTCTATTAGACTGCCTGAGAGGTGTAAAGCAGTCTTAATTTAATCAGGTCTTTAATGTTAGGATGCATAATAAAGCCTGGGAAAGACAATAATATTGAACATATTCTGATGCTGTCAGTAAATTGATGACACACCCTCATCCAGAATACTGCATTCAGTTCTGGCTTCCCTGTCTCAGAAAAGGGATAGCAGAAATAGATGTGGTGAGGAAATGGCTGAGGCGAACTACTGGAGGCGTCGAAAGACTTCCATGTGCAAAAACAAGAGGACAGTCAATAAAACTGAAAGGCAAATATACTTAAAACTGATATTTGAAATGCACATTAGCCCTATGGAACTCATTGCCACAAGATGTAAGTCCAGAGCATTGTAGAATTTTACAGATCGGTTAGACATTTATATGTATAACATGAGATCTGCTATTACATTAAACAATTAGAGCTATAAACCCTCAGGCATCAGCACGTAAGCCAACCACTTACTGATTGGATTAGGAAGGAGTTCCTCCTATGGGTAGGTTATTCCATAATTATCCACTATGGCAAGTGGTCCTGGCTTCTCAGTTCACCCACTGTGACACTTGCTGGTGGTACCCAGGGTTGTGAGGCACCCCACCACTACGTGCCCTTATCGTGATGCAGTCTTGTCTGTGCCCGCTGTGGATCAGCTCCCCGAAACCACCCACTTCTGGCAGCACAAGAACTGTCTTCCAGGCCTATGCAGGCCTCATTCTCCCCTGTACAGGTAGTGATTGGCAAACACCAACCGTGGTGTCCTCGGAGTGTTCCCTGCCGTGTCCAGTCCCTTATCGAGTGAACACTCACAGAATTACCAGGCCTCTTATTCCCGAAGGAAAAGTACACACTAGCTTGTGAGTAAGCGTCAACTCAGGACCATCACTTTGCTTAACACTACAGCACTTAATATATTTATAGTGAAAACAAGAATATGTTTATTAGCAAAGAATGGAGAGTCAGTGAGTAAGAATATTGGAAACAAATGGTTACATATAAATCAAGATCAAAACATGCTTTCCAGAGACTGAACGTTAACTCACCAGTTATTCTCTTGTCTAAAGACATGTATCTCACCCAAAATTCTCTCCAGTGTTTTCAACCAAGCCTAGTTGCAACCCCTTTTTCATGAAGCAAAAGCACTGTCCTTTTACTTCCTCAGTGAAGGGTGCCCAGGTGCCTTCTTTGCCCCCCAAATATAATCAAGCAAACCTTTGAAGTGCAGCTGAAGCTATGGAATTCTGCTTTCCATCCCCCACACCTTTCTCTTCCCGGTAGTTTCTTTCTAAATTTCTTACAATCCTTCATTTGCATTCAGTTCAGACTGGTGATGGAAGACCCAGTGTGAATGAGCAAATACTCAGTTTACATGTAAACAGATAGGTGGCTAAACAGCCTTTAGCTGACAGAAAACCCTTTTTTCCCCTTTGCTGGTGATTAGCATCCAGTCCCAGACTAAGAACATATTTTCAGTATATATACATAACTTCTTACATAGTATCTGTACATACATTTCACAGTGATATCAATGCCCATTGTGACAGTGGCTTTGATTTCAGACGTCACATGACACCCTTTGGTGAATTAGAATGTACATGTCAGACCCAAGCAATCCCCATAAACCCTTTGCACCCCCTTTAGCATTAAAAAGTTCTGGGGTTACACCCACTCCCCCACAGTGCACTTCACTCTCTCCTCTCCTTCCTATTCTCCATCGGCTATGCCCATTCCTTCCCTCCCAGCATCGTACTGTGGCTGTTCTCACCCGGGCAACCCCCGCAATCACCTCCCTCTTCTTTTTTGGAGCTGCAAGCACTGCTATACATTCTCATTCATCCCTCACCCCCTCTACTTCCCTGTCAGTGCTACACTGCTTCTCTCTGCCTCATGCTGTAGAATATGCAGGGAGATATGCCCTGCAGCACCATCTAGAAAAGAGGGAGAGAAAATAGAGCCAGCAGCCGGCACAGTGGAGAGAGAAGCAGGTGCACTTATCCAGAGGTATCTGGCAGTCCCCCAGTAGGGGGCGAGTCCCACGTGTTGGGAGTCCCTGATTAGGGTTGCCAGGTGTCTGGTTTTCGACCGGAACGCCTGGTCAAAAAGGGACCCTGGCGGCTCCAGTAAGCACAGCCAACTGGGCCGTTAAAAGTCCGGTCGGCAGCGCAGCGGGGGCCTGGGGCTAAGGCAGGCTCCCTGCCTCCTCTGGCTCCGCGTGGCTCTGGGAAGCATCTGCCCGGTCCCTAGGCGCATGGGTGGCCAGGGAGGCTCCGTGCACTGCCCCTGTGCTGAATGCCAGCTTCGCAGCTCTCATTGGCCAGGAACCACAACCAATGGGAGTTGTGGGGGTGGTACCTGCCTGCGGGCGCGAGGGCAGCGCACAGAGCCTCCCTGGCTGTGCATGCACCTAGGGGCCGCAGGGACCTGATGGCTGCTTCTGGGGAGCTACAGTAAGCACTGCCGGGACTCTGCACCCTCTCCCGCACCCAAACTCCCTCCTGGAGCCGGCAACCCCCACAACCCAGCCCCCTGCCGCACCCTGAGCCCCCTCCTGTGCCCCAAACCCCTCATCCCTGTCCCCACCCCAGAGTACTCATCCTTCTGTACCCCAACCACCTGCCCCAGCCCGGCGCCCTCTCCTGCACTCTGAACCCCTCATTTCTGGCCCAATCCTGAGCCCACAGCCCACATCCCATACCTCCCCCACCCCACCCTTGTCCCAGCCCAGAGCCCTCTCCTGCACCCCAAATCCCACATCCCTGTCCGCACCCCCCTGCCGCACCCCAAGTTCCTCTCCTAGCCTGGTGAAAGTGAGTGAGGGTGGGGGAGAGTGAGTAGGGTGACCAGTTGTCCCGATTTTATAGGGACAGTCCTGATATTTGGGGCTTTTTTTAATATGAGCTCCTATTACCCCCCACCCCCATCCCGATTTTTCACATTTGCTTTCTGGTCACCCTAAGAGCGAGCGATGGAAGGAGGGGGGCTGGGGCGAGGCCTTAGAGAAGGGGCGGGGCCTTGGGGCAGGGGCAGGGCAGGGGTGTTCAGTTTTGTGCGATTAGAAAATTGGCAACCCTAGCCCTAGCTGTGGGGATGGTATACCAGATCAGTGTTATATTTATTACCGAATATCCAGAAAGCCCAGAACAATTCAAGAAAGAGCTCTTGATGGGAAGCCTTGTATTACAGGAGTGAAACTTAAAGCCTTTGCAACAGAACCATTCCAATATTTCAAATGTTTCTAGCAAAAAAAAATGGAGCATATAGTTCTCAAAATATTTTCCTGGTTTTTTCAGCCAACTTTACTTCCAATTTAATCCAAGATGAACAGATACTGTTCCTGCAGTACCTGCACCATTCCTTTGTACTTCCATAGAAAACATCTTAAAAAAGGTTATGTAACTGTAGATACTTTTAGATTCCTAAGGCAAGTGACAAGTTTGTAAATATTGTCACCATACTGTAATGATGGGGAAACTAATGTGAGGCCAGAGAAGACTGCTAAAAAAATGTGATCAGGAGACAAATAACTGAAATGATGAGAGATCTCTTCTTTCACTGGTGAAATACTTTGTGTGACAATGCTGGCTGGATTCCATCAAAGGCTCCTCTTCCCTGACTCCCTGTCATCTGCTGCTAGTCTGGAAGAAAGCTCTCAGACATGTTGCAAGAGGCAAAAAGATCTCAGCGAGAAAGCGAGTTAATGGCCGGAGTCAGAACTATTAACATCAACCAAAGCAGAGTTAAAGGAACATGTGGCAGATACATGCTCTGTGCTCCCTTCCTGGCTCTTTGATCCTGTGCCGCTGCAGAAAGATGCATCACAGCAACGTCTCCTGTAAAACCGCTCAGTGACTGTGCTAATTGCTAAGCTGAGGAGAACCAGCGTTAACCCCAAGGCAACCACACTGCTGCTTCTTTTGTTCCCAGAAAACCTGGTCACACACCGAGCTCACTTTGTGAGGTACAATAACATGAAGCAAGGCCCTGGAAGCGGTGCTGCACACAGCGGGCCTGATTCTCAGTTACTGCAAATATAGCGTTAAGCCATCTATTGGCTCCCTGTATTTTAGGAGTGTGGGGCAGGAGGGTGTGGGGGTGATTTAAGTTATGCCCTGAGATCCCCAATTGGCTGTGGGAAAAAGTGCATAGCTGTAGTGCAGTACACACTCACCATCCCCCCAGTCTTTCCCCAGTGCAGGAGAAGAGCTGGTGCAGAGCCCTTAAGCCAGCGCTGCACAGGTTAGGCAAGCGGGAATATTCAGGGGACAACTTATGCCCACTTTATGCCTTTAGGAAGCCAGTGCAGCCCTTATTGTAACTGTGACTCAGGCCCGTGGTTGCTACATGCATAGGCCCTGTTGAGGAGAACCCAGTAGGCTGGCTGCCATTGTTAAAAGCAGAAGGTGGGAGAGGAATAGCTCAGTGGTTTGCACATTGGCCTGCTAAACCTAGGGTTGTGAGTTCAATTCTTGAAGGGGCCACTTAATAATCTGGGCCAAAAATCAGTACTGGGGGCTGCACACAATGGCCTTTCAGGATCCCTTCCAGTTCTGTGAGATAGGTATATCTCCATTTATTATAATTGGTTTATTTAAAAATAACAGCAGATTTGAAAACTACTTGACATGTGGGATAAGGGAGTTTACTTGAAAGGTTTTTTTCCCTACAGGTGGTGTTATCATTTACAGTATCTGCCAACTGGAGATCTGGGGCAGACAGCCGGCTATAAACTACCATCTTCACAGATGTTTTCAATGTAAAGCTCTGGGGAATGCTACAAGACAGGGTGACCAGATAGCAAGTATGAAAAATCAGGACAGGGGGTGGGGGGGGGATAAGAGGAGCCAATATAAGAAAAAAGCCCCAAATATCGGGACTGTCCCTATAAAATTGGGACATCTGGTCACCCTACTACAAGATGGAGATTAATTTACAGGCCCTACCTAAAATAGCCCTGACTATATATTTTGGACATTCCTGCCAACACATGTAAGTCCTTGCACCAGTAAGTCTTGTTAGTAAATTTGCTATCTAGATAGCTGACAACTCTGACGCATGGGTTTTTAAGCTGCGTCTGACGAAGTGGGTATTCACCCACAAAAGCTTATGCTCCAATACGTCTGTTAGTCTATAAGGTGCCACAGGACTCTTTGTTGCTTTTCATAAAATGTAACTAATCTGTAGCCATGAGCCCCTGTCCTTTGGAATTCACTTCGGGCCGCTGAGCTGCTCTCAAAGAATAAGGAACCATACCTCTGGAAACAGAAACAGATGACTTTAATAAAAGAGCCAAGTTGCATTGCAGCACAAAGAATAACTTTGGGGGTATTTGCATGTTGACGTGTTTGCACAATAAGAATTGTCTCTGATTGATGAGGATGTTAAAACCCAAACACACTTGCGGGGGGAAAAGAGACAAAACATTTCCTCTGAGCAGCTAAGCCTGGAAAACAGTATCACTCAGAGACCCTTTCATATGCTCTTAGTGTAAATGGGCTTAGAGTTTTTGGTTTGGTCCAACTGCACCCCTAATTATAGACTCATAGACTCATAGACTTTAAGGTCAGAAGGGACCAATATGGTCATCTAGTCTGACCTCCCGCATGATGCAGGCCACAAAAGCTGACCCCCACACTTTCCCTTAACTCTGCTGTTGAAGTCTCCAGATCGTGATCTAAAGACTTCAAGTTGCAGAGAATCTTCCAGCTTGCGACCCCTGTCCTATGCTGCGGAGGAAGGCGAAAAACCTCCAGGGCCACTGCCAATCTACCCTGGAGGAAAATTCCTTCCCGACCCCAAATATGGCGATCAGCAGAACCCCGAGCATACAGGCAAGATTCTCTAGCCAGACCCTCATTTTACCAGCGATGGCCGTTATTGCCTAATTGATTAAAATCACGTTATCCCATCAAACCATTCCCTCCATAAACTTATCTAGCCTAATCTTGAAGCCAGAGAGGTCTTTCGCCCCCACCGTTTCCCTCGGAAGGCTGTTCCAGAATTTCACCCCTCTGACGGTTAGAAACCTTCGTCTAATTTCAAGCCTAAATTTCCCCACGGCCAGTTTATATCCATTCGTTCTTGTGTCCACATTAGAACTGAGCTGAAATAATTCCTCTCCCATTGAACACTCTGTCTCACTATTCCAGCCTGGCAGTCAGATGTGGAGCTAGGCTATTGCTTTGGGGGTGGAACCTCTCAATGTCACTGAGTGCAGAACGACAGTCCTTAGAGAGGAAATGCAAGAGAGCGTGTATGTGTAAGTGTGGTTGTGCGTATAAGGTCAGGGGGAGAGTTTGAACGTTTTAGAGCAGGCAGAGCAGAGTTTGACTTGCTGTGAGTAGAGAGCACTGTAAGCGGTTTGGCTGAGGTGGGCTGGACTGTACTTTCATAGTGAGCTGATTGGATCTTCCATAACACAAAAAGCTCTCTGTTGTTACCCAGTTATTTTCTGTACGGTGGTTTTGCTTCTGACAGAGCAAGCCGCTCTATAAGGTTGAGAGCACAAGTATGCGGCAACTTGCATTTTTTCATTGTAGCGTATAACAGAACGCGTTTCCACTGTAAGCATTAGCAAAGCAATTTCATAACTATCTGTTCAGACAGTGCACCAGAGCCTGAAAAACAGCTTGAGACAGATTCTCCCCTCTGGGAAATGCCATCTGAGAATATGTTAATCTAACACATACATGAAAGATTGTACACTAGTGGTGAATCATGAAGAATACCACCTTCTTTTTTGTATGTGATCCGTCTTCCTCCCAACCTAGAGTGGGACAATCATTACTCACTCATCAAAACAGACAGCTGGAAAGTGGACATTGTGCTGCCTCTTTGCCTTGCACTGTGAGTTTGATATTGTCTGTGCCATCTTTGACAATGCTCTTGAAATTAATCAGAGGCAAAATGTCTTATTTGATTACACTTAACCATGAACACTGATCAGTTGCATGCAATTTTAACTTCAGAGCTGCATGTCCAGAGCCCTTTCTAAGAAGGGTAGAACATTGCCCAGAGATAAATGGGAGGGTGTATTATCTGAGGCTATGGGAAGATACAGGCCACAATGATGAAATTGGGGAAACCTCTGTACACTTGGGAAATTAATGACTCATTTCCCATAGAATCAGAGGTAGGCAGGGTCCAAAAAAGATGCCCTTGGGAAAATTATTGTGCCCCGCTGTGTGTTTCACAAATAATGCCCTGCCACAGGTGTCTTATTGATCTTTTACTTAAATTTCTGGCATGTTCCTGCCTCAGTCAACTCCCTGCCAAGTTAATTCCAAAGCCCAGGGTTCCTGCCCTTGCAGCTTTCCCACCATGTGGCTTCCTTTTTAGACGGCTTCTAGGGCAAGTGTTACCACAGCATGACAGGGACACCACAACTGGCTGCTCCATTGGAGTCTCAGCCAGGCTATGGAGACTAAACTATCCTCTAGGCCAGAGGTCCCCAAAGTGTGGGGTGTGCCCTCCTAGGAGGGGCATGGAGTAATGTCGGGGGGGGGGGATGGGCCAGAGAGGGAGCGCCACCCAGCCCCTCCCCACCACTCAGCTCTGCTTCGGTCCCGCCCCCAGGCCAGATGCTTCCCTGGCTCCCGGCCCCACACCTGGCCCTGGCCCCGGCCTCGGTGTGGCTCCATTCCCAGCCCCGCCGCTGCCCGCAGCCTCGGCCTCTAGCTGTTCCCGGCCCTGGGCCCACCTGGCCATGAGCCTGGCTTCTGGCCCCTATCGCAGCCTGGCTGTGGCCAGGGCCGGCTCCAGGCACCAGCCCACCAAGCATGTGCTTGGGGCGGCACCTGGAGGGGGGCGGCGCGGCGCGGCGCTCCGTCCCGAGAGCGGGGCCGCGACTGGGCTCGCTGCCCTCCCCGCGGCGCTCCGGCCGCCGGGGAGAGTGGAGACCCGGCCGGGCTCGCCGCCCTCCCCCCGGCGCTCTGGCCACCGGGGAGAGCGGAGCCGCGGCGGGCTCGGCGCCCTCCCCCCGGCGCTCTGGCCGGTTGGGGAGAGCGGGCCC
>NW_020664446.1:13752235-13808660 GCF_002925995.2 Terrapene triunguis
GGGGGGCGGCGGGAGGCTTTTTTGCCTGGGGCGGCAAAAAAGCCAGAGCCGGCCCTGACTGTGGCTCTGCTCCCACCCCCACCCTGCTCCCAGCCCCACCCCCACCTGTGGCCCCAGCCTTGGCCTCCTTACCTTTGTCCATGCCCCCTCGCACCCCCCACCCATCACCCCGCTCCAAGCCATGGCTCCGAGGGGAAGTGTGGGGCGCAGACAGACTCTAAAGTTTGGGGACCGCTGCTCTAAGCCCTACATGTGATTACCTCCATGTTAGTGCTGCGCTGTAGTGGTGGTGGTGAGGCTGGAGAATGCCCGACTGCCGCCTGTATCCTGGGTGGGCAGAGAGCTTCAGTCTCCAGGGCTGTCACTACAGTACCTTTCAATTGAATCACAGAATCATAGAATATCAGGGTTGGAAGGGACCTCAGGAGGTCATCTAGTTCAACCCCCTTGCTCAAAGCAGGACCAATTCCCAACTAAATCATCCCAGCCAGGGCTTTGTCAAGCCTGACCTTAAAAACCTCTAAGGAAGGAGATTCCACCACCTCCCTAGGTAACCCATTCCAGTGCTTCACCACCCTCCTAGTGAGAAAGTTTTTCCTAATATCCAACCTAAACCTCCCCAACTGCAACTTAAGACCACTACCCCTTGTTCTGTCATCAGGTACCACTGAGAACAGTCTAGATCCATCCTCTTTGGAACCCCCTTTCAGGTAGTTGAAAGCAGCTATCAAATCCCCCCTCATTCTTCTCTTCTGCAGACTAAACAATCCCAGGTCCCTCAGCCTCTCCTCATAAGTCATGTGCTCCAGCCCCCTAATCATTTTTGTTGCCCTCTGTTGGACTTTTCCCTCTTTTTCTACATCCTTCTTGTAGTGTGGGGCCCAAAACTGGACACAGTACTCCAGTGTGAGGGGAAGGCCATTGTCATTCTTGTGGGTGGAAACCCGGGAAGGAGAATGGAGGGGGGGGAGAGGTCCTTCCATCCAGCCTACAAGGTTCAAATAGGCTAGCCCCTTTCAGCAGCAATGATTTCACTCACGGGGTTAACAAGAAGGGGGAGGGATTCTGATTGTATCACTAGCAGAATAGTTGACAGAAAATCAAAATACCTGTTCTCTAGTCTGTGGTTACCCTGGGTCTATTTCTCTTATCAAAAAGTCACATCTCTCTAATTTGTGATGTTTCTTGGCTCCTCACCAGCATGGTATTTGTAATCCCAAACTACGTTCAAGCTCAGGCAAGTTTTGCTGAGCGAGAGTTGGTATTTTCATATTTCTCCCACCTTGCTCACAGATGACAGAGGTGAGTGTGATGGGACACATTTGTGTGTCCTCTCAAGATTTTCATGCCTGTCACACAAATTAATTGTTCTGTAATAAAAGGTATTACCCTCCCCCTCCTCCTGTCTGAAGAGCCAATACGTTTGTGGTTTGGAGTTTGGGAAGACGTTAATATTTCACCCAGGGTGGTGGCTGTGGGGCCACTTGGATAAAGAAGCAATTTGGGGACTGGGATTAACATGGTGCATTGGAAGAAAGTCTTGCAGGGAACGTTTTCAAGCTCGTAAGAGTGTGTTTTTCCAAGTGCTGCTTGTAAGCACAAAACTTTGCTCCTAGTGAAAGCACTGTGGGGTAGTACAAATTACGCAAGATGCTCTTTTTCATTGCCAAGCTGAATACTTGGTAGTTTGATAGATTTTATTATAAAAGACATCATGAAAAAGTTTTCCTTCTCAAGCTAAAGTGGAAACATCCTTTGCTCATAAAAAGAATTCAAAACCACCCCGGCCGCTTCCCTCCCTCCCATATCTTCTCATCCAATTAAAGTCCTCTTGCAGATGTGTAGGTCTATTGACAACTTGTTCTGTGTCACTAAACTTGGTTTGCTGCCCTACTACAGGACTAACAATGTGGTGCCTCTTAAACGGTCTTAGTGTTAATAAGAGCCAGGAGGGTTGGAGTTCTGTAGGCTGCCATCACTCTTATCTGGGAGTTCATTCAATCGTTTAGCTCCCTTTTTGTTTTCCCTCTCAACTTCTTTTGTGTCAGGGCTAAATACCAAGGGGGAAGATTTTACTCTAATATGCCTCAGAGTAAATTGATGCTGTTATCCCCAATATGCACCAGGTCATCTGGAGCAAATTTGGCCCTGAGATGTGCAAGAGACCGTCATCTTCTGGGAAAGCCAGTAGCTTCAGTGTCTCTTAACACCAAATCAATTGTGTAACATCTTGAAACACAAACCTCCGCTATCCATGTAGGTCCCTACAAGCCCAGTTCTAGCCCAGCATGTAAACAGCTGCCAATATGGGCAGGCACGTATGCTGTGAAAGCAGCATTAATCTAGGCCAACTTTTGTGCTGCTTGCTGCCTCATACCCTGGGCAGGCTATTTGTAAAACCAACATAAATCTGATTGCTGAGGGTGGGGGACGATGCCTCAGAGACAGCTTAGCAGGCCATGTATGCACGCATCAGGCTATGCCTCTAGCCCTCAGCCTCACCCCAGAATGCCTCTTTAGGTAGAATAGCTTCTTCAATTTTTTTTTTCAGGACGCCACAATTGTGGGTGGAGTCCCATGCAGTGCATGGCTTGTCTGGCAGGTGCCTGTGCGTTGGTTTCTTTCTGTATTGCCGTCTCAAATATGGCAATTTCATCTTTACAACTTGCTGTCAGTAAATGCATCTTTCTATTTTTCTTTTTCCTCTGAGTCCCACTATAGCTGCCTGCCTTTTCCAGCTCCTCAGCTCAACGCTATGCTTGCTGACTAACTTTCCTGCTAAGACAGGATAGAGATGGCTTCAGAAATATATCAAAGGCTGCTGGAGGGGGTCACTTGGGAACAACTCACAGTAAATAAAGATGGTCACTTGCTGCTTGCATCCTTCTGAAGCAGCCTGCGTAAACCTAGCACACTTTTGAGTACAGCATAAAAATAACCACCCTCTTGCCTCTCTCCCTCTTCCCCCCTCCCCACACTCAATTCTATAATGTGGGCCTCTTGGGAAGAAAGTATTCCAGATTCAAGATGCATAATTGTACCCCTCAAAGCCTGCTCAGCTGTTCATTCATGGATGGAATCTGCCGTTGGAGGGATGTGTGTGCAGGGCCAGCGCAACCCATTAGGCGACCTAGGCGGTCACCTAGGGCACTAATATTTGGGGGCCAGTGACCGCGGCGGCCGGATCTTCGGCCGCCCCGGTCGTCATCGGTATTTCGGGGGTGGGACCTTCCGCCGTCTCTGTCGGGGGTGGCATTTCGGGGGCGGGACCTTCTGCCGCCTAGGGCGGCAAAAAAGCTGGTGGCGCTCCTGTGTGTGTGGCACCCATTGGCTTAAAAGTGAGGCAGACTGGTTTTCTGTTTAACACACAAGATGGAGACTAAAGAGATCTGCGTTCAAGCTGTGTGAGTGACTTGGGCTAGTTAACTAATCCTTCTGGTCCTCATCTATCCATAAAATCGGGGTAGTAAAGCTTTGTTTTTCCCAGCCTTCGTCTTGCTTAGTTAGATTGCAGGCTGTTCAGGATAGAAACTGTCTCTCACTACATTTATGTACAGTGCCTAGCACAATGGTGTGTGTGTACATTTCAAGACCCTACAGCACTACACATAAGTAGCACTCCAGGCAAATCTCCTTGACTTCAACAGAGTGGAAAAGGTACATGCCCAAGGGGAGCATTTAATGCACACAGGAGGCTTTAGGCCAATATCATTCACTGTAAGAGAGGAAATGCCCAGATTCACTGTCTTTGTTTCTTTGAATATAAACAAACCTTTTTGTCCCACCCTTTGTGTGGCTAGTGAATACATTTGTTATCCTTAGCTCATTAGCCAGTGCATACGCAGCTGATTTTGTCCTCCATTAAAAATGGGATGAGCTTAAATGCCAATGTGAGAAGTGCAGCAGGATAAATAAAGATGCATTTGGGCAAATGTTATGCATTTAGTCATTTATTTTTCTACCAGCAGTTTTAGAGTTTTTAAGTCTAATCTGTTCAGTCAGCAGTCTCAAGAGTAAAAGCTTCGGCTTGGTGTTGATGCTTGGTCGAGTCTTAAAGCTTCATGGTTTTTTGACACTTGCGCTGAATCTGAAGCTTTGATGTCTGAGACTGCTGCCTGCACAGAGAAAAATCATATTTTAAAGTTTATCAGTACAGTGAGTTGTCTCTCTCTCTCTGACACACACACACCTCTCTCTTACACATCCTTGTGACTTTGTATAGACATGTAGAAGTTTGCTTGGTATTACCTGATGTCTTCCCTTACAGCTATCTCATGGAAACTTTGACACCGTTAACAGGAATCTCTGAGTATTTGAAAGTTGATTTGACTAATTCATGTGTTAGTGGGGATGCAGAAGGAGCAGGGCCTAAAGGGATGGCAAGGAGTCTTCTATTTCCACTAGGATGGCCCCCAGGCCCAGAGCTGGCTCCAGGCACCAGCGTAGCAAGCAAGTGCCTGGGACGGCCAATGAAGAGGGCGGGCGGCACGTCCGGCCATCCGGCGGCAATTCGGCAGCGGGGCCGTCACTCCCTCTCAGAGCGAAGGACCTGCCGCTGAATTGCTGCCGATCGTGGCTTTTTTTTTTTTTTTTTTTTGTGTGCTTGGGGCGGCAAAAACGCTAGAGCCGGCCCTGCCCAGGCCTAGTCCCTGCTGCCAAAATATGCCTTGGTGGAACTTGCTGCTAGTTATAGTGAAAATGGTTGTGGCAGAGTGGAAGTCCTGAATGGCTTCCGTGTGTGTGTGTCACTGGATGTTTACTCCACTTACGGTGATGCTTCACTCCACTTGTAGTGAAACTTCACTCTGAAATAACAGGTTTCTTCAGTGTAAACCGCTGCATCCCAGGACATTATCTACCAGACAGAGGTCAAGGGCCAGCTTGCCAATGGGAGCAGAAGAGGCGGTGATAAGCTGTTGCTATCCTGTGTTGGAAAGTGCAATCTCTGCAGCTCCTTGCAGAGGGGAATAGAGAGGAGCCAGGCTACTCTTGCTGCATGTTCACTCACTAGGAATGAAGTCTTATAGTCAGATACTCACCTGCGCCTGAGATGTGGTGGAGAGGGTTTCCTGCCACTGATATACTGCTCTAAATTATACCAGGCTGCAACAACCCCCAGAGGCTTTGGGGATCAACACAGTGCAAGTGTAATCTGGCTACATCCTTTTGCCCCCTTTGCTCGCCTAGTGCGGCATAATGTAGAGCCACCTGCATGGGCGAGGGGAAGGTAATCTTAAACCACCTGGTTAAGCCAGTATCTTCCTTTTTTAAGTTGCTAGAGCCCTTCACAGCAGATGGAAAGTGGATTATAGCTTTCCAGAGTCTCCTTAAACATGTGTAGGTGTGACCCACACACCTCCTGGGTGTGGTGCTCTGTCCCCTCCAGTGGTACTGAGACTACTTAGAAATTAATGAGTCTGCTACAGCTTTCGCTAAGAGCCATGGGACTTTTAGCTCATTCCGTAGAGGCTCATGCATTTAGCTTCAGAGGTCCCAGGTTCAAGCCCCCTCCCGCCGATGACTGGGTTCTGTCGGCGTTACATACACTCACAGACCTACAGGTGGCAAAAGCTCCTCGTCACCACTCCTGCCATGAAGAGCAGGGGATATTGATCAAGGAGTCTCTCCCTGTTGCAATCAATTTCTGCTTGTAACTCAGTGTGTGTAGTATTTAATAGAACACGTCACTTCAGGGGCCAGGTTGTGCTTGCTGGGGGAGGGGCGGGCAGTCCTCCCTTCTACAGCTGTGCTTGGGTATACAGAGTACCAGCCCTTCTGCTTCACTGTGGAGTAACTCCTAAGTTACATCAGTGCAGGTAAGAGCAAAATGGATCCAATAAGTTTTATGCAGGGTGTAAGTTAGTGCAGAATTTGGCCTAAAAAAAAATATAAGTAGTTGAACAATACCACAAACCAGTCTGTAATAGGTTCGGTCACAGAGATCCCCTTGGGACTGTCACCTGATGTGCTGAGACTACCTCTGAGCCTGTTTTCTCTGCCAGTTTGGGCCTCCAGAACCCTGTCTTGTTGAGCCAGACATGCCAGCCTGCTGCAACACAGATCCAGGGGCTGAACCACGCCCCCAAAGCAGCAGACTTAACTGAAAACAACTTAAGAAGTGCTCCTGGCCCCAGCACCCTGATACCCAGCTCCCAATGGGATTCAAACGCCAAATAAATCCGTTTTACTCTGTATAAAGCGTATACAGGGCAAACTCATAAATTGTCCGCCCTCTATAACACTGATAAAGAGATATGCAATGCTGTTTGCTCCCCCAGGTATTAATCACTTACTCTGGGTTTAATAATAAACAAAAGTGATTTTATTAAGTATAATAAGTAGGATTTAAGTGGTTTCAAGTAAGAACAGACAAAACGAAGTAAGTTACCAAGCAAAATAAAACAAAACATGCAAGTCTAAGCCTAATGCATTTAAGAAACTGAATACAGGTAAATCTCATCCTCAGAGATGTTCCAATAAGTTTCTTTCACAGAGTAGACACCTTCCTAGTCTGGGCCCAATCCTTTCCCCTGGTACAATCCAGCAGGCATCTTAGGTGAAAAGTAGGGGCTTTCTCATGACTGGGACCCCCTTTGTCCTGTTCCACCCCCTTTTATATCTTTGGCACAAGGCAGAAATCCTTTGTCTCTCTCTCTCTGGGTTCCCACCCCTCCTTCTAAATGGAAAAGCACCAGGTTAAAGAGGGATTCCAGTTCAGGTGACATGATCACATGGCCTGTGAGACTTCATTACTCACTTGCTGGCACACTGGTATACAGGAAGGCTTACAAGTAAACAGAGCCATTTACCACCAATTGTCCTAGTTGATGGGAGCCATCTAGATTCCAAGCCACCATTAATGCCCCACACTTTGCCTAGTTACAATAGGGGTTCAGAGTAATACGTCACATTTCTAGCTTCAGATACAAGAATGATACATTCATACAAATAGGATGAACATAGTCAGTAGATTATAAGCTTTGAAATGATACCTTACAAGAGACCTTTTGCATAAAGAATATTCCAGTTACATTATATTTACACTCATAAGCATATTTCCATAAACATATGGAGTGCAACGTCACACAGTCATTCATTATATTTATTACTAAGCCCTAAAAATTGTTTGACCAACTTCAGTGTAATCTGAGGAAATGTCACCAGAGAATTTATGGGAACCCTGAATGTAGGAATTTGTAATTATGATCAAAGATCAGTCAAAATTTCTTCGTCTGCATCCTGTTCCTAAGACGGCAAAGGTCTGAATTCTAGTCTGTTACCCCTGGAATTAGATTCAGGTCACTGGTGTGGCATAACTGAAAGAGCAGAATTCGACCCAAAGGCAGTAGACGTAAAAAACTGTTAGCTGAATCAAAAGCCAAAGAACAAGTACAGGCATCCTATCACCCCGAATGACCTGCAATTCTGAGAGGTGACACACAGCATCTGCTGCTCCCGTTGTTACGACTAGAGGTAGATTTTCAAAAGTGCCTGAGGACTTTATTGAGTTGCGTTCCTAAATCGTCTAGGCACTTTTCTAGTCCCTCCCACCTCCACAAATTAAATAAATGGCACTTGCAGCTTCTGAGCTGAGTTGCTCTGTTCCTATCAAGGAATGTCTGAATAGCTCCCTGAGCGGGGGGAAAAAAGCTGAGTTTTTCCCACTTTTATTTTTAACAGAACTCATCCATTATCAGCTGTTCTTTAAGGCTCTGGGACATTCACTCCTGAACACCTGCTCCCTGTGATAGTTACTAGAGGTAGTATTAGATTGTTCTCTCTCTCTTCTTTAGTACAGCTGCACAGGGCAGAGGTGAGGAGGATATATTGGAATACGTTAATAGGACAAAACACCTCCTCTATCATCTCAACCTTCTCCCTCCAGCTTGTATTTAATTTCTATGTATAGACTCCCTGAATAGAGCTGTTACTTCTAGAATTGATGGTACATTTCATGGGGCATCAAGTAACTGAGGGGCAGGGAAGGAAACCGCAGGTGGAAGCCATTTAATTGTCTCCACAGCTCTCTTCCTTCAGCTGTGTAAGTAACCCTTTCCTACCAAAGGCTGAATTACTTGGTACAGAGTTTAAGGATTTATGGATGGACTATGCTATGGTTACAACATTGGATGTGACTCAGGAGAGCTGGATTTATTTCCCTGACTTTGCCACAGACTCCTTGTATGACGTGAGGCAAGTCCCTTTGTTTCCACATCTGTAAAATGGGGATAGCAGTGCTGCCTTTCATCCATCATTTGTCTGTCTTGTCTAGTAAAATTGTAAACTCTTTGGGGTGAAGCCTGTATCGCACTATACATACGCACAATGCTTAGCACAAAGGGGCCTTGCTATTAGTTGCCCCTACTAGTTGTTGCTGACATATAAATGAATAATGATAAAAGCGAGACATATTTATAAGACAGCCCCTCGGCCACAAAATATGAAATTACCTTATGGAAGCACTGCACTGTCTCTAATATTTATCAGTTATTGTATTATTTATTTGGTTATTTCAGTTAGTGCACACACTGGGCTAGGCACTTTCTAAACATCAAAGACGACATGGTCCGGCCCCAACGAGTTTACAGATTAAAAGTTGTCCTAAACCTACTTTTTCTAACTATTAAGGCTTAGGCGGAAATTGTCCATGGAGACAAGTGATTCCATAGTTGCATACTTTGGGGTTCATGCACTTTGCTTTAAAGCAACTGGTCCTGACCAGGATACTGCACCAAATGGACCCTTGATCTGGTCTAGTATGGCAATCCCTATGTTCCTTAAAAATAAACAGATCACATATAGCTGAAAGGAGCATAACATTTAAATGCTCAAGGTGGAAGTGGGTCTGTCTTGGTAATAAAGAGTTTAATAACAATTTGAGCCAGATTCTCAATTTCCACTGATGTCCTTTTGCACCTCTAGTGTTTGGGATTCAGCCCCGTTGGTTTTTGTGCGTATGTAAGATACACAGGCAAAGCCTCAGGAATGTATCAGCTCTATCTAATCTCAGGTGTCTATCCCCATACTATCTAAGCGCTGTGGGCTCCAGTCACTAGGAAACAACACAGTCAGAGATACTTGAGCAGGGCTGACACATTCCAACAAGAGGTGAGCAGGAATGCAAATGGACCTGGTGAAAGAACAGCCACACTGTTGTTGTTGTTGTGTTATTATAGCGATATTTTAGAAAACAGACCCACTAACAAAATTTTGGAGGAGGGGAAGCTCAGATGCTGGCGCCGTATCTGATGTTTGGAATTTTATTATACTCTCTCGAACCACATTAGACCTGAACGAGCTATGATATTTTAGTTTGCATATTGGTCTGTGAGCTTATTATGCTACATAGGGTTACAAAATGTGTGGTTTGCCTTCAGCATGACATTGGTGCCTGGATGGCAAGATGATTGGGTGGAGGGGGCTTGATAGCGAGACAGACAGCACCTCTTTACATTTACGCTCATCAGCAACTTGCTTGATTGAGATTTGGGGCCGCCTGAATCAAGATGAAGCCCTGCATGATGGGTCCTTTGTCCTCAGCAGGATACACATGTGTTATGAGGATAGCTACCAGCTATATTGAGACTACCTCTGCCGTTAACAGACTGAGCCATGCCGGTAAACACTTTCTTAATGAGGAAAATCCATACTTCAGGATATGTGTCATGGAGAGGATTGGAAGTGGGGGGCCAATGAACTTCACAGGAAGAATACTATTAAGTTTAAGCACAAAAACAATAGTAAAGATAGACCCCTTAAAAAGTGTTTTCAAGCTTCCCTTGACATTGCTTTTCTCTCAATAGCAAACTTTAACACAGAATTAAGTCTCATAAATTCTACATGGGGCTTGGTACTGAATTTCTGTTACTTGCATTAGCAAAGTAAAAAGAACTTCCCTGCAATTACCATAGCTATGTTTCAAAACCTAATTTGACCTGCAACAACAGAGTCCCTTCCACAGACTGTTTGAAAAATTATCACACCCACTTGCACACACGCTTTTTTTTGGAAGAAGCCAACATGCATTCTGAAAAATGTGTATCCTAGTGATGCCACTGCTCATTTATTAAATGTGTAACCCTAGAACGACAGAGCCACACGAGACATATAAGGTGGAAGCGAAAAGAACAAGTCCAAGATTTTCAAACATGACTAATAATTTTGAGCCTATCTTGAGATGCTGTAAAGAAGACCTGATTTTCAGAAAGTTCTGAGCACTTGACCTGACCAGGACAAGGTCTCAAGTTGGAGGCCCCAAAATTGATGCACTCAAACCAGCTAATTACTTTTCCAAATCTTGAGCCAAGGATTTGCTATAGCAACACTAGTGCGCTCACTGGGCATGAGGCACCTCAACTAATAGATCAGCTGACTTCGTGTATTCCTCATCACTTTCAACAGTAAATGGGTCTGGCATGACATGCCCTCTGGCCTCTTTTAATCTTGTTTCATTGCCTGTGAGAGCTAAACTTCTTGGAACCCTTTGTGTGTTTGGAAGGTCAAAAGGTGGATTTTAAATTACCTACTCCCAGGGAATGGTTTCACTAAATGAACAGAAGGGAACTAGTTCTAATGGCCCTCTGAGATTAGAGGGATAGAGGCACAGTGAATTTGCAGTTAGAGAAGAAAAGCCGAAAACTCCCTTAAGCTACAGGAGCCTCAAAGGGTACGTCTACACAGGGATAGAAAACCCACGGCTGGCCTGGGTCACCTGACTCAGGCTTGCGGGGCTTGAAAGCCAGGCTGAAAAATTTCTGGACCCTCACAGGGTCATAGACTCATAGCATCATAGGATATCAGGGTTGGAAGGGACCTCAGGAGGGCATCTAGTCCAACCCCCTGCTCAAAGCAGGACCAATCCCAACTAAATCATCCCAGCCAGGGCTTTGTCAAATCTGACCTTAAAAATCTCTAAGGACGGAGATTCCACCACCTCCCCAGGTGTCTATGGCTCTGTCTACATTGGGAGTTTTATCCCAATTCCCACAGCTTGAAGCCAGGGTAAGCTCCACCAATGTAAATTAATTTATCTACTGTAGTGGCTGGCCATTAATTACTGGAACTGGAGTAAGTCTCCCATGTAGACAAGGCCATAGACAAATCTATTGCTAAAAAGCCTAAAGACCAACATGGATCTTTGTTCGGATTAAGCCTCTTGCAGACTCCAGTCATTAAGGGACTTCCTAAGGGCATGATGTCATGGGCTTTCCTATAGACATATATATACCAAGCGATCAGGAGTTTCAGATGACTATTTGGCTGGAGGGTCAGGGATTTGGACTATGTTACTCAGAGAATGAGGGTGACAGATGGGGAGGGTCTGTGGAGGTAAAAGCTGAGACCAAAGGGTGATACCTTCTTACTTTCCATAATTCACACAGACTCCAGCATGCCTGTGAGCTCCTGTGACAGGGTTCAGGCTAGGAGTGCTAGGAATGGGTGTTAGTAGGTAAACTTTTAGCACAAATCTCTCCAGTAACAGAAGCAGTGTTATCAAATAGTCTTACTAATGTGATTACCGTATATTCTGCATGTTGTGTGTAGTTTGCCTTGTAAACAGCATTAGAAAATGCACATTTATAATGTGCTTAAACAATATCTTGAATAGTGCTGTGGGGCACTGTGGTGCTAAAAAAACACTGACTGGCTAAAGGAACAGTCTGTTATGGTGGGTGATTTGCCTAAATTCACTGGGTAAAAATGAACTTTTGGAACCTAGATTCTGGTGCTTTTTGTGTGCACTTGATGCCTTTCTCCCTGCCAAGACAACCTGGGAAGACAGTACTGTTGTGGTGCTAACCTTGTTCTAGATTGTGCAATACTCCAGGGCCGGGCTTAGGGGTGGGCCACCTGGGCAACTGCCCAGGCGCACCATGATCAAGGGGCTGCTGCGTGGCCGTGCTGAGGTGCGCGTCAGAAACGGCTCCCGGCTGGTGCCCAGATTTTTCCGTGCTTTCGCCTGGTGGAGGAATATGGGGGTGGGGAACAAGCGGTGATGCGTAGATACTGCCCCCCCCCGCAAGCCTTTCTCCACGCCCCACTACTGGTCTGTGAGGAGCAGCACCAAGCGCTCCATGCAGCCAGGTCACTTTCCCCACCTGGACTCTGCGGTGAGGCGAGCATCAGGAGTTGTTGCCCTCCCCTTACAGCCCAGGTGGGGAAAGTGACCCAGACGCAGGGAGCCCTGACGTCACGCCTCCTCTCACAGCCCCCATATCGTCGAGGAGCAGCGTTGGAAGGGGGGAGCGAGCAGCAATGCCAGCTGCTCTGTGCATCCAGGCCAGTTTCCCCATGTGGGCGCAGGAAGGGGATGCAGGGGTTGGGGCACAGAAGGCAAGTACAGAGGTTAGGGGCAAAGGGGGCACAGTGCAGGGATAGGGGAGTTGAGGAGGAGGGTGCAGGGATTGGAGCAAAGTGGGGGTGGGGAGCCCAGGAGGGGCCAGGAGCAATGGGGAGGCACCCACGGGGGCCTGGGGCAATGGGGGGGGCACTATGCCCACAGGGGCCAGAGGCGCCAAAATACAAGTTCGCCCAGGATGCCATTTTCCCTAAGGCTGGCCCTGACATTTGCCTATGCTGGTGAGGCTCCATTTGTGCAAACATGCTTACTGACTGTGATGAGACTACTCAGAAGATCAAGGCATGAACCAGGCTCCATCATGTTGGTATGTGCTGAATATAGGCTCAAAGAGCCTTTAACAACTTTCTTAAAAGACCCCTTGACTGCCAAGTGTATGGTATGAAACGACAGAGCAAAAACCACACTTGACTTCGCTGCAGTGCCTGCTCACTCACCTATGTCTGTCACCTGTGTCCCAAAGCCTGGGTAGCTCATGGGCACAGCTTGGAGTGGGTGGGGAATCCATGATAGGCGGCACGGCAGTGTGCTAGCATGTCTGCCACTCAGTGTTAGTGTGTGGGACAGGCATGGCATTGCCCTGGTGACTGTAAGGGTGAGCTGATTGGCCACACTCAGGAGTCAGAACACATAGACTAAGTCCTGAGCAACTGGGCTGACCCCCTGGGCCTCTGCAAGTGGCTCGACCACCCCTCTTTAATGTGGTGCCCCCCACCACTTCCTTAGCGACCCCCCCTCCAGGACCACTGGAACAGGCCTCCCACCCACCTGGGTGTGAGTTTTGTGAGTCTCTCTCAGTCTGCCCCTGTCCACTAGGGCCGGCGCAACCCATTAGGCGACCTAGGCGGTCGCCTAGGGCACTAACATTTGGGAGGCGGCGACCGCGGCGGCCGGATCTTCGGCCGCCCTGGTCGTCGACGGTATTTCGGGGGCGGGAGCTTCTGCCGCTTCTGTTGGGGGCGGCATTTCGGGGATGGGACCTTCCACCGCCTAGGGCGGCAAAATAGCTGGTGGCGCTCCTGCCACCCACCTGTCCCCTCCAGCTGGCTGTCCCTTCAGCGCACAGCGTGTTTGCATTCTGCGCCAGCTTCTTCCCAACCTCAGCCGCTTTTGCTGCCCAGCCTCTGCTTCACTTGGGCAAAGGGTGTGAGGAAGACCATGCAGCATCAGGAGTACAATTGCAGTGGCAGGAAAGGTGGGTAGGGTACTAGTATGGTACCTCAAAGACATGGGTCCAATTCTTTCCTGCATATGGGCAAGTCACTTAGTCTCTGCATGCCTCAGCTCCCCATCTGTAAAATAGGCCTAATAGCACGTTCCTACCTCACTGGGGTGCTGGGAGGATAAATACATTAATGAGTGTAAAGTACTCAGTCACGGGTACTTAGCTGGGCCTTAAGCACCATGAATAGATGCAGTTGGTGGGAGAACCCCTGAATGAGTTCCCAACTGGCAACGAGCACTCCTAGAGGCCTTTTAGAGGCCGGGGTATTAAACATTCCTCAGCTGTCTCTGGGAACTCATAGAATATCAAGGTTGGAAGGGACCTCAGGAGGTCATCTAGCCCAACCCCCTGCTCAAAGCAGGACCAATCCCCAGACAGATGTTTGCCCCAGATCCCTAAATGGCCCCCTCAAGGATTGAACTCAGAACTCTGGGTTTAGCAGGCCAATGCTCAAACCACTGAGCTATTCCTCCCCCCGACCAGCTTCTTTATGGCAGCATGTGTGCCTCTGGCACAGAGCCACACTAGCATTGTATCTTCCTTGGTCCAGCCCTGTAGAGTTTTGTTGAGACACTTCCAACTGAAAGCAAACTGCAGGGGTAAAAGGGCTTGACTTGGGGTTTCAGCTGGAGACTGTCGCGGTGGAAGGTGACTGGACATTGAAGGAAGCGTTTGCTTTCTTGCAGCGTTACACATGACTCAGGAACCAAATTGTGTTCTGACTCGCCCCTTGTACAGCCTGTTCACACTGATTTCAATGGGATCCCTCAAGGGCGTGCAGTAAAGCAAGAGCCAGGTCTATTGACAGGCTCATGTCTGGCGAGGTTTTGCCTTACAAGGGAGGTTCATTATTTTTGTTGTGTGATGGGTCCGCACTGGGAATGATGCCATGAGGACTCCTTTACACTTTGCCTAGGCAGTAGTGGGGACAGAAACCTTCTGAGCCAAGTGTTATGCTCGTAGCTAGGCAGGGCAGCAGGTGTTGGGGCCTAAAAATCCTATAGCATAATACATAGGCACAAGACAAACTTGACTGGCAGCTGCTCCTGACATCCGCAAGAGCTGATAATGCCGAGAACTGTCTGTGGCCACTTAGGGCTCATCTATACAGTGGGGGCAAGTGCTCAGTGAGCTTGTGTGTCCTAACGTGCACTAACACGCGGAGCATTGATTGATCTTTGTAGCCCCTGTTGGTGTGTACTAAAGGGTCCCTAATGCACTGTCACTTAATACTCTTGCAAACCGCACTATGTTAAAGCTCACCAGCGGCTTGTACACAGCCCAATTTCTGCACAGCATGTTAGTGTGCTTTAGCAATGACACACCTGTTGAGTGCCATGTAGCCAAACCATGACTCCAGCATGCGGTCTCACGTACGGAGCACTTCAGATGTTCAGGGCCGCTCTATTTTGTAAAAAGGAGTTAAGATGGGAGGAGCAAAATCTATTTTTCAAATAATCTTGTTTGAATACGGCACCAATTATTACAATGTATGTTATAGCTCGACTCATGGCTGCATGAATTGTTAGCATAATGTGAAAATATGGTCACAATTACTGAGTCACAGATGAGTTTTTATTGTACAGAAAGCTGGACTAACATGGAGTTGAACTGCATATATATAAAACAACAGTTTGTAACCTGGTCTTTTGCAAGTCCTCACTAAAGAGTTGTCCCTCTGGTGTCTGCTTTTACTGGCTGCTTTATTCCACCTGCACATCCCTTTATATTCTTGTGCCTCTTGTTAATGCAATAAAATGTTAATTTGCAGTGAGGTGAGGCAGCAGAGGGAGGGGGAGAAGACTGGCATATTTTGGTGTAAAATGACTTGGACTTTAAATCGCTACTGAGCTGAGCAGACTTTATTGTTTACAGTTTGAAACTGAGTGAAATGCTGTCTTTTTTTCCCCAGGTGTTTGAAGTATAATCTTTTGATTACAACATCTTTTGAAGCAGAGCTGTACTGTTTATTACTAAACCAGCTGCAGAGCTGGAATAGGGAAGGGAGGCAAAACTTGAGTAGAAATGTTCGCTGGCTATGGTTTATCATTCACTACGGATTTTCTACATTTATCTTCTAATCCGTCATAAAGCGGATGTGGGGTGTATGTGTGTAAACTTTCTAATCTAACGTTAAAGTTAGGGGTTTTTTGAGGCAAGTTATACATATTTATTATTTATACAATGCCCTAGGTGTGCATAGTGCTTAACGCCACGACTACAGTTCAGTTTATTTTACAGGTACTTTACCATTCTAAACTCTGTGCTAATGTATTTCCCCGAATATCACTGTGTGCATTTCCCAATCCTAAAATGGGGTGACGTTCTATTGATTTGTAATCTGCTTCATTATGCTTAACCTCAGAATTGCCTTTCTTGTTGGACAACACCTTTTTAATATATCAGGCTGTGAGTATCGGTTGATAAGATGTATTAGGAGCAGGCCTTTTGGGGGTATGGTTGGAAGTTATTCAGTAATGAGTATTTTGTTTTGGAACCCTTTGGACTATTATAACTGCTTTTGATCAGACCATATTTACCTATTGTTTTGCTGTGCAAATGTGCTGATTTGTAGCAAATATACCTTTTGTGCATCATGTTCAAGCAGTTCTAATGGATTGAAAGTGTTTCAAAATGGCTATGGATGAGAATTAAAATACAAGAGCTTTTCAGAGCAGCTAGTGAGAAGCCATTAGCTTCATCTTGTCATTTTTTTAAAACAAATTTTTAAAATTAGGTTTTACAATTACATTTTACTACTTAAAAAAAAAACAGATATTTTTCCTCTCATCTAGTTGCCGAGTGAAAGATCCAAACTAATTTACACAGAGAAAACATTAAAACTGACTTTGCAAAAAGCAAACTGTTAAATCAGCCCCGGATTTGGTCTTTTGATATTTGGTTGGGAGAACGAACTACCCAGCTCACCAGCTACTGATAATCATATGCATACGGGTAGATAGCTATTCTCCATCAGAGAAATGTCCCTGCCCCATTCCCCCTGCCCCCAATCCATTAAGTGCTGATGTATAGCACTCCTGTAAACCCCTCACCCCCGCCCCATTCCCCAGGCTGGGAGAGCTTTCGCTCCATTGAAACCAGAGATGTTCCATTGTGTGAGATAGGGAAGAGGCTTATGGGTCCCCACTTGCTGTGCTTGGGCCTGTGTTCAGGGCCGGCTCCAGGCATCAGCGCGTCAGAGTCAGGCAGCCTTCGGTGGCGTGCCTGCAGGAGGTCCGCCGGTCCCGTGGCTTCAGCAGTAATTCGGCGGCCGGTACGCCGAATCCACGATACCAGTGGACCTCCCGCAGGTATGCCGCCAAAGGCTGCCTGACCACCGTGCTTGGGGCGGCAAAATACATAGAGCTGCCCCTGGAAGCAGGTGCTTGGGGTGGCCAATGGAAAGGGGCGGCACGTCAGGGTCTTCGGCGGCAATTTGGCGGCAGGTCCCTCACTCCCTCTTGGAGCGAAAGACCCGCCATCGAATTGCTGCCAAAAAAGGAAGCGGCGTGGTAGAGCTGCCGCCGATCGCGGTTTTATCTTTTTTTTTCCCCCCCGCTTCGCCGCTTGGGGCAGCAAAAAAGCTATAGCCAGCCCTGCCTGTGTTCCATGGTGCAGGCTGCTTGGTGGGAAGGACAGGCTGTCACTACATGGCTGCTCTGTTTACTGCTCTTCTGGAGCTTCGTGCTGAAGCCGTGAGTTCTCCAATGCCCTCCCTCACCTGCCAAAGCAGGCACTGAGCAGCTACTCTGTGCATGAAGGAACCAGCTCCCATGAGCCCCGACAGATTGCCCCAGTTTACAGCCTAGCTACTCAGACTGGTTGAAATCCAACCTTGTGCACATGGCCAGTGAAGGCCTGAGAGCTTAAGTGAGATTTAACTGGTGCATGGGCTTTGTGCTCATGATCCTCTGCAAGGGTAGTAAGTCACCTTCTGCGTGCTGGGAACAGCATTTGGCCCACATTTGTTGGTGCCCAGACCTTTCTGAGTTGCTTAGGTACGCAAGGAAATATTCTAGCTGTTTGTCCCTGAATATCTTAAAGCAACACAGACATGTCATGCACTGTAGTTCCCTCTGTGCTGATCATTTTCATGCACCTCACTTCTGCAGAGAGGAACCTCTATTGTAATATATGCAAAACACCAGTCACACTAGCTAAACATTCCTGGTACTACTCAGTGAACCAGAAACGAGGTGATCCTTAATGCTCAGATCACCCACTTGTTCTTCACATTGTGTAATCTTCATTCAGTGCTTCTGATTATGGGCATTACTGTGTATTATAAATTAACTGGCATTCTTAAATACAAGACATCGTGCACAGCAGTGTTATATAGTGCATATGCCCAAGACGCTATTCAGATGGACCTTGCCACTCCACGTGAAATAATGACTGGCCTTTCTTCTGGTTAATTAGTCATCAATTTCAGATGCAATTAAAGTAAAATTACCTTTGGTAGAGGCTTGGTTATTATGACTTCTCCTGGCCATAACTCTTACTGCACTTTGTTGTTTCTTCAAATAAAAATGATATTTCTCGTGTGCCTTGGAATCTCAGGCTCATTTTTGACCCAAAGTGTCCTCAGAGAGTTATAAAACTTAGATTATATAACCTCACATTACCGTGTAATGAACACAGTGAGAGTCAAGCCCAGTGAGATGAAGACAAGCGATATGAATTTATGTTTTAATAATCTTGCTTAGATTAGTGTAAATCACTGCAGGCCAGGCTCCCAGTAACTGCTGGTGAGGACTGCAACTTCTCCACTATGGAATGATAACAGTGCTTTTTTAATAGGAAACTGTCAAAGGATGCGACTCCTTAATGCCTGCCAAGGGACAGCTGAGAGACAAGGAGGGTGCGGTAATATCTTTTGCTGTGTAAGCTCTAAAGCTTGTCTCTCTTGCACCAACAGACGCTGCTCTAGCAAAAGATATTACTGTGCCCACCTAATAATCTAGGACCAACACAACTACAACAACACTGCATACAGCAAGGGACAGATGGTCATTCATCTACCACAATGTTACAACTGGTCACAGCTTTACAGTGTTACAATGGGAGTGTATACTTTGGATTGGAACTTCATGTTACTGTCCCACAACTATTGCTGAAGGATTTGGAAGTTAATACTTTTTTTTTTTTTTTTGCTATGCAAGGCATTCCTTCATGCCGGGCATTTGCTTTTTCAAATGGAAAGTGAGCACCATAGAATTATTGCAATTTTCAGTGGTGCGCTACCGGCTTAGGACTGGAATAACCCAGCTTTGAATCAGGCCTCTTGTCTCTTGATGGTGGGTTGCTCTTTGGAGAATTCTCCCGGACTGATCCATTGTAGTGTTAACATTATTTTGTACTGAACCCAGCCAGCATGAGGCATTCTGCAGAACTGCAGTAAACGTCATAGATTTTCCCTGTTCTTCCAAGAGTTTCTATAACTGCTACATGGCTGAAGAGTGGTATCTGGTCCTTGCTTTTCAACATCCAGGAAAACCCACCCAAGTGCAGTGCTTAAACTTGAAGCAGAAGCCATAAAATTGCGATATTGGGCACTTTAAAAAATGCATAATTCGATTATAAACCCAAAAGGGACCGTTGTGGCCATCTAGTTCCAGCTCCTGCAAAACACAGGCCATAGGACTTCCTTGAATTAATTCCAGTTCAGATATTCTGAAAAACGTCCGCTCTTGATTTAAAAATTGTCAGTGATGGAGAATCCACCACAAACCTTGATAAGTTATTCCAATGGTTAATTACCTTACTGCTAAAAAAGATGTGCTAGTCTAAAATTGTCTACCTTCAACTGCCAACCACTGAATCTTGTTATACCTTTGTCTGCTAGACTGAAGAACTTTCTCTTATCAAATTCCTATGTAAGTACTTAAGGTGGGATCCATGAAAGTTCTTAAGCACCTAAACCCCAGACTTAGGTGCCTATGTGCCAGTATTGGCTGCACTGTGAGACACAAAACCCCACACGCATCTAAACTTACTTGGCACCTAAATTTTTCAGGATAATGGTTCTCGAGGTACCTAAACTTCTGCCTCTGGGTATGTGCACTGCTGCCTCCCTCTCGGTACTTATCTCATGCCTAAGCCCCAGACCGATCCATGAACAAGGAAGAGACAGACATTCGGCTGCCTAAGTCACGGGCAAGCACCAATCCTGAGAAGGCAAGGAGATAGTGGTGGTGCTCCCCTGAGAACTTTCAGCTAGTGGTTAGAACACTAGCCTGGGCTGTTGGAGGCCCAGGTTCAATTCCCCCCCTCTCTACCTAGAGGAGGAAAAAGTATTTGAACAGACAGCGCATCGCTGAGTAGCATGTGCTAACCAATGAACTATGGTCAAGGTGCATGTGAGGGTTCCCTCAGACTTGCCTGTTGAAACTGGATAAATAATGAGAGTGATTGGAGCAGGGGGAATGGGACCCAGGATCTCCCATCTCCATACCTTAACCACTCGGCTACAGACTCATTCAGGTTTGCTCTTGCTCATTCTCTGGCCCAATGACTGTTTAAGTCTTTATCCACAGTGGAACAGCCATTGGGCCAGGGAGAGGGTGACTGGGAATATGTTTAGAGCCTGGGAGGTGGGAGACTCAGGTGAGAGCTCTAACCACTGGGCTATAAGTTATAAGGGGGCTACTCCACTGCTGACATTTTGTACATGAAGTGAGGCGGGGGCCTAACTCATTCCTTCAAAAAGCTGCTTACACACCTAAGCTGCCTCCCACCAGGCGGTAGGTTCCCATTCATGGCTTGCTAAGCAGACATAGGCACCTATCTCCGAGAGAAGTGTGGGGCTGAGCGCACACCACTCTGGTTAGCATCTCCCATTGCTAGCTTAAGAGGCTCGCCACCTAGCGTGCTTGCTTTTGTGGCTTACGTTCTTAAGTGCCTCTCTCTCCTCATTCACTGTATAAGGAGCCTAAGTGCCTAACTCAGCTTTGTGGCTTGCAGGAGTATTCCTCTGATTTTCTAGATGCCTAAAAGTTAGGCGCTGGGACACTCAGCATTGCAATGCCTAAGTCCCTTCATGGATCCTTCCTTTATAGACTGTGATCAAGTCACCACTTAACCATCTCTCTGATAAGCTAAAGAGATTGAGCTCCTGGTGTTTCTCACTGTAAGGTTTTTTCAATCCTTTAATCATTCTCATGGTTCTTTTCTGATCCCTCTCCAATCGATCAACAGCCTTCATGAATTGTGGACACCAGAACTGGACATGGTATTCCAGCAGTGGTCGATAACTATGCCAAATGCAGAGGTAATGTAACCTCGCTACTCATACGTGACCTTCTCCTGTGTGCAGAAAGGGGAAGACTCTGCCCCCTCCGCCTTCCTCATCTCACCAGTTGCTCCTGTGTGTCCTCCATGTGGGGCTTGTGACCAGCTGCTGGCCATTAAAGGCATGCTGCCCCTACTGCTATGAGAGCATTCATAGATTCATAGATTCTAGGACAGGAAGGGACCTCGAGAGGTCATCGAGGCCAGTCCCCTGCCCTCATGGCAGGACCAAATACTGTCTGGACCATCCCAGATAGACATTTATCTAACCTACTCTTAAATATCTCCAGAGATGGAGATTCCACAACCTCCCTATGCAGTTTATTCCAGTGTTTAACCAATCTGACAGTTAGGAACTTTTTCCTAATGTCCAACCTAAACCTCCCTTGCTGCCGTTTAAGCCCATTGCTTCTTGTTCTATCCTTAGAGGCTAAGGTGAACAAGTTTTCTCCCTCCTCCTTATGACACCCTTTTAGATACCTGTAAACTGCTATCATGTCCCCTCTCGGTCTTCTCTTTTTCAAACTAAACAAACCCAATTCTTTCAGCCTTCCTTCACAGGTCATGGTCTCAAGACGTTTAATCATTCTTGTTGCTCTTCTCTGGACCCTCTCCAATTTCTCCACATCTTTCTTGAAATGCGGTGCCCAGAACTGGACACAACACTCCAGTTGAGGCCTAACCAGTGCAGAGTAGAGCAGAAGAATGACTTCTCGTGTCTTGCTCACAATACACCTGTTAATACATCCCAGAATCATGTTTGCTTTTTTTGCAACAGCATTCTATTGCTCTGGTAGCAGATGGTGCTGCCTAGCTGCCCAGAGAGCTGTTTGCTTTGAAGTTCTCTTTCATTTTATAGGCTACACTTGCAAATGTAACCTTCTTTTAACAAAGCTTTTTGGGTGGGATATTGGATGCTTGCAAATTTTAGATGCATTTTTCAAAGTACCTTTGACCAGCTGAGTAATGCTGCTTTCCAGGATAAGTGCATGGCTTAAAACTATAAGGTTTTTAATTTAATTTTATTTACTTATTTTTAAAAAGAGAGAACTAAACCAGAACCTCCTACTGGAAGTCTCCCAAACTTTAAAAAATGTAAGCTATAGATTTGACTTTCTGGGTCGGGACCATCTAAACAATTTCTATTAAGCTTAAAAAAATATTTTGCTGAAATAGGTATATTAACCAAGCAAAGGATGGATGACAATACAATGTACTGTTAGTCATAATGATCCATGGCCAGACATTCATCTCTTTTAAAATAAATATTTCAATGGGGAGGAAATCTATTCAATCTGTTTTTATATGGATCACTTGATGATTACCTGTTCTGTTCATTCCCTCTGGGGCACCTGGCACTGGCCACTGTCGGAAGACAGGATATTGGGCTAGATGGACCTTTGGTCTGACCCAGTAGGGCCATTCTTATGTTCCTGTTTGTCCATCCAAGCATTATAATAGTCTTTTTGGCTACAGTGTTGCACTAGGAGCTCATGTTCAGCTGGTTTTCCACCATAACTCCCAAATCTTTTTCAGAGTCACTGCTTCCCAGGCTAGAGTCCCCCATCCTGAAAGTATGGCTTACCTTCCTTGTTCTCAGATGTATGACTTTATACTTGGTTGTATTGAAACACATATTGTATGTGTGCATCCAAGTTACCAAATGATCTAGATTGCTCTTTGAGAGTAACCTGTCCTCTTCATTATTTACCATTCCCCCAGTCTTTGTGACATCTGCAAATGTTATCAGTAATGAATTTATGTTTTCTTCCAGATCATTGATAAAAATGTGAAATAGTATAGAGCAGGGGTAGTCAGTTGTTTTTTGTCAGGGTCCAAATTTCTTGGTCAAGGTCCAGACTCCAGAGAAAATAATAAAAAAAAATCAATAATGATAATAATAAGTAAATAAAAAGATTTTGGGGTCTGTTCAAAAGAGTCTGGCAGTCAGGATTTGGCCCATGTTTCGCCCATTGACTGCCCCTGGTGTACAGCCAAGAATCGATCTTTGCAGGATCCCACTAGAAACCCACCTGTTCAACAATGATTCCCCATTTACAATTACATTTGTTAGCTAGTTTTAATCCATTTAATTTGTGCCACATTGATTTTGTATCATTCTAGTTTCTTAATCAAAATGACAGGCTGTACCAAATCAAATACTTTATAGAAAAAAATGGTTACCTACCTTTTGTAACTCTTGTTCTTTGAGATGTGTTGCTCATGTCCATTCCATTCTAGGTGCATGAATACCAAAGTGTACAGTTGTCAGAGATTTTTGCCTTAGAAGTAGCTGTAGGATCGGCTGTGGCGCCATCTGGAGTGCTGCGCTCATGCCTCAGTATATCAGGCACCGCCAGCCCTACGCCCTCTCAGTTCCTTCTTGCCGGCAACTCCGACAGAGGGGCAAGAGGGCAGGTAATGGAATGGATATGACCAACACATCTCGAAGAACAACAGTTATGAAAAGTAGGTAACCATTTTTTCTTCTTCGAGTGCTTGCTCATGTCGATTCCATTCGAGGTGACTCACAAGCAGTATCCCTGGGGGTGGGCTCAGAGTTCACAGATGTGCGACTTGTAATACCGCTCTACCAAAGCCAGCATCATCTCGGGCTTGCTGGGTAAGCGCATAGTGAGATGTGAATGTGTGAATGAACAACTAGGTGGCAGCCCTGCAGATATCTGGAATTGGCACATGGGCCAGAAAGGCCTCCGATGAGGCTTGCGCTCTAGTTGAGTGGACGGTTATAATCACCGGTGGAGGCACCTTCACCTGATCATAGCAAAATTGGATGCAGGTGGTGACCCAAGATAGGGTTCTCTGGGTGGACACTAGATAACCTTTCATCCTATCTGCCACCGCGACAAGCAACTGTGTTGACTTGCGAAATGGCTTGGTCCTCTTGATGTAGAAGGCTAGGGCTCTTCTGTCATCCAGGGAGTGCAACCTATGTTCCTCCTCAGACTTATCAGGCTTTGGGAAGAAGACTGGCAAAAATATGTCCTGACTCATGTGAAATTACGAAACCACCTTGGGTAGGAAAGCCGGATGGGGCCACAGCTGGACCTAGTCCTTGAAGAACACCATATAGGGTGGTTCCGAGGTAAGTGCCCTAATCTTGAAGACCCTTCGGGCAGAAGTTATCACCACCAGGAATGACAACTTCCATTAGCACAAAATGAGGGAACAGGATGGCAAAGGCTTGAATGGGGCTTTCATGAGCCACGCGAGCACCAAATTCAGGTCCCACGGAGGGACCGGGCCCCAAACCTGGGGGGTAGAGTCACTCCAGACCTTTCAAGAACTGGACCATCATGTTATGAGCGAAGACCGACCTGCCCTGGAGCGGAGGGTGAAAGGTTGATATGGCAGCCAAGTGGACTGTAATTGATGAAAGGGACAAGTCCTGGTGCTTGAGATGCATAAGGTAGTCCATGATCGACTGCAGTGATGCCTGCTCAGGCCTAACCTCTTGGGCCAAGGCCCAGAACATGAATCATTTCCATTTGGCCAGGTAGGTTGATCTAGTGGCGGGCTTACTACCCAGTAGGACCTGCTGGATGTGGGCCGAGCACTCCTGCTCTTTAGCAGTTAACCATGCAGCAACCAAGCTGTTAGGAGCAGCACTGCTAGATTCAGGTGCAGGAGACTTCCGTGATTCTGGGACAGGAGATCAGGCCAGAGGGGCAGCTGCATCGGGGTCATCACCAACAGGTCCGTCAGCGTGCCAAACCAGTGTTGGTGAGGCCAAGCTGGGCTCTCAGGATAACCTTGGCCTTGTCCTGCTTGATCTTCATGAGGACTCTGTGAAGCAACGGCACCAGTGAGAAAGCATACATCAGAGCCCCTGACCACAGGAGTAGGAAGGCGTCCGGCAAGAAGCCTCTGTCGATCCCCTGAAACGAGCAGAACAGGTGACATTTCCTGTTCTGATGAGTTATGAACAAGTCCACCTCGGGAGATCCCCACTTTTGGAAGATCCCGCTGACCACCTTGGGATGGACTGACCATTCGTGGTGAGACAAGAAGGCTCTGCCGAGGCAATATGTTTACAGATGCGACACTTCTCTTTAATGTGGGATTCCCCCAGGCACTTCAGACAGCTACCATGTGGGTCACTAATAGGTATATGCCTGTTGCAGTCAGAGCAGGGCTTAAAACCCAGAGACCAGGGCATGCCCCGCCTTGGGCATAGTCTCCGCCGGGACCCTAACTGACTAACTACAGTACTTAACAGCTACTTACTAACTAATCTACAATAAACAAAACTATTTACAGCTGGAACACAAAGTCGAAAGGGAGAGAAACCGCTGACCACTTGCGAGGCAAGAGAGAGAGGCGCTCCGACCAACCACCACGGGCGATAAGAAGGAACCAAGAGGGCATACAGCCGGTGGCGCCTGATATACCATCACATGAGCATGGCACTCCAGAGGGTGCCACAGCCAACCCTATGGATACCGCTAAGGCAAAAGTCTCCAACAACTGTGAACGTAGGCGCACACACCTAGAATGGAATCGACATGAGCCAGCACTCGAAGAAGTAGTCTATGTATATTAGATTTGCCCTATTACCTTTATTATTAACATTTGTAATTTCATCCATAAAGATATTGTTAGTTTGGCAAGATCTATTTTCCATAAACTTGTGTTGATTGGCATTAATTACTCACCCATCTTTAATTTGTCATTAATCCAGTTTCTGTGTCAGCCATTCCATTATTTTGCCCAAGAGCAGCATCTGGTTGATAGGCCTATAATTAGCCAGGTTAACCCATTTACCCTGTTAAAGCCATTGGCACATTTGCTTTCTTCCAGTCCTCTGAAACTTCCCCAGTGGCCCCAGATATATTGGAAAATCATCGTTAGTGGGCCAGAGACCTCCTCGGCCAGGTCTTTGAAAACAAGCAACATAAAGAGCCTTCATTCCATGTCGTCTCTTTGTTATCAATGCAGAAAGGCACCTAAAAAGATTTACCATTTGTTTTAAGACCTGCAAGCTGTGCAGTAGGTGGGTACCATACAAGTTAACAGTGACTCCATCTGGACTCAGTTTATTCTCTTCCTTCAATTGGGTACTCAAGACCATTTGGCTTCTGTGCAACATGGAGTACTTAATTCTGTAATGGGTCTACTCAGATGTGGTCTCCTCATCAAACATATCACCAGTGTGGGTGTAAGGGGAGCAGTATACCAAGAAGCTGTTATTACTGCAGGGCTAACTTAGCTTTCTTTAACATACCCTCCTGATATTTCTGATGTCCTGATTTACCTACCTATTATTATGCTCCTGTAAATTCTTCTTATATTCTGGTCCTCTTCTTAAGGAGGTCTGGTTGTTGCATGTAAAAAGTCAGTTAACCAATAAAAGCCTTAGCCAAATCTGAGCTGAGTGTCTGGCATTGGTTTAGTTGTGTCCATGAATAATAGCAAGCTAAGGAAAATCCAACCCAGAATTCAGACATTACTTTTTGGCAATGTGAATTGCTGTGCGGCTTCTCTTCTACATTAGCTCAAAGAGCCTGGCTCATGCTTTTTAACCTTCCTGGTCCAATACTATAACAATCAAAATAAGGAAAAACAAAAGCTGTGATATTTTCTTCTACCTCCAGTTTAGTAAGCAGTCTTGATGGGTACCTTTTTAGATGAAGGACTGCAGAAGTCACAAGATCCAGAGATGCAACAAGTCTAGAGATGAGACAAAATGACCTGCTTTGTCTTTGTATTGTTTATAAATATGATGAAAAAGGCTATTTCAAATGCTCATTTGTAACTAGTTAATTATTTTCTGGGGATTTTTTTTAAAGCAACATCAGGCAAAATTTACATTGTGAAACAAACCATCCATACAGTGTGTGTCATAACTAATGTTTAATTTCATACTAGTGAAAAATTATTAAAACTTCACGACTCATTAATAAGTGATCATAATCGCTTAATAGAAAAGGAAACTGAGCTAATGATAGCAGCTCTGATTAACGTTTTTGACCTTAAGACATGAACTCAAGTGACATTAATATCATTGGGTGTTGAATGTGAGGTTATTTTCAATTGTAGGTGGCCTCTATAATCACAAAAAAATCCAAGTATACAAGTTTTGGGTTCAACAGCGGAAGAATATTGTTTCAGTTCTACTCTTCTATGCTAGTTTGCACCATGTTTAATGAACTCACTGATGTGTTGCAAATGAGTACATGCATGTCTCATTGATAGTCACTATTGGAAAAAAATTAATTATAATCTCCCTTTGGGAACTAATCTCAAAACAATACTTGATGTGCCAGAAAACAGATGCATTTTAAGGACTATAGTATATGTTTCTTTTTTTCCTCCTCTCTCTTTCTCTTCTTTTTAGTAGCGATGAATATTTTGATGTCAAGGTAAAAGATCATCCAAGAGAATAATACAGCACAGAGAGTCTATCTGTAGCCTAATCACATGTCAGATACATAAGCAGCTCCAAAACTGACAGGACAACTGTTCCTGGTGCCAGATGTATACCTGGAAGAGCATCTTCCCTAGATTAGCATCTGGATGCCTCCAATGCCCACCGGGGTTGTACCAACTGGTGGCATTTGAAGACAATGAGGAGGAAGAATGCACTGAGCTGATCTTCTGATTGTATAATTTGAGATCTAAAAAATAGGGCAGTATATGTGCTAATGTTAAAATGTTTCATGAAATCAAAGAACAATAAAATAATATTAGGTCTGTTAGAAAAAAAGTCTTCCTATTCACTGTAGAACTTTTTTTTTTTTTTTTTACATTTTACATGATTGAAGAGACAAATTAATTCTAAAACTGATGTCTCTGTGATAGGATTCTATAGCCCCATGTGCTAATTCTAAGGTTGTTAAAGGGTGAGGGACAAATTAGTCCATATCTTACACCCATGCAGGCCCACTGATGATGAATAAGTGAGCAAACATGACCCTGTGGCTTTAAGAAGCCAACTTTCTTTTCAAAGCATGTGCTTTGAGGGCCAGTGGGCATCAGTACCCAAATTCTGTTCTCCTCACACCCATAGAGCTCTCACTGGGGCCTTCCTGTAGGTAGGGAGATCAGAATACTGAAGTAACAGTGAGGATCTGAGAGGAGACAACTGCCTTCTTTAGAAGTCAATCAGTGTTCATATCTTCATGATAAAGGGTTATGGCAAAATCAATTCCTAATAACCTACTCTAAATTCTTAAGTCATCTAAATTTTTATTAATACTAAAAGCCTAAGGCATTGTGCATTTTTCAACAGTTAAAACATCCAAAAATCAGAGCGCTTGTATGGGCACAAATAATTTTGGACTCAGATGTAAACTAGGTCCTAGTAGTTCATACCGGATTTCAGCATTCAAAAAAGGGGTGATTAGTATAAATCAATTAGGTTAGTAATAGAGTTACAACCAATGACACTAGGAAAAGCTTGCATTAGCTTGGAGATAATAGTTTCCTTTTTCTCACTCTGTGGCATACTTTTCTCTCTCACTCTTTTTAGCATTTTTTTAAATTCCCTTCTGAAAGCAAGAGTAAAGTGCTGCACTTGCAAACCTGGGAATAAATATCTCTTGTTTAGCCAACCCCACTTATGGTGGTTTTTATTTATAATAGCTGTTTGGAAGATTGTATCCCAGTTGCTTCAAAAGCAATTGACTACCGGCCTTTATTTCGTAATGGTACAAAGCATAAATGTGTTTTTATGAAAGGTTTTTGAATTATACTTCCACGTCAAACAGAACCTGTAGCATGCTAACACAAAAGAAGCTTTCTTCAATAACATTGGATTCCTCCCCCACTCCTGCCCTATTTTAGTTCATTCCTGATGGGGGCTGTGTAATTTTCTGTAATTAATATAGTTAAAAATTTATGGCCATGCTGGATGGGGTTTTACTTAATTTTCAGGTCCAACTATGCATGCATATTGCCAAAAAAACTGGGTTTATTTTTACCAAAAATTGGTTTTGGAAATAGCACTCTTCTCTCTGAGCATGAAACTGAACCAAATATGAAGCAGCCTGTAATGCAGAAAGGCTTTCCTTGCCAAAACCTATGCAAGAGTCAAGACTGGTAGATAGCTTGGATTAGGCATTTTGTGTGTGTGGAGGGCGAGGAGGGACACTTTTATACATACAAGTCACAGGCCTCTAAGAATCCCCTACTGGTTTTGTAGCACATTGGAGACCAAGTCTCCAAGAAACAGAAGAACTCCCTACATCCAAGTTAGAGCATCCTTCCACTTTTCCCCTCTCCATTCTCATATCCTTATCATTATTCTTAGCTGGCAGTATACAGGCCTCTGTCTTTGCCCAGAAACGACTAGACTATCTAGATGCCTTCCAAAAAACATCCTCACCAACAGACTGCAAACTCCTCCCCTGCCCATTTATAACTTTCATTTAAATCCCTTCTTGTTTATGAATGTAGGGACCAAGAGATAACTCTCTTTTGAAGTCCTATCTAAAATACTGCCAATAGAGAGATGGTTTTTTTTTAACCAGTTCAGCCTGTCATAATTGGGTACGATTCTACTAAGTGTTGCAACTGGTCCTATGATTCAATGATTTTTTTAGCCTCCGCTGCAAATTTTTTATTTTATTTTAAGACGTGGCTTGTTTTATTTTATTTTAAGATGTTGACATGACAATTTGTCGACTGGTGTTTAACCCCCACCATCAGGGTCAAAAACCCGAGAGAAGATTTGAGAGGGAGGCTATAAGTGGTTTTTAATCTGATCCAGCTGTTCAGTGATCTAAAATAAGTTTGTTTTCACATACCTTTGGAGAGGATGTTCCTCAGCATGCCAGGCACTGAGATGTGCCACTCTTCATCCTTCATTCTTGTTAAGTCCTCTGTGTCCTCTTCCCCTCCAGTGTCTCTGCATCTTTCTATGCAGAAGCCCATCTCTAACCCCGACTGAAATATTCCCATTCCCTCTTCTTTAAAACAAACATCTTCCAAGTGATCTCTAGCCTTTACTTTTCAAGGACTGACACAAAACAGAGATTGTTGTTGGAGATAATAGGGGGGAAATCAAAACAAAGGCATTAACAGGACAGGTGCTGTTTATGCATTTTTGTTGCATCCCATTCCCCAGCCTCTGCATCCACAAATTATATGAATTTAGATTTTAAAAACTCTTTGAGATAGAGACTTTGTCCTCTTTTTGGTAAAGTATCTAAGCATTATATGCTTGACAGCACAGGCGAGCGTCAGTTGAGCATTCCCATAACTGATATGAAAGTTCCAGCTCTTCCAGTGTGATGCTGTAGCAAAAATGGCTACTGCAATTTTTTGATGAATGAACAAGGGAGAAGTGAGTAGATGTAGGGAGGTGATTTTACCTCTGTATATGCAAGTGGTGAAACCAGTACTAGGAAATTTCATACAGTTCTGGTGTCAACATTGGAGAGGTGAGGAAAAGAGCCACAAAAATTATTCAAGGCATAGAGAAAATGTCGTACAATTAGAGACTTAAGCTAAACAGATTGAGCACTTTATGAAAAAGAAGACTAAGAGGGAACTTGATTACAGCGTATAAGTATTTTCATGGGGGGAAAACCCCCAGATACCGAAGGGCTCTTTAATCTAGTGGAAAAAGGCAGAACGAAAACCAATAACTGGAAGCTGAAGCCAGATCAGTTCAAATTGGAAATTAGGCACAATTTGTAAACAGTGAAGGTGATTAACTATTGAACAAACTACCAAGAGAAGTGGTGGATTCTCCATCTCTTGAGGTCTTCATATCAAGTCAGGTGCCTTTCTGGAAAATAGGATTTAGTCGAACACAAGTTATTGGACTCAATACAAGGATGACCAGGTAAGATTCCAAGGCCTGTGATATACAGGAGGCCTCCCTCAATGATCTAATGGTCCCTTCTGGCCTTAAACTCTGACATTCTGAAGTGACCCTTTTGTTTTAACTTGGATACCGGCATGTGCACATGCAATATAGTGAGGCCTGCAGCACATTTTTAAATTGGTATGTTAAAGCACAGTTTGAAAATGTATGATCGTGGTGATAACGTTGCCGTTTTCTAATTGGGTCACTGATTGTACCTGGAGCGTGTCCAATGTGGTGTCCTACAACTTGTTTTCCTCCTTCCTTTGACCCATTCAGGACAAGTCCCGAGTCTCTGAAGACTATCTCCGGGCTTCTACTCATCTTGTGTCAAAATATCAAATGTCCTTTTTTCTGGCCTAATCCTATCTGTGTGTTTGTGAAAGAGAGACCTCATGGACAGAGGACCACTGTTGCTCCTATCTCTCAACCATTTGCATTTGATGTGCCCTGCTCATTGCATTTTGGTGGGCCACCATATATCAATATCACAGATGACTTCTGAGCCAGGAAATGCACTGACTTTTAAAGGTTGAATCTTTTATTATATTGTCTCCTAGACCATAGTCAAATGTAGAACAAGAGGAATAAAAAAAACCCTGTAATGCTTTTCTTTTAGAGAGTCAAAATAGTCCCTCTCTGGAGTCAGCCATGCCAAAACAAATGACCCGTACAAAACCACAAAAACAGGCTTTTTTTTAATAAAAAGTGAGACCAATGTTTATTGGGTGGGATTTTCTTTCGCCTATGTACAATAGTCATGCGTGAGCATTATGCTAACAGAAAAATCCAAACATCACGAAGTTACTTCCAAAGTCCAGACAGTCCAAACAGCAATGTCCTTAGCTCAAGTCAACAGGAACAGTGGGGTTGATTTGGTGTTTTTGTTTTTTACACAACAAATTACCTGGTAGAATGACTGTGAGAGGACCTGACACATAACCACCTACAGTGGGACGTACAGAAATCCATAAGACAACATATAGAGAATTTACACAAGATAACAAGGTAAATATTTGTAGAAGGATCTTCTCCAAAAAGGGAAGTAGGGATAAATGGATGGGGGTTTTTTTGGGGGGGGGGAAGGGAATGGAAAAAATAACCCTGGCTGTTCTCAATTTATAGACTATATTCACAGTGAAAATCAATCCTTCTAGCTCCGAATGCTGCCAGTTACCTCAGCTTGCATCCTTCCTCCCATCCCCACTCAATCCCTTTATCAGCCTCAAATAATAAAAATACTCTAAATCCAAACTTCATTCTATTTCCCCTCTGCTGTAGTTCTTGTCAACTTGTATTATACAAAAATAAAACAAACTTAGACATACCCTCAGCTACAAGAAACACTCACTCGGCTTCCCAGCATGAGGATTAATCACAGCTAATTATGTCAATACCAAGTTGATGATACACATAACATTGTATAAATGCCATTAAGCAAACTCAGTGGCGATAACCGTGGGGGGAGGGGGGGGGAACAAAGGCAAATTGGCAAACGTTGTCTTCCATGTCATAGTGCTCTGAAGCCATTTCTTCCACTGTTTGGCTTTAGTCTGCTTCCTTCTTAGCCAGAAACAATGCAGTGTCCATGGGAAAGCTAAGACATGTTGTATATATATACCTGATTACTACAGAGAACTGTTAGCCTACCAAGAAATGGCAATGTGCTGTTTAGGACCATGATTTTCATTACTTTGTTACCCATGAAGCTTTTTATGCAGGGCAGGAAGATGGTGATAAACAGACCATAGATCAGATAAAACAAGATTCTAGACCCCTGAAAGATGCACTCATATTCAACTGCCCGTTGCGTGACGGAATTCATCTCTAGCACACGGGGTGTGTGTGTGGGGGGGTGTCTTCTCAGATTAGTTTAGTTAGGGATAAGGTATATAACCTAATATTGTGTAGAGGGAACATAGCACCCTAGCAATCAGATGTGAAAAAAATAATCCCTTTCCCTCTTTTCACGCCATTGGAAACTGTTGGCTCCCTAGCCACTAACTCCTGCTTGCCATACTCATGGGAGTAATTCCCAAACTGGTCTCAAGGGGCCAGTTGTCTCACTGGGGCTACAGATAAGAGTCAAACAAGCAGGACTTGGGTCTCTTTTTCTACCAGCCTATAGCTTCGGGGTATTAACATTTTTCTTGGCCCCTTACAGTTTGCAGTATTTGTCGTTAAATTAAACATTGTGGTCATCAGCCATCACTTTTGTGTCTTTCTGAGATCTTGCATCAAGGCTTTGAGACTACTCCTCACTCCTTCTCGCTCACTCAGACACCCAGGATAAAAGCCCAACTCTTCGCTTCTGTTCCGAAAATTGCTTTACGGTTTCAGCAGGCTCCTGTGCTTGAAGAAGTCTACATTTCCCTGTGGCTCAGTAGATTTATTTGTTAAGGTTCACAATGAAGGGCAAGCGTGACGGGCAAACTAAACATCAGGTTAATAAGCTTGCTCTGTATCATGAGCATAATGGGTGAGTGCCAATGAGCCTGCAAGCTTGGATGGGCTTATTTGTCAGTTTGAATTTTTGGAAAACAGTATGCGAGCATGTTTGTAAGTTAATTTAGGGCTGGCTTGGTAGCTCTGGAGGTTAAAGTCTTTTGTAAAGGCACAGAACAGGTACAGTACAGCACAGGTTGTGGCAATGCTAGTTATCCCACCCTTAGCCTGTTACTGTACTACTACTGCATCTAGGGGTGACATGTTACTTCAGGCTCTGTGGCCCATTCAGGTTATAGCTTCTCAAGTGAGACCTCTGACAACTGCCTGTTTATGTAACATGGCCAGATGTCCACTAGGAAGTGAACTGATTGAAACCAGCAGCAGAGGTGAACAGCTCTGTATCCCATTATTAAATCCTTTTAAGCCCTTCTTTATCCTCTAACAGATTAGCCAAAAAATCTCAGGCGTCACCCACTAAAAAGAGGTGAAAATTAAGAGTAAACAAAGGATTCAACCAAAACTAATGTACACAATAGGAGCTGAACTACAAGAATAAAATTGGCTATTTATTGTACTTATAACTGCAGATGGATCTTTGAATGACTTCTTCAGCTGTCTAGCATGTTTGATCACAGAGCCATACAGACCTGTGTATCATTAGTGCTCACATTCAAAACAACTGAACACAAGCCAGCAAACATGGACAGTAGTGTAATGCCAAGATACCATCTCTAATTACCTACATTAATCTACCATGTCAGCTCCTAAATCCACCAGCTTGGAGAGGACCTGAAGATAAATACGGCCTGATTCTGTCAAGTGCTCAGTCCCTTCAACTCCCATTCACTTGTGTAGGAATTGAAGGAGCTCAGCAGGTTGCAGGAGATGGTCAGGGCTTCACAGGATGCAGGTCTATAGGGAGAAGGGTGGATTAGTGAGACACCTTGGTGGGAGTGACTTGAAGAAATCCAGTTACAGTTAAATACGTGACTCAGTTTCTTCCTAGTTCTACAAATTCAGCTACTGAAACCTGGGCAAAGGAAAACAGCAGAAGTTGCAGCTGCTCTGGTCAAATGGGCACAGAGACCTACACTGCAATAAAAAAAACAAAACTGTGGCACTGAGCACAATGCAATTGACTTGGGCTAGTGGGGGTTGCGGGCCTAAAAGGAACAGGGTAGAAGTCTGGGCTCAGGCTGGAGCTGAAACCCTGTCATGGGGTTTCAGAGCCAGGGCTGCAGCCTGAGCCCGAACGTCTACACTGCAATTTTTAGCCACATAGCCTGAGCCCCAAGAGCCTGAGTCAGCTGACATGGACCAGCTGTGGCCAGGCCACAGGTCTTTATTGAAGTGTCGACATACCATTAGGAGCTAAGACATTGGCTGAATGGTATCACATTACGCTAGACACCACAATCTATGTTGATAAATGCCATTGAGAAATTGGTTGACCCCCTGCTCTTTTCCCTTTAAGTTACAAACTCTTTTGGCCAAACCTGAGTAGTTCTTTCTAAGGTTTTCATCCATGACATTTTACCCGGGCAAGCTATTAAAAAACACTGCATAAGGATTTGGCCTGATGGTTACCAAGGTCACCACTTTTAATATATAATCTATGAAGAATAAACTTTCCCTAAAGACAAAATATAGCCAAGTAAAGACAGGGAATTAAGTTGGGTGATGGACAGATACTATACTAAGCTGAAGAATGTAGTTAAAACCCCCCCAACCCTTATCCTCAAAACTAGAGCGATGGTTCAAATTTTTCTGATGCAACTTTTGTCATCAGAAAAGGCTGATTTTACAAAATTGAAACATTTCATGGGAATGTATTGATTTTGTGGCAATTTTCTACTGGAAATTATCATAATGTTTCATTTTGATAAGGTCGAAACATTTAATTATAACTGTCGTTTTGACATTTATATTTAAATAATAGTCAAAATGTTTTGATGACAATATTAAAGTCAAAATGATAAAGTCAAAAATGAAACATTTTGACTTTATCAAAATGGTGGATAAGAGCAACTTTATTGAAATGAAATATTTCTAGACGGTTAAAACAAACTATTTCACTTCCTAAAAATTCCAAAATTTTGACTATTTTCCTAATTCAGGATGAATCCAAATTTTAAAATCTCAAACTTTCCTGCAGGACAGTTTTTATTTTCATCTTTTTATTTTAAGATGTTCTACTCAAAATGAACAGTGCCAAGAGGCTTAGACAAACCACTGACTCTTCTGGTAGAGGTGACTGTCTCCCAGGAAGCTAGGGAGAAAAAGTTGAGTGTTCTTGCATGAAGAGGTTCAATAGAGACATGGAACATCTTGCTCCCAAGTTTACATTTCACAAGGAAAAGGATATACTCAAAGAAAATGCTGAGGCAAATCTTTAGAGGAAATCTTTGGATTAATTTTCCTGCCAATTTCATTGGGAGCAAACACATTTCTCTTTGGGCTCATGTGATGCGAAGTGGAGGGTATGCATAAAGCCATTGGAATCTGGGGCACATCACAGAGGATCCTGCTTCAGTTTTTAATTCAGGGCTCTTGTAAGTAAAAGTGTATTATTCAGTGGGTTAGATCCACTAATGTAGTAAAGCAAAATAGTTGCATTTTATGAACAGCCAAATAAAGCGGAACTGTTTGGCTTGGATAGTTTATAATAAAGAAATAATACATGCTAGATTAGCTCCTCTCACTTGCCCAGCTTTTGCTACCCATCTTAAAAGGAGCTATTCCCCAGAATAACAATCCCTGGCTCAATCCACCTACTTTCTAGTGTTCTGTTCTGTCAGCAATAAAGAATTCCAACGGGCAGCATGAGACAGGCCTATCACGTGACTGACTTTCCTCAGCAAGTGTTTTAAGCATCATTCTTCTCCCTTACTGATTATATCTATCTTTCCTCCCTGGATATGTCACTTTTAATTCAATCAACTCTAGACCTGGTCTGCTGTTACCCCGAGCATGTACTCAAGGCATACTCTATTTCCTGGTGTTTACATTCCATAATATTGGCTGTGTCCCATACAATTTTATGGGCAGTAGGACACACCACAAGTTTGAGGAAAAATAGCAATACTTCTAAAGAGAAACAGGGAGGGGCAAAGGCAAAATGAGCATGAACTAATGTAATAGTATTTTCCTATCAGGCATGGTGGTTTTTCATAAGAACGGCCGTACTGGGTCAGACCAAAGGTCCATCTAGCCCAGTATCCTGTCTACTGACAGTGGCCAATGCCAGGTGCCCCAGAGGGAGTGAACCTAACAGGTAATGATCAAGTGATCTCTCTCCTGCCATCCATCTCCACCCTCTGACAAACAGTGGCTAGGGACACCATTCCTTACCCATCCTGGCTAATAGCCATTAATGGACTTAACCTCCATGAATTTATCCAGTTCTCTTTTAAACGCTGTTATAGTCCTAGCCTTCACAACCTCCTCAGGCAAGGAGTTCCACAAGCTGACTGTGCGCTGTGTGAAGAACAACTTCCTTTTATTTCTTTTAAACCTGCTGCCCATTAATTTCATTTGGTGGCCCCTAGTTCTTGTATTATGGGAATAAGTAAATAACTTTTCCTTATCTACTTTCTCCACATCACTCATGATTTTATATACCTCTATCATATCCCCACTTAGTCTCCTCTTTTCCAAGCTGAAAAGTCCTAGCCTCTTTAATCTCTCCTCATATGGGACCCGTTCCAAACCCCTAATCATTTTAGTTGCCCTTCTCTGAACCTTTTCTAGTGCCAGTATATCTTTTTTGAGATGAGGAGACCACATTTGTACGCAGTATTCAAGAACTTCAGAAAGATCTCACAAAACTAAGTGATTGGGCAATAATATATTCACCGTTTTATTCTCTATCCCCTTTTTAATAATTCCTAACATCCTGTTTGCTTTTTTGACCGCCTCTGCACACTGCATGGACGTCTTCAGAGAACTATCCACAATGACTCCAAAATCTTTTTCCTGATTTGTTGTAGCTAAATTAGCCCCCATCATATTGTATGTATAGTTGGGGTTATTTTTTCCAGTGTGCATTACTTTACATTTATCCATATTAAATTTCATTTGCTGTTTTGTTGCCCAATCACTTAGTTTTGTGAGATCTTTTTGAAGTTCTTCACAGTCTGCTTTGGTCCTAACTATCTTGAGCAGTTTGGTAGCATCTGCAAACTTTGCCACCTCACTGTTTACCCCTTTCTCCAGATCATTTATGAATAAGTTGAATAGGATTGGTCCTAGGACAGACCCTTGGGGAACACCACTAGTTACCCCTCTCCATTCTTAAAATGTACCATTTATTCCTACCCTTTGTTCCCTGTCTTTTAACCAGTTCTCAATTCATATTCTTAGTTCATTGATTCAGAATGCAACAGTCCTCAAGTTATGAATGGACTCATTTTCAAAAAGGAGGGGTCTTATCAGGATGTCATTGAATAAAAAATTACTGGAAATAATTCTCCAGATAGAGCCTATAAAATGCTTTACAAATTATTAAGATCTCCTGCCTCTTCCTAATGACACAATATCGGTGAATTTTCCTCAAGGGAAGAGGACCCATGCGCCAATGAAGCCTCATGGACACAGTCTTGCAAGGTGCTGAGTGCCCTCCACAATCACTGACTTTAATGGGACTTAAGGGGACCTTGCAGCAATTTTTTAGACCAGACCCTTAGTGTATGACCAAAGCGGTGCAGAGGGCCTTCTGCGGAACCTCTGTACCTGACAGAGTGAAATTTGCCTCCATATATTTTATGTTTTTTTTTAAACTAGTAACTGAAAGTATCTACTGCAGCTCATAACCTTGTATCTTTTGTATATTAATAACTTGGGAAAGTCAGACATATGTTAAATAGTGCAAAATGCTGACCATATATCAACGCATTGTGCATTAGCTCTTCAACATGCTGGTTTTTTTAAAAAAGAAACAAAAGACTATTGGATATATTTAACATGAAACGTGGAGATGTGTTTCTAATCATTCTAATGAAACTACCTGTTTCATTATGTTAAATGAAAAAGGATGGCTTGTGTATCTTTATTTTAACTCATGATTTAATTTAAACATATAGCTTACTTAAAAACAACTGAGTTGATTGCATTTCCAATTTAAAGCCTAGCTGTCATCAATAGGTGCATCCTATATTTGGATGGCTGCTTGCACTGCCGCAGATATACCGGTAATAGAAATGCACTGAATGAATGTATGAAATCCAGTCTTCGCGTGTTTGCCTAGCACTCAGTACATGCAATTATAGTAGCTGTAAGGGGAAAGAAAAAAATGAAACGATTTGCTTACTTTAGTACTGTAGCAAATGACTGTGTTGACAAGGTCACCGTCCTAAATTGACATAGTCAGCGCCACATCCAACTGCTAAAAATCCACCAATATTTGCATGGTGATGTCTGTAAGAACTTCTCTGAAGTGTCAGACTCATAATTTTTTCCTCTGGTTTGTTTAATAAGCAATTTATTTTAAAATTAAGAATCCAATGTGCTTTCAATTTATCCAGGAAAAAAACAGAGTGCTATTTCTTGCTTGGGGTAGACATGGCCAGCTTTACAAAATGTAGTCTATTTCTTTGTTATACACATGACTCTTGTTAAGCCAGATAACAATTCCTTTTGTTATCAGATGCTAATGAGAGTTGTTGTTTACAGTGTTAAGTGATCAATTGCTTTTACTCTGAATCACACTGGTTCAGAGCTATAATAATCAGTATAATATAGAGATGTTGTAGTAAAAACAAATGTATAAAATCTTCAAAAAATGTATGCCCTGTACTATCAGATTATTAAAGCTCCAGATATTATTTAACATCTAATGGGCTGAATATAAATGATATTGTAAAGAAAACTTTGTTGATCAAAGAAGGGTTTAACCATTTTAATGTTTATGGATTTGTTTTGAAAATATTTTTAACTGGGTAATGTCAAACTTTCCAATTTTAATTCTGTATGCATTAGCATTTCAATAGATTGTACTTCCAACTCTTTTTGACATAAAATAATTAATTTTTAAATCTTGGATCTAGTTATCTTTTTTTCCTTGTTGCCACTATTTTTCAATAATTTGATTAGCTTTTAGAAGAAAAGCAACAGCAACCACAGGGGATTTTGTAGTAACGATAGACTATATATTTCTTCTCCAAAAGCAGCTCTGATGCCTTTGAAAATAATTTGAAGTTTTTTTATCAGTGCAGAATTAAGGAGTAATGTTGTCTAATTTGCTATGTTTAGTGGAACACAGTACTCTAGATGTTTGTCAGAGAATGCTTTGAATCGTATGCTATGTGACTATAACCAAGACTACAAAAGTGATTTTTAGAATTTTTTGCACTGCTTTTATTAGCTTGGTAAAAAGAAAAATCCCAAATATGGATCAGCCAATAGTTTAACAATTGGTTAGTGAGATGTATATTTTTCACATTGCTAGCAGCACTGAAGTCAATGATCTCTAGTTTGTATTTTTATTGCAAATATCTGATCTGGACATTTCAACCAAACCTGAACACATCATGTAGGTTTCAGGGTAAAACTATAAATTCAGAGTGATGACCTCTACGCCTAGCAAAGTGATCGTTTACTTTCAATAAAAACAAAAACAGATTACAGTTGATCATTTAGACATAACTGCTTGTAACAGTCACCAAGCCACTACAGTCAGGTATATAGACAGCCCTTAGGAGACATGCTGCCTATCTGATGACATTTAAAGCTTTAAAAAATCCCTTCTAGATACTGCAGAAAATCATCATGATTCAGCATAGGATGTTGGTGTCACCAAATGAAAACAAAAGTGTTTAAATCATGTGCACTGGCAATACTGCCATTAAACCATTTAAGGGTCCAATCTTGCAAACCCCAGCAATCCCATGGGCTGGAGTGGGAGTACTAGTGTGAGTAATAACTACTTACATAGATGAGGTTTGCATGACTGTACCCATAACTGAAGCAATGATCCCTTTATGTGTTGATTTTAGCAGTATAAGAAATGATACACAATTTAAATTTCACATTTCTGTTTTATGTCCTACTTTCAGTCTATAATGGTGTGATCAGAGAGCTAAGGCATAAAGCTCCTTTAACTTTTAGAGTTGATATACTATGTAAATATAAGCAGATAATGCTGTTTTAGTAGATGAAATAAATTGTATGTCATTTTTATTAAACCAACAGTAAAATAACTAGACTGTATTATTACAATAGAAGTATAGAAGACCAACAATTGTACAATTGAAACTCTTTAGCAAAATTTGTTTCTATTATGTATATCCTTGTAAATTTAAATAAATTTAGCATTATGAAGTGTTCACAATGATTGTTTCTTGTTAATTTAAGGAATTTTCACCCCTTGTTAAGGCTAAATGTAATTAAAATTTAGAAGTACTGGTAAAAGTAAAAGTTTATCACACTCTGTTTTTTATGAGATTTTAACTAAAAGATGTACGTTACACCTGTATGTGACTTATAATGGCTTCTCAGCAAGGAATGCAGAACCACTTACATTACATAAACATTTAAAGAGGAGAATGCTAATACATTGAAAGAGTTAAACATCAGTAGCAATCTATCAAATGAAGACATTTCATGAAGTCCACTCTCTGGGAGAACATTCACCATGTGACAAAAGCCTTGCATCCTCGTTAGTCTGATGTTCATTTAATTTTAAAATCAGAATCATTAAATGAGATAAATAGGATCTTAAGAAAACTGACATCTTCCTTCTCAGGTAAAGGCCAGAACTGAAATAATAATAAAAAATCCAACAGATTGCTTTACAGGCAAATTTACATACTGTCTCTTTAAAACACTGCATGCCCAAAAGCCTTTTGGGTTTGGAATGTACCACTGCATCAAGTATCTCACAAAGCCCCTAAATATCACGAGAAGCTTTAAAAAAAAAAAAAAAAAGAAAGAAAGAAAGAAAATTCCAGTTGAATGAAACTGTTTTAGCAGAGTGCTTCAGCTCAGCTCCTAGAACTGGAATTTCAGATAAACAACAGAGGACGGGGAACAGAATTTTTATTTTTAACGTGTCCTTTTGTAATGCAGCTACAAGGTTTCTGATGAACTTAAGAACAAAGAGATTGAGAGTGCAACTGTCATCAATATCAGCAGTGTGCTTAGACTGAAGCTTGTAGGAAGAGCAGATGAATTCTCTGACGATATGTGACTGGTGGAGACTCTGATTGTGTTGTCCTTCCCAATAGCATTCTGCAAGAGACAACACTTTCCTTGGTCACTGTTAAGCATTTTCATTATACTTTAATATATTTAGATGTAAAATTCATCCTGTCAGTTTCTCCCACTCCAATTTCATGTATTTCACCATTATGAATTTAAGTATATGAGAAGGATAAAACAGGATGTCAAAATGACAGTGGTATTAAAATACAATTTGATTGTAACTATCAAAACACTTGTAAGGGACACCATCAAAGTAATCAGGTGGGGAAAAAAAAGAATAAACAAAAAATGACATACTTTGAGAGCGAACCCAATTGGAAGATCTAACCTTCTAAAATCAAGCAATATTTTAAAGAGATCCGTGTTCAACATGGAAATTCATTTTTAAAAAGCAGATGCAGGACTTGCTATGAAGTCTGTCTTGTGTAGCCAACAGGAAGGATTGTTTGAAAACAAAGTATTGTTGGATTCCTATAGGTAAGACTGGAGCCATCATCAGAGTAGGCTTATGGGTTGGCCTAGCAACAGGAGCAATGTCCATTTAGTTTCTTTTCCCAGTTGCTGGATTGTTATATGCCCTGTGTTTTCATGCACTAATGCTACATACAATAAACCAGTATCTTATGCAGCTGTACATTACACACAGTAAAATAACAGGATAATATTAGGGGCAGATTGGCAGGTCATGTGCAGGTACACACGGGACAGTACACAAGGTGTATTCTTTAACCCCTGGGCCAGCAGAAAGGTTACAGATTAGTTTAGTTTCCATGAGAGTCAATCTTCCACCTCTAGGGATGGTCCTTATCGGTCAGGTTTGAAGCAGGCTGGTGGAACAGCATAGGGAAAGGTTCCAAGTCTCCAGGGGCTGTCAATCTAGCTCCTAATGTATTATATAACTGTCATTTCATTTATCCTAAATCAGTATTCTGTCAGCCATAAAATGAAATCTGCTGTATTTCTGGGACTTGGTAAATGCCATATGATTACATGTTCCTGCAGATTACTAGCTAATTACACTTCCTAGGTGCCACACTAATTACTATTTGACCTGCAAAATCAGTTCTTGGGAAGCCGAGTGGAAAGAGGTCTCGGAGGGAATCCCAACAACTATGTGGGAATTAAAATGTAATTATCTCACCAATGCATGGTACCAGGGTAGCAAACACTTTGGGCCCAATCCCGAGCTCCTGACTCAGGCAAAACTCCCTTTATTATGATAACTTGGTACCCAGCCATGATGAGAATTTTGTCTGAGGAAAGAGTCCAGGATTGGGTCCTGGATTATTACATTTCAGATTGATATTTGTATTATGAAAAATAAAGTGCTACTGTAATAGGATCCACATTCTTACCTCATTAAGACAGAGTTCTGTGTCTACAGATTCATTGGATTTCCGCTTCTGTGCCTATAGACAAATGCAAAAGTTACACAGTATAGATGTATATTTATACACATAATATGGATATTTCTGTTTGAATAAGCTCTTCTTGATTGTTCTGTTTCATATTAACATGCCTCTATAATAAATGAGTAGGAATGAAGAGCAAATAGTAAAATAACGGTCTTGAAGTAACAATATAATCTCAGGGCTTGTCTTCATAGAGCCTTAGTGGATGGCAAGCTGGGGTGTGACTCTACAGAACGGTAGCTAGCCATTATATTTCAAATGGTAGATCATCAAAACACACAAAGGAACTTTTAATGTGCAGTAGCTGGGTCCACATAACCAGTTAGTGCGTGGCAAACTAGTGCACTACAGATTTACAGCGCATTAAGTCCTCTTGTAGACAAGCCCTTTCAGTTTTAATCCCCACTGTGAATTTAAAATACACATTTTGAAAAAGCCAGTAAGAATAAGGGCATAAGGCACTCAGCTATTACTGTGATGAGTGCCATAGAAATGCCTACATATAAATCAAGTCAATAATCAAGGGTCTATGTAAAAGACACGTATGGTCCTGGTAGAGAAAAATGGAATATGATCATGCTTTCAGTAAATATTAATTAACACTAGTGCATCTTAACTAGAAAATATGGACTTTGACCAGTGTATTCTTAACAGTTAGGAAAATATACACCATATTTCAAAGTGTTTTACTTCTGCTAATAGTTAGAATTTTATCCAGATGTTAAGATGACCAGTAAAAATATTTTAAAATAAAAATGTATTAATTTCTGTGTCGTGCTACAGCCACAAAGCCTGTTCTGGAAAGTTACCAGATTATGCAAACAGAACAACATTTACTTCCTTTAACGAATGTACCTATAAATCAAACTGAAGTCAGAGGATCAGGGGGACTAGATACCAGGTGCCCCACCTCACAGGCTCCAACCACCAAATGATATAGTCATTCTCTCTCTCTCTCTCGTTTCCCTGCCTCAATTTTTTCCCCATTATTTATGTACAGTGGAAAAGCTTCAAAAAGAGAACCTGAGGGGGCACCTCATCAGAATATCCCATGACCCAGTGGTTAGGGCACTCACTTGTGAGGTTGCAGATCCCTGTTCAAATCCCTTTTTCCCCCTCAGGCAGAGGGGGGACTGGAATCAGAGGTCTCCAACATCTCAGGTGTGTATCCTAACCATCAGGCTAAAAGTTATGAGGGATGTCATCCTGCGTCTCATCTTCTGTTAGCTTGTCTGTAGGGGCCCAATTCAGTAGGTGAGTTCTGAGCATGGTTACTGGGTCGGGTCCCACAGGGGAGTTAGGGAGATGATCCCCAGTCCATGCATTGTTCTGGGGCTTAGGTGTGGGGCTGCAGTGCATATATACAGAGGCAGAAACACAGGCACCTACTGAACTTTTACCTCAAAAATTTCAGTGCTAAGCAAGTTTTGGCACGTACAGGGTTCAGCAGCAGCAGCTGAGGTGTTTGTGAATCCCAGTGGGGCCTGATTCTGGGATTCAGGCACCAAAAGTGGCAGGTAGGCACCTAAGTCCTTTTGTGAGTCTAGCCTCTAGCTGAAAAAATAAAACTCTGGCAGTGAATTTTGAGTGCTATTTGGCCAGATTAGAAATGACTTTCTCTGGTGACAACAATGCTGATTTCACTCCTCATTGGCTTGCCGCAAGGGGAAACATGAAAAGCAAGGAGAAACCAAAGTGGAGCCTAATCCTGCATTTCTTTTTCACCACATCCTTCCACTGAGTCAAATGGGAAAGTGGAGATCCAAAGAACATAGGATGAGATCTTTGGATTTTACAGTACAAATTATAGAAGGACTTCGTTGAGATTTTCTACCTCCTTGCTATGTGCTAGATACCCAAGTCCTTATACAAGCTTCTGTCTACTGCCCATGTGTATTTCCTAGTAGCTATGCCTGGCTTGGGTTATAGAATACCATTTAGGACACTACTATTTCTAATTAGCTTCTGCTCTATACCAAGGATTAAATTTTATCTTTTCTTAAGACTTAATATAGCTCTCAAAAATGAAGAGAGAGAACAAGGTCATGTTCCTCTTCCACTACATTCATCTCGAAAAGAAACATAACCAGTGCAGCACAGAAAGTATATTTGCATTTTAGAAAAAAACTGTTTTTAGGGTGAAATCAACAATTATCAGGTAGAATCCCAAATCAACAACAAAAGCTTTTCAATAATTTTGATCATCATTCACTAGCTTTAAATTGGGAAGAGTTACCTATATATTTAATGAGGAGCATTTTAACAACAATCAATACATTTATTCACCTGCTTCAAGTAGAACAGAAGTTCCTTCTTCCTTTGGATTTTAAAAAAGTAATTTTAATAATAAAGTGGCCTTTTCTCCCATCAAAGTGTAAGGGATAATGTCTGTAATTCAAAAATAAAACAACACTACACCTTCTTTATTTTTTGTAGTGAGGGAGGGTGGGTTTGCAAGAAAAAAATTAGATTCCAGGTTTTATCTGCCAAGTTTCAAATTGGAAGAGTAGATTTTTACTGCTGAGTTATAAACCTGAAAAAATGGTTATAATGGAAATGCTGGCATAGGCTGCACTACTAAAATACAATAGTGTATCACTAAATCACAAGTAATTTTGGGGGTGGAGGGGGCAGGGAAAGAACCTGTAGGCAGAAGAGTACACGATGGGAAGCTTATATCAATAATTACATCCTAAAGGGAAAATCCTTCCTGCCCCACTCCTAGACACAAAGAGAAGAGAACACAGCAAAACAGATGGTGCTGTGCTTCACAGGAAAGGAGTGCTTTACTTGGGGGGCCAAGTCAGGACTCAGACACTACTGATGGTCTTCACGCACATGCACTCACACACAAAAATGAGAAATGATGTGGCGCCCCATTATCTGTTCATCTATAAAATATCCCAAAATCTTATACACCTCTACCTTGATATAACGCGACCCGATATAACACGAATTCGGATATAATGCAGTAAAACAGTGCTCCGGGGGGGCGGGGCTGCGCACTCTAGTGGATCAAAGCAAGTTCAATATAACGCAGTTTCACCTATAACGCGGTAAGGTTTTTTGGCTCCCGAGGACAGCGTTATATCGACGTAGAGGTGTACAAGATAAAGAGGTTTGCATCCCTTGCATGCTGCAGAGTGCAGTTCTGGCGGGGAAATTCTGCACCTCAAGATGCAGGAGGCTTTGGGGGAACACAGCTGTGTCTTACACAGGCTACTGTAAATGCCATCCCCAGCCTCAAAGATCTCCTCAGGACAGTGTAATTCCTTGCCCGGTACACAGGAACAGGGTTTGTCCCTAAGGTATTAAGACTTTTCAGTCAGAGTAAAGATAAAATAAAACACACAACTGACTAATAAGACTACAGTAGAACTTCAGAGTTACAAACACCAGAGTTCCGAACTGATCAGTCATCCACACACCCTATTTGGATCCGAAGTACGCAGTCAGGCAGCAGAGACAAAAAAAACCCCCAAAACAAAACAGTACAGTGCTGTGTTAAATGTAAACTATTAAAAAATAAATAAAAGGAATATTTAAAAAAGGATTTGACAAGGTAGGAAACTGTTTCTGTGCTTGTTTTATTTAAATTAAGATGCTTTAAAAGCAGCACTTTTCTTCTGCATAGTAAAGTTTCAAAGCTGTATTAATTCAATGTTCAGTTGTCAACTTTTGAAAGAACATTTTATGAGTTATGAACATTTCAGAGTTACGAACAACCTCCATTCCCGAGGGGTTTATAACTCTGAGGTTCTCCTGCATATTTCAAAATTAGACTTATTTTCAGACTTCACATAGGGCCTGAGCCTGCCATAAGGATGTTCAAGAGAATTTTTTTTACTGACTGAAATGAGAGCAGAATTGGGCTTGTAAAAAAATCGATGGAAAAGAAGTTTTAAAATAATTCTAAAGAAAAGAGGTCTGGGATTTGTGTTACTGGCTAAAATCAAATCTGCTAACGATTCATACACTCAGCTGTAATCTACTGCTGAATGTAGAATGAATAGTTACAGGTAATAGACTGACTGACCTAAAAAACCTCCAAATTACTATACACCTTTTCCTTTTGTTACTATAAAAACAAGCAGTAACTTTGTTTAACTACAGTTCTTAAAGCCCATCCAGCAAGGAATGATTAAGAAAGTTTGAGATGGGTTGACTGATAACTGTGGCTTTGCAGGAAACTCCTGTTTGGTTGGACTCAGAAATCTGGCCAGTCTTAAGAAGCTGCCTGAGTTTTGTCTTTTGTCATCAGTCTTGTGCTGAGTTACCCTTTTATGTTTTGTAAAACGTGCCCCTTAATTTTGTAAATAACCTAGTTACTATGGTAGAAAAGCAAAGATTCATATTTAAGAATTTGAACAGTCATGAACGCTGATGAAATTTTCATTACACTGCACATCTATCAGGAGTCTTAGTTTAGCTTGGGCAGTCTCAGGGTTTTAAAACACTCCCTCCGCCCCCCATAAGGGACCGTGCCCAAGCCAATGTCCTGAGACCAATGTCCTGGCTGGTACAGAAAGCTTCCCAGCCCATTTCGGAAAAGAACCGGTGCCTCAGGCCCAGCAGAGAGCTGACAGATGCTCTTCCTGGAGAGGAAGGAGAACCAGAGCAAGCAGAGCAAATAACTGTTTCCCTGGAAGGCACGCGGTACTGCTACATAACCTATGTCCACATTACAGCTGGGAGACCTGCGCTAGCTCAGCTTGAGCTAGCACACTGAAAACAACAGTGTGGATGTTGCGGCTTGGGCTCTCAAGCCCACCCAAGCCCATGGGTCTGAGCTTGGGAGGCCACCGGTTTTATGGCTTGTAGTACAGTGATTTTGTTTCACATACAGTGTAATGTTCATCTAGGTTATTCAACGTGCACTAGAGGTCCACTTGTGGACTGTTCCAAACCAAAGTGAGTTTTAATTTGGGAAAAGAAGGGAGCAATGGAGTACTCAGCCTGAAGAGTAAGAGGCATAGAATGAGCAGCTGATCCTGCACACCAGTACTTCTCTGATAGTTTGGTCTTCAGGTATCATGAGAGAATATGTACTTTACAGGCCTCATTGCTTAGATACTATGGTGATAAGCAATATAGCTATACCTAAGACAGGTACATATATTTCATGCTTGTTTTCAGGTCATTTTAATGGGTGGGCTTTGCCATCCTTTCAAATTCTTGGCTAGCTAGAAGCATATTAACAAGGTTTAAAAAAAAAAGAGAAGAAAAAATCTCCCCAAACACCCTCTGGCTGACCCGACTCCTGAAATATTCATAACAAATGACATTATGTGTTCTTTTTGTTCTTTTCTAGTGTTGATTAGAGATTTACTATGCAACCAACCTGTTTTCCTAACAGCAGGACACAAACAATAAACAGAAAAATGCACAGAGTGTAAAAATGCAATCAGTTTAACTCTTCTGCACTCACTAAGTGCTAGCTGCATCTATCACACTTGTCAATAGTATTTCCTTATTAGTACAGTGCTACAACAGTATGCTGCAATATAAATTACCTTTAGCTGGGAAAATAAGCAAAGTGCATGTCAGAGGCAGAGTATACTAAAATAAGGATCTAACTCAGCATACAATAATTCTGAATTCTGTGCCTCACAGCCTGGTGTAATGCTATTTATGCTTTGTAGATTCTCACCATGAAGAAGCCAGACTTTTTTTTTCTGAATCAGCCCCAAAGATGCTACCTTGGAGCATGAATTTGTGTGTGGTCATTTTGCCTAACAGTATCATCCTATTTGGTACAGTAAGTACATTTTAACGGTAGATATTACCAAAACATTTCTGGTATCAGTCTTCAATGCTAGGAACAAAATACATAGTAAGTATCTTACAAAATACGTAGTAAGTCTTCTTATACATGCGTGCATTCCAATGCCAATAGGCAGCTGAAACCTGGCTCATTTCTCTAACCCTCTCTTATCAGGGCACAGAATATTCATAAAGCTCAGGGAAGGCAGATTACCTGCAAAGTTCCCTTTCCCCCTCTGCACAGGGCATCTTGCTGTTTGTTTTTGAGTGAAATTTGTGTGCTCGAGTTTTAGGAGTAAGGCAACTAAGAGCTGTGCGACCACATGATAGATATCTGTCTCAGGATTCTGTGGAAAACAAATCCTTCCTGACTATGCATGGCCAGATACACAGATCTTCAAACACCTTTTCAAGCAGTTAGTTTTTGAATGAGCACAGTACAGAATGCAATACACAGACTAGTCAGCCAAAAATGACTGACCTAGGATCTTCTGAATATCTAACCTTACATGGTGGTATAGTAACTAGTTCTGGGTTTGCTTTCCTTTTCACTCACTCATTTATTTGAGTTAAATGACTTCATATAGCCCTAGATTCTTGTTTCCTATTTTTAGGGGATATTGTGCAAGGTTCCTAATGTTGTCTTTTTATGGATATGCCTCAAGGAAACATTTTTGCATTACGAAAGGCAGAAAGAAAAGAGAATACTAAAAAGCATAGGCAGAATAACTTTTGCTAGCCTAATAACCTAACAACTTAGGCTCCTTGGATTTTTTTCCCCCTCAGCTATAACACTGAACACCATGTAATCCAAAATCTAGTACTTTGGGATTTTATTATTAAAATCCATCTTCCCAGTGATTCTCTACTGCCACCAACCCAGCAATTTATATACCAGTTATAAGTAGCATCTAGATATTGTGCACTGTAATTCAGTTAAAGAAAACAAAAGTGAATATAAAGCGATTAAAGTCCTGTTTAAAAGCCACAGTCCTATTTTAACTTTAAATAAAGAAACTCCACGGTTGAAATCTTGAACCCATTGACTTTACTGGGGGCCAGGATTTCACCCCAGATGTCTAAGCACTAGTGATACTCCTGCTTTCAGTAAACCCACATATCCTATGAGAGGTTACACGTTAAATGCACTAATCACAAGCAAGTTCCCATTCACATTTATCACAAAATCTCAGCACAGTTTGACATGATTGTTCACTATTGGGAGTCTCTGCTTACGAAAAGCCTAGGAGTGGCATAGCCGGTCAGGATTCAGCTGCATTGAGAGCTGGGTGGGGAAGCAAGCCAGTTGCCTGCCAAGGCTGGCTATATGATATGTACACAGCCCCACGCTGCCAATGGAGGGGGAAGGCAGAGTGGGAAAACGAGGCCACGAGTTGCCTCCACACTCCAGAAGCAGGACCAGAGGAAAGGGAACTTGCATTTCTGCAACCAACCAAACTGGCTTGTTTGAACATCTGTCTGTGGACAGATCTGAGCAGCTGTTGTGGTGCTTGTGCAAGACGCTGTTCTCCAGAATGATGCCTGGCTTAAGCAACGGATATTAGTGCTTCTTTATTGAGCACTACATTCCATCAGAAATGTTAAGGGGAAAAGAATTGTCATAAACATTTGTCTAGAGAACCTACTGACCGAGTCTTTTTTAACAGACTAAATTGTTGAGGATTTTCGCATTTATTAACCATATAGTAAATCTGTGTATATGTGCATGTGTACGTACTGTGAGCATGTGCGCACACACAGAATATAGTGGTCAACTTTAAAAACCTGACAATTCCCTCGAAGAAAACCTTAGATAATTAAATGGAAGCGTTCACGATATTTCCTATAGTAAGTATAGGGAAGTAAATGGGAAAACTGCAGATACTAAGATAAGATTATCTATATAGTAAAATTGGCAACTATGAATGCGTACACACCTGAATGCAAGTATATTTGTTTTGCTACATCTGTACTTATGTGACTATCCCTGTTGGGAAGTTTTATTAAATCAGCAACATGATTTAGGGATTGCTTTATAAAAATAATTCAATCTTGAGCAACTATGATTTAGAACAACTGTTGAATTTTGCATTTATGGTCCCAAACAATCCACTCCCATGAGGTGACATAGAAATACTTTTTTTTATTAAAGCTGTATGGAGAAAAAAGTGTTTTACAGGCCCTAAGTCTGCAATTAGGCACAGACAATTATGGAGTTGGGGCCTTAGTGTACAAGTCGCACTTGCTAGGTACTTAAACTAATTTTTAGCATTAAAAATACCATTCAGAATAAAATCGCTCATTATATAGGAGGAAGGAACATTAACTTTTTAAAGAATGAAATAAAGCTGATGCAGGTAAGACTTTAACAGGAATAACCTGCATTTTCTGACAATGAGAAGGCAATAGACATTAAAAGAAATCAGCCAGAAGCAAAAATCCAGCATAGAAAATTTCAGCCCAAACAGGTAAGGTTTTAGCAAAGTTATAAGCCATTGAAAACAGGCTCTTATAAATGGGAAGTGTTAGGCTACCAGCTCTACCTGTAATAATTTATTCTTATTTTCATTAGAATAATGCTACCTTCAGTGAATCTTTCCCCATCATTTTCCGGTGAGGCATTCATACTTACCATTGGTATTCTGGGTTATTAAATTCCTAGATCACTTTAATTCTTAAAGTAAAACTAATATCATGCTAATACTCCTTGTGAACATTTTACTTTCTACCATATACTCATGTTCCAAAGGATTTAAGTGAGGACAAAAAAAAAGTTAAATCAGTCCAATAAGTCCTATCAACTGCCCTCCATTTGTTAAACTGTCCCTCGAGCTGCCCTGTCAGCTTTGTAACAAACTATAAAATGGATGCCTGCAGTATGGAGCTTGTAATTTAATACTAATGCCAGGCAGTGAAGTGGCCTTATATTCATATATACGCATCATCCTACCCCCACTGGAGTCAATAGGACTTTGATGATTTTACTTGAATGGGAGCAGGACTGAGCCCTGAGACAGGGATGAAAACCTGGCCCCACGGAAGTCAATGGCAACACTTCTAGTCACTTCAGTGGGCCAGGATTTCACCCCAAGGACTTGGTCTGTCTCCAGTATTACACAGGAACAATCCTCTCTCATACAAACAGCCTCACTGAAGTCAATGGAGCTATTTGAGTGAGTGGGAAATATCTGTCAGAGTAGGAGTTGGCACAATCATACCCAAATTTTCTATTTCCCATATTCTTTATGAGTTTGATCTTGCACCATGCAAGTCAATAGGAGTTTTTACATTGACTTATATGGGAGCAGGATAAAACCTGTAACTTTCTAACATCTACTTGTATCTGCTATGAATAATTACTCAAATTTGCCATGGGGAAAAAAGTGCTATACAACATAGTTAACTTTTTGCCACAAATAAAATGCTCACTGCACACACACGTGTGTGCATACAAACAAAATGAATGGGCATTTTAAATTTTTAGCAATTATGCATCACATTTTGGAAAATTATGAGTCCATGATAATCAGATTATGCAAATAATTATCAGATTATGCAAAATTATGTTCACAGGAAATAATTCTGTTTTGTTTCATCGCCCAAATCATCCACAGAAATGATGGAAAGCTTATATTCAAGCAGAATAATGTAATGCAGAAAAATGTAAGTATTATAAATAGACAAATCCTAATATTTTGCATAGGTTCCATGTATAAAAATGGCACTAATTGTCACCTCTGGCAGTGAGTCTCATCAGAGAGGCCAAAGATTTATGAGCATATGATTATAAAATCCCATAGTGTTTCAAATGTTTCTTTCCAGCTTTCTTTCTCTTTGAGATTCGCTGCTCTGGCAAGACAGGAAAGATCTCATGTGCTCAGAGATTTTGTAATTCCTTGGTGGCCTCCAGGAGGTAAATCTTTGAAGGTGCAATACACACCAAATTTTAACATCTTTTGGGCTGGGGGGCCTGCAGAGAAACTATGAGGTTCTACTAGCACATACATGCTGCAGTGGAGACTCGAGTGGACTACCTGAAGAGGACCTTGTCTAAAGGATTGTTGGGGCAAATGTTTTCCTGAATGTGCAGGAGCTACACGAATATTTCTGTATCTTCCAAAAAATTCACTTTAAGGCATTTATTTACGTTTTTTTTAGGTGAATATGCACATGTGTGTGTGTGTATGTGCGTGTAAGTGTTTGACTGACAGCTGTGGAGAAAGGCCTGGCTTGACAAAGACCTGGCTGGGATGATTTAGTTGGGGTTGGTCCTGCCTTGAGCAAGGGGTTGGACTAGATGACCACCTGAGGTCTCTTTCAACCCCAATCTTCTATGACTCTTCAATTTAGTCATGAGTCAAGTACATCACAGTCAGCACAACTATCTCGATCCAGAGCTGGAGGGAGCAGCTGGTAGTTCAAATCTCTGTACTCTGCTTAGTCCTTGGCCTTTTTGTTGAGACTACGAAAAAAGCACTACTAAGTGTAGCAGTGGTTTTTGTAGTGTGGACACTTGGGCCTGGATCCACAAAGGTACTCAGGTTTACTAAATCTGGGGGTGAGGCACCTAAATCCCAGTTTTAGGTGCCACTGCAATCCACAGAATTCCTGCCTGGTTGCCGGCTACCTCTTTAGGCACCTAAACTTACTCAGTGCCTACATTTTTGCAGTAAAAGTTTCCTAACTGTCTATGTTTCTGCCTCTCAACATGCAAAATGCTGCCTTCCTTTAGGTGCCCATGCACCTATCTCCTACCTAAGACCCAGAGCAATCCATGGACCAGGGAAAGACAGGCATTCGTCTGCCTAATTCGTGGAAGGGACCCAATCCAGTAGGTGTGCTCAGAGGCTGCCTAACTCACACAAAACAACTGTGGGAAAGGAGGACCCTCTTCCTTATAATGTTTAGCCCAATGGTTAGAGCAGTCACCCAGCATGTGGGAGACCACTGGCTCAAATCCCCATTCCTCCCGATAAGGTGACGGGATTTCAGCAGGGATCTGCCACCTTCAGGTGAGTGCCCTAATCACTAGTTTATGAAATATTCTGATGGGGGTCTTCCTCAATCTCTCCTAGTCAGAGTGTTTTAATTATATAATTGAATAATTAAATATGAAATGTGCAAGAGAGATGACTATAGCCCAGTGGTTAGAGCACTCAGCTGAGAGGTGACAGAGGCCAGCTCAAATCTCTTTTTCATATCAGGCACAGTAGGGACTCGACCCAGAGGGCTCTGATATTCCAGGTGAGTGCACTAACCATTGGGCTACTGGTTATAAGGGAGGCACTTCCCCAACCATTTTGTGTAGATCTAGGTGGAATCTGAGCATGCCTACTGGATTGGGCACTGCACACAAATTAGGTGGGGGAGTGCCTATCTTCCCCGGCTTCTCCCATTGGCTAGCGTAGGCAGTTTCCTGCCTATTGTGTTGAGTTCGTGGATCCACATTCTCAGGTGCCTCTCTCTCACCATTTAGCATAGAGGGAGCCTACACGCCTAGCCGAGGCTTTGTGGATCGCGGTGTTGTTCTTGTGATTGTCTAGGTGCCTAAAAGTTAGGCATTGGCATACTTAAGAATCCTGGTCTTGACCACAAATTCAGTTGCCAGGGAGCAAAATTCATCTCTCACAGACCACCCAGCAAACTGCCTTCAGATGCTAACTATTGCTAATTACCAGTGTAGACTGGATTTTGACCAGTAACCTAAAGGTGAAAGGACTTTGCCCATTATCAATCCCTGAGCCGTATACTACCCTCATTAAACTCACATTCTGGGTATAAAGTGGAGCTGATTTTAACTGAACCAGTTCACTTGTGTCTATTTATAAATAATGACCTTCATTCCTCATCTGCAATAATCATGACTATACTCACATCTAATCACAAACAAAATCTTCATTACAATTATTTATGGGCCAGATGACTCCTGATAAGAACATGATTCTGCAACAGGGACAAGTATACCACAGGCTGATCAGGGTTCATATCTGTATAAAAAAAACGCTAAATTTTCAAAAATGCCCTCTAAATTTGCATCTACAGTTTTGTGCACACAGCTTCTTGCACACACAACCCCCCTGCAAATGTATGCAAAATTAGACAATTAAGGGTGTACATGATTCGAGTGCACAAATAAGATTTTACATTTATATAGAACATTTAATCCCAAAAGACCCAAAAGAAATTAATGTATACACATTCAACTTTTTCAACTTTTTTTTTTATGCCATCACATTTTGGTGGGAGGCAGCCAATAATAAAGAGTACAATGAGCAATAAAATTTGTTTAGCATATGATTATTGTAAATTTTTGCATGTATACACAAATTGAAGACACAAATTTAGGGTTAGGTTTTCAGAGTTAGATGCTTGTAACTGTATTGCATTCATCTGTGCATGCTTAGTTTATAAGCCCAATTACTCAACTTGCTTGCACAAATCAGGTATTTGTCATGGCACATGGTCATCTAGGCATCAAACTCACCATATGGACATACCTGAGTCACACATATACATCAAAGATTGGTGTGCTTCAGTTAGACACACACAAATGTATGTGTGCGTAGCTCTGAACCTCTAACTTGGAATTTCTGGCCATTAGCACCAAGTTGAGCCTTCTGAAAAGGTAACAACTCTCTGACAGAAGAAATACACAGTAAAATAGAGCACTTAGTAAATTAGTGCCCTGACTACCTCATTCTGTTTTCAAAAACCTATCGGGAAGGATAATCCTATAATTCTTCAGGATATACATGCTGTGTGAACCTATGAAAAAAAAATCCTGCGTTGTGCACAACAGTCTGTTTATTTGTGGCTCACAGAGCAAGCTAAGCACACAGGAGGGTTTAACATGAGGTAGAATGGTTGAGGCCAATCCACTGATTAGTACCAGGATCCTGTATGAAATATTTAGGATCTTATTCTCCAAAGTAAAGAATAAAATAAACAACACTTCAAACTCCCATTGATTTTGAAGGTGAGGGACTAAAATGGGTGACAGAACTGAATAATAGATTGAAAAAAGTGGTTGAGTAGAATGGTTTAAGGGTAGTGCAGAGATCTATTATTCAAGTGAGGCAGCTGATTAGAAGTCATGGGAGAAAAGGTCAGTAGGGAATAACAGAGATTTGATTTATTTCCAGTATTTGATTGTAAATGTGCACTGAAGACTATAGGTAAAATGAGCAGACAGGTTAAAAGCAGAATAAAAACATATTTATGTTCACATCTTCGTTAGCATTAATGCTTTTTATTAAGAGTGTATCTCAGCCAATTTGGTTAAAAAGCAGTGTTTCATTTTCTCTCCTATAAACCTGGCTCAACTACTATGAAGATATAGGCATGTATGAAAGAAGTATGTATTTCGCTCTTCTACCTATGCTACCTTTACAGCTCGTGATACAATAATTTCAATGTATAGTTTAGAATGACTGTTTTTAAGTTTTTATTATATTTTAGTCATTTATGGATTGCACTCTATTTCTTTCATTTACTGATGGTTGTGGGAAGGAAACTATTCCCATGTTGTTATTGTGTTTAATGAAAGAATTTTCATCTTATCCTTTGTATAATACCAAGGGCTTTTGTTTTCTAAAGTTTATTTTATAATAAGGTAAGTATAGGTGCAATGACCGATAAAAAAATGTCATGTATATAAACAATAACATTCTGTTATAAAGTACACCTGAAGAGAATTTACATCACTGTAATAATGGAGTTAGTCCAAATCTACACCAGTGTAACAGCGCAGGTTTGGACCTACGGGGATTAGTTCTCCAGGCCAGCCTAGCCAGCGCTGGTGTGGAGACCCTTCCTGTGTTACACAGGCACAGCACTGCTTCCACTCAGCAAGCGACCTGCCCTTACACACAGCTCCTATTTTGGGGCATGCGTGCAGA